>NC_090250.1:19849194-20194194 GCF_037325665.1 Littorina saxatilis | reverse complement strand
GCCCGGGCCCGCGCTATAAGCAGAATGACTGTCCCTTTTATTGAAACTGATGCCCGGGCCCGCGCTATAAGCAGAATGACTGTCCCTTTTATTGAAACTGATGCCCGGGCCCGCGCTATAAGCAGAATGACTGTCCCTTTTATTGAAACTGATGCCCGGGCCCGCGCTATAAGCAGAATGACTGTCCCGGTACAGGCAACAACTTCCAACAAAATCTTCACTTTCATCCCCATTTTGAAATACCGCAACAAGAGCTTTCCAGAACTATTACACGATCGTATGTGTTCTTTGTTTACATGTCTGTCCAGTGTTTTGACACCCCCCCCCCCCCCCCCCCCCCCACATAGCATATTAACTCTACATGTCCCAAGATAGGCCAATTGGTCCTAAGAGGACGTAAACACTAACTAGACAGACACTCCCGATACAGCAAAACTATTACTAGGCAAAAAAGGAACACGTTTATACTATAGCATGTTCGATAAAAGAGTGTAGGTAATAAACCACGGCGGTTTTGATCACAAGATCAGCATGAAAGCGTTGGAGCAGAGAGAGAGAGAAAGCGGACGTTTTAAATGTCTTCCGTTGGTTGTATGTGATAGCGCCATGATCCAGAATCAATGTGAAAGCCGTATCAGTTTGATAGTCTTTTCTTTGACTTAACGAAGCGTAAACATTATGAAAGCAAAGTTAGTCGTTACACGGTTTGTCGGCTTTATGGTACATACACACATCAATAAATCATAGCCAGGTTTTAACGGTCTTTAACATTGTTTGCACTTTTAATTGTTTAGCGTACGCGTATTGCTTTCCTAAATCAACTTAATCTCTCTGTGTCTCTCTACCTCTGTCTCTGTTTCTGTCACTCAATATGTGTCTCCCTGTCTCTCTCACGCTCTCTCTATCTGTCTCTGTCTCTGTCTCTCTTCTTTTTTTCTCCCTCTTTCTCTCTCTCTCTCTCTCTCTCTCTCGCGCGCGCGCGCGCGCTCTTTCTCTCTTTTTCTCTCTTTCTTTCCATCTCTCTCTCCTTCTCTCTGTCTCTGTCTCTCTCTGTCTGTCTGTCTCTCTCTTTCTTTTCAACACAAGAGAAGTTTCTGAAATGAATGGATTGGAATCAGGTGGATATTTCTTTTCAACACAAGAGAAGTTTCTGAAATGAATGGATTGGAATCAGGTGGATATTTCTTTTCAACACAAGAGAAGTTAATTCTTTTCAGCACAAGATAAGTTTCTGAAATGAATGGATTGGAATCTGGTGGATATTTTGTTCCAACACAAGAGAAGTTTCTGAACTGTATGGATTGGAATCTGAACTACTGTCACACATTGCGTTACTGATTACCTTTTACATGTGTCCAACCTAACGTTACCTTTCATATTACAATCATGTCTCTCCCATGAGAGAAGCCTGACATTAATTGGGCGAAGAATACTTCTCGAAGCTTCTGCACGGAGCTTCAGCACTGAGATTTTGGTAAAAAGACTGCGCGAAGTTTTCGCGAAGTCGCATTCCGGGTCAATTAAATAAGGGCCGCCTTTTCATCACGGGCCCGCCACATTTTCACATTTCAGTTTAATCCACTCAGTCATTGACATGAGAGTACAAAGCGGTTGGCACCGGCCGACTGAGACTCAGTACAAGCGCCAGTCGGGCCTATTTGAGTTGCTGACCTGAACTGACCCTCGCCTACAGAGAGAGAGCTAGCTTGGGGGGGGGGGGGGGGTCACTCGTTTGGTTTACACGGTTTTCTTTACAAGTCAGTCTTGTTGCTAATAAAATGAAAATAAGGGGTCATTCCTTCCCCGCCCCCACAATCCATCTTCGAGATGGGGTTTGATACCAAAATGTCTGTTGGATTTATGTCTGACTGGATTTTCCTCTTTACAGAGCATTTGTTCTGCTTCCCATTTGAAGACTTTGACACACGCACAAAAAGCGATGTCGGAAAACGGTTATTTGAAATGCTACAAACTATTTGCTGATCTGCCTCCCTTTTCACAAAGTCACGATTTATTTCGTCTGAGAGAATAGAACAATAGTCGTCGACAGGATTGTACTGCAATTGTACCAGTGTTGACCACAATTCAAACTTCTTGCAGATAGGCCTACACACCTTCCCGTCGACCCCAGCTGCAGAACTGACAAAATGGCTGCGCAAACATGGCTGCCATTTTGATTGATGGAAACAGCGGTTTTGATTTAGGCTTAGTGGACGTTTAATTCCACAAGGGGACACAGCAAGGTGACAGGGAGGAAATATGACTTTTCCTGTGTCAATATTTAACGTGTGTGTCTGCTCTGACTGACCTTTGCTCGTGAGGTCAGGTTCACTTGAATGCTCTGGGGGATTTGCCATTCACACTTATGTCGAAGTTAGCACCGCATCTGCCGGATATTGATATATATAGTTTATTGTCTGATTCATTTTCCTATTTCCGACTTTGTTTCCTTCACATGCACGAAAAAGCGTAGGTTTGTGTATTTACTTTATTGATGACAGGTGCATCGGAATACCGCAGAAGAGGAGAAAAGACTGACTCGGTCTCTTTTTCTCTGTCAGTTCTCTGTGTGCATATAATTATTTGCCTCTGTCTGCCTGTCTGTCTCTCTGTCTGTGTGTGTCTGTCTGTATCTCTGTCTCTGTTTAAATCTGTTTTTCTGTCTGCCCAGTCTGCCTGTCGGTCTGTCTGTCTGGTCGTCGTTGTAGTAGTAATAGTAGTAGCGGTACCTATTAGCGGTTGTTGTTGTTATTGTTGTTGTTGTTGTTGTTGTTGTTGTTGTTGTTGTTGTTGTCACTGACTGATAGCTGACTGACAGCCTATTCTGTCGTCACATGATGATGATGGATGATGGATGATGGATGATGATGATGATGATGATGATGATGATGATGATGATGATGATGATGATGATGATGATTTCCAACAACCTTGACGCAAGGTGTAGAACGATGGTCAAAATATCATAGGACCGCTTAATTAGCTGTAAGTACCTTTTGCAAGCTGCAGGTGTTTTCTTTGTGCAGGCAGGCCGACTCAGTTATTTGATATAACACCTGAAGCGGGGGGGGGGGAGGGGGGGCGGAATGACGGGGAAAATAAGGGGAAGAAGGTGAGGGAGGCCTATACTATAAGCTTTGATTTGTGCAGATTGTCTATGACACCTGTATACATACTTCCGATATCACAGGTGTGCTACGAATGATTTCAAAAAGTATGTTCAAATTGGAACACCTCTAGTTTAGAGTGTATTAGATGTGAAAAAAAATAATCGAAATTCCTTCAAAATTGAAGTGATTGGAGCCAATTTCAGAGACTGGAAACAGTGGAAATTGTGGTCATTTCAGCCATTTCTAGAGTCTGGAAACAGTGAAAATTGAAGTCATTGGAGCTACTTCCAGAGACTGGAAACAAAACCACTTTCCAAGCTAAGTTGATTATCTGTATTATAAGTGTTTGTCTGTCTGTCCACTTCAAAAACCTTATGGTAGGAGTACTGTGATTGTAATGTTTTGTTTGCTCATAAATTAAACGTTCTAATAACTTATCATTCTTGTTGGGTTTTTTTTTATTCAGAATTCGTTCGCAATGTGCTTAATAAATACACCAAGTTCAACAACACTCGTTTCTTTGTTGGGAACTCGCCCGAGGAAAGGTGACAGAGGAGGTGGAAGTGGAGGGGGGGGGGGGAGGAAGCGGAGGGAGAGGGGGTGGGGGGGGGGGGGGCAATCGCCGGAAACACGAGACGTAAAGCAACTTCAAGACGGAAACGGAAACTGCACGACAGGTGGCGCAGTAAACACGCGTGGCGTCTTGCAAGCGGCAGTGCGCATGGGCGGCGGTATCACGTGACTTGTGCCTTGAAGCCCATATTTTGAGTATGCTTTTTACGGATCTGGGCCGTTACTGCACGGTAGGGTGGTTGCACATGAAATGTTATTATCGCCGCGGTGTGCTGATGAACAGGCCTTTAAAGTTTTAAAGGTCAACTTGGTCGATGTGATCGAGGCGGAGGGCAGTGTATAGGCGCTCTCAGTCTCCGGTCAAAGTATCCACCGTGAACCCTGGCAGTTGTCAGATTGTCAATTCATATTTTGCTTGTATACTGTTTCCCGCTTGTCATGCTCCTCCCCAATCTTCCCCGCCCCGCCTTCTTGGTTGTGAGTGTGTTTGTTTCTTGTTTCTCTCTTCATTCTGCTGTTTCTGTTTCTGTTTGTTTTGCTGTTGTTGTTCAGTTTTTCTTCTTTGTTTCCATTTTTTGGGGTTGTTTTTATTCGTGTGTGTGCAATTGATGTGATTTAGCTCTTATGTTTTGTCTTCATTCAGATTGTTGTTTAATTTCCTCCTCATTCTTCTTATTCTTCTGTGTCTAAGGGTTTCTACACGCACGCACATGAATTCGCACTTTTACGCGTTACGCGTCTTTGGCGAAGTTTTTGAGATAGAGACTGAGAGACAGAGAGATAGAGATAGTCAGAGAGAAAGAGAGATATATATATATAAGCAACCACACTAACAAGAATATCATTACAAAAATTAAAAGTAGAAAGATTACTTTTGGTAACTTGCACCTAGTATTGACATTACGTTTTCCCTCCGCCATCAAACATCCCTCCCTCCCTTCTCTCAAACTAAAATATTTTACAACAAAACTTTTCAAAATAATCAAGAAAATGTTAGTCTAGTATTGGCTTGTTCACAAATAAATAATGATGAGAACAGGAGCTTTACCATATTCAACACACACAAAAAGAAGTAAAATCAAACTTTGAAATGTAATTACATTAAATTAAAGAGTCCTCTTCGCAATTTTACCTCTTGAAAGACAATTCACGTTTTCGTGACTAATGCACAAGAATTTTCCCACAATGAATGGGGAACTACGCCACAAGAGCAGCGGTGATGACGCGCGTGAGAGTGAAGAATAAAAGTAAAGCGGTGAACATCAAAGGGAACTACAGCACGTGGAAACCGGAAAGACAGCAGGCTGTTGGAGACACTGTGTCGCCTTTGTTTTACACCTTTTTGTGGGAGCGAGATGACCGTGAGGGAGGGGAAGCGGGGAAACGGAGTTGAGGGGAGGGGGGTGGTGGTATGAGTAAGGCCGTAGTTTTCTTTTACTTATTTTTTTTTCTTAGTCAAGTTTTGATTTAATACTTGAAGTTCCTTGTTTTTTCATCACTATTATTGTGAGAGAGAAAAAGTCGGAGTGGAGGGTGAGGGGGGGAGGGGGGACGGCGAGTAAAGCCGTAGTTTTCTTCTCTTTTTTACATTTAGTCAAGTTTTGACTAAATGTTTTAACATAGAGGGGGAATCGAGACGAGGGTCGTGGTGTATGTGTGTCTGTGTGTGTGTGTGTGTGTGTCTGTGTGTGTGTGTCTGTCTGTCTGTGCGTGTGTGTATGTTGAGCGATTCAGACTAAACTACTGGACCGATCTTTATGAAATTTTACATGGGAGTTCCTGGGTATGATATCCCCAGATGGTTTTTTCATTTGTTCGATAAATGTCTTTGATGACGTCATATCCGGCTTTTTGTAAAAGTTGAGGCGGCACTGTCACACCCTCATTTTTCAATCAAATTGATTGAAATTTTGGCCAAGCAATCTTCGACGAAGCCCGGGCTTCGGTATCGCATTTCAGCTTGGTGGCTTAAAAATGAATGAATGACTTTGGTCATTAAAAATCTTAAAATTGTAATTAAAATTATTTTTTGATCCAAAATTACGTTCATCTTATTTTCATCATTTGCTAATTCCAAAAACATATGAATATGTTATATTTGGATTAAAAACAAGCTCTGAAAATTAAAAATATAAAAATTATGATTAAAATAAAATTTCCGAAATCGATTTTTAAAAAAAATTCATCTTATTCCTTGTCGGTTCGTGATTCCAAAAACATATAGATATGATATGTTTGTATTAAAAACACACTCAGAAAGTTAAAACGAAGAGAGGTACAGAAAAGCGGGCTATGCAGCACAGCGCAACCACTACCGCGCTAAATAGGCTCGTTAATTTCATTGCCTTTTGCACGAGCGACGGACTACGGTCATTGTGAAAAAATGCAGTGCGTTCAGTTTCATTCTGTGAGTTCCACAGCTTGACTAAATGTAGTAATTTCGCCTTACGCGACTTGTTTAACAATTAGTCAAGTGTTTGACTTTCTTGTTTAACAATTAGTCAAGTGTTTGACTTTCTACTTGAAGTTCCTTGTTTGTTCATCACTATTATTGTGATAGAGGAAAAAGTAAGAAGACAGTGAATGAAGAGGGTGCCTTCCAGTCTGTCAGTTTGACTGTCGGTCTGTGTGTGAATTCGTCTGTCTGTCTGTCTTTCTTTCCGTTAATATGTTTGTTTAACTCTTGGGTCGTCATTGCTGTATGCTTTGTGATGAACGGTATGTAGTGAAGCCAGAAACAGGAAAGGGTATTTTATTGAACGTTCAATTTAATAACATGGCAAAACTAATTTTGCTGAGCCATTGATTAAACAATATTTAACACGCATAAGGCCAAACAAAAATATCTGTTGGTTTAGGGTAACATAACCAACAAAAATAGGCTCAGTAGGTCGGCTTTTTTATTTTTTTTTTATTTTTAGTCTCGGTATGGTTCGCAAAATGTGCCAGAGGTTGTTTTTTTGTTTGGGGTGTTTTTTTTAGAAATGAAAAAAAAGTGTTAGAGTCGGCGGGACAAAAATAGGGTCGGTCGGGTTACCCTAAACCAACATATAATTTTGCTTGGCCTAAACAAGATATGCACCAGACAGGTTCTACACAACAACGGCAAAAATAAATATGGAAAGAGTTTGAAAGAAGACATTCAATGGTAAGCTATGCCCGTCAGTGCTATAGGATGATGCATGATTATATTTGTGTATCCATTGTGTTCTCCTGCCTTTTGCTTTTCATATTTACGTTAAGGGTTTGCATTTTAGTTCATGTTAATTTGAAGAAGGACAGACGCAGAAGCGATGCCTCAGTATCCGTACTTAAAATGTTTTTTCTCTCAACTGAACAAGAACAAAAAGAAGAACAACACATTTTTATAGTTTTCTCTTGCTAAAAGTATTACTCCCGCAAAGACTCGAATTAGCGTAGAGAAACTTTTTTAAGTTCACTCGAAAAATTACTTTATATGACATCAGTTTGGATAAGCTACTACGGTACAACCAACCATAATTATGCTTGAATACGGGTCAAAATATCACATGTGTACACATATGTGACGATATGACAATGAAGTAAGTTTTTGCTAAAAATCATTTGTATGATATCAGTTTTTGGTTCTCTTCTGTTTACTGTATTTGCGCACAACTTTTCCAAGGGTGGGAATCCCACTGACGTTTGTTTTTCTTCTTTCGCAGAATCACTTCACACCTTTAACCATATGAATCACTACCCTTAAATCTTTGTTGTCGTATTTGCACCCTTGTTTTTCTCCCATAACTATTGGGCTTTGATGTTCACATGATGATTCAGCCCAGCCGGAAGAGGTCTACCCCCAAAAGGAAGTATTGGAAAGGAATAATCCTTTCAGCGTAAACGCTTCGGTTCTGGAGTCTACACCTGGCGACAGGAAGTAGAATTAAAATAGGTCACTTGCCCACGTGACGTGTCTCAAATGAAAAGATATACACCATTGATAAAGAACTGTTTGAAAACAGGTTTTTAAGCACGAGAATCGAATGGTTTTTTTCTTTTACTGATTTATTTATTGGTGATTTGTGTGCAACTGTCTGATATCCCGTTAAGTTTCATACATTATCTTACAGATAAAGGATTAACTTTATTTTTATTTTTATCTTTCTCCTTGGCAATCCTTGAACTTACATTAAAACTTTATTTTAAAGATATTATGTCCCTTTTAATGCTTGTTTATTCTCATGAGTAGACTTGAACGTATATTAGACATTCATCGTTTTGTTGGAAAGTTTCAGTTGTTATCTTGAAAATTAGCAAAAACATTGTACATCACTCTTAAAAATAGTTGAATGCAGCCCTAAGTTGTTTTCTTTTAAGAAAGTGATTCATTTAAAAAATGTGACTCTGCAAAGGAAGGAGTCGGGATGTTGATGTAGTCTTTAAATGTGTGCTAGTGGAGGGATGGTCTCTTAAAGCCCCAGTCCGTCTCAAATGGTTTACAGAACGATTTAAATCTTCTCATGAAAAAAGCAGTTCTAACCTTATCGAACACACTTGCAATAGCATTTAATAGCATTAAATGACACAGTTCGTTTGAATGGCTATTTAGCACGCGTAAACCACACAACTGTTTTCGTGGTTTATCTAACCCCAGAGCCCTCGGCCTCGTGAACACATGTGATCCACTTTCCTTTTTTCACAATTTAGTAGTCAGTTTGTGATTTCAATACGACTCGCTGTATCTGCAATAGCACGTTTGTGTGTACCTCTGAATCTAAAACGCAACAAACGGCTGCGAGTCACACGAACTGAGCGGTGGCGGTTGACCGTTCAAAGAAACTGCTTTTATGAAATATTGTCAAAACAATATTTTGACAACTTTCTGCTGTAAACGAGGCAGATTCATATTTTTATAAGATAGCCTCTGTGCACGTTTGTTTTTCATTGAATGGTCATCCCGAATTTGGAATAAAGACGGTGTCTCCCTCTCAAAAATGAATAAAATTAAAAAACGACATCCAACAAAAATTTGGAAATGTTACCTTCCACATTCTTTTCTACACTCGGCACAAAAAATATTGAACCCACTTTCGTACCCCTACTAAAGCATTCATTCCCATGCCAATTCATTCACACTTTCTATGCCTGTAAAGGCCGTTCACTTGGCTATCTAAAAAACTTTTCGGATCAAAGATTTCTTTTACAGGTGTCACGTGACCGCCGCCCAAATAAGGGTACCCAAAAAAAAAGACTTGACAAAAACGTAAGATACTAACTAAAAATCGACGAAACTTCAGAATAAATAGTTTGAATGAATTTACACGGGAAAGAATGCATTAGCAGGAGTACGAAAATGGGTGTAATAATTTTTGCCGAATTTAGATGACGGGCTAGTAAAATAAAACGTTGAAGGGGGGGGGGGGGGGGAATCCATTCTTTGATGCTAACAATCTAGTGGCATTTCACTCTCCCTATGTTTATTATGCCTTTTACTCTTTCTTTTTTCCGTTCCTTTTTTCTGTCTTTTTTCTTTTCGTGCTTTGTTGCAAACAGGTGAATAAGAGCGCACAGGCGATGTTAGTCGTGAAGTTGCGTTAAACGCGTTGGGTCGAAGACAGCTATGAATATGGAGCGATCATATCTGCATGAAATATGCTAATCATGCAGATCTTCTGGTTGAGCAATCATGCGGATATCCTTTTATCGAACAGATCTTTTTTGTAGCACCTGTGATGCTTCAATGGTGTTTTGGTAGTTTTTGTTTTATCTCTCTCTCTCTCTCTCTCTCTCTCTCTCTCTCTACTCTCTCTCTCTCTCTCTCTCTCTCTCTCTCTCTCTCTCTCTCTCTCTCTCTCTCTCTCTCTCTCTCTCTGCGCCCCCCTCTCTTTCTCTCTCTCTCTCAATCTCAGTTTATCTATCTCTTTCTGATGGTATAAAGGCAATCCCTTCAACTGATTTGACAGAATGTGTCTTCGCTTCATCATCATCATCATCATCATCATCATCATCATCATCATCATCATCATCATCATCATCATCATCATCATCCTTTTTACCGTACAACAAATTTGTAAGATCGTTCCATGTGCTTGCTACTATATACCACTACATGTACCCCCAAAATCATCGACCCGCCAAGCGCGTCTCATCCTTCTCCCCCCTACCCCGTCCCTGTCCTAATACCTCTACCTCAGCTCCCCACCCCCTGCTACCTGACCAGCAAAGCGTGAAATCTGTTAACGGTGCTGTCGCTGTCACGGCGCTGTGGAAATCAGTGACCCGTAGCTAAGCAGTGGTGGCTTACGGACGATTAAAACGTTTCATCCTCCACCCTGGGCTCAGAGGGGAGTCGGGGTAGGAAACTGACCTCACAGGAGGATGGGGGGGAGGGGAGGAGGGAGGAAGGGGGTCACGCATCAATCATTTGGCATTGCCATTATTTTGTTTACCGTCTACCATCATCCAGACAGAGAGACAGAAACACACACAGAGACCCACGCACGCTCGCACGCACGCAAGCGCACACACGTACGCCCGCGCGCACGTACACACACACACACTCACACACACACACACACACACACACTCACACACACACATAACACTCACACACACACACACAAAACACACACACGTGACAGATAAAGCGAACAATAATGTATTTGCTTCATTATTTAAACTTAATTATAAATTCAAAATACAATTCAAATACAAAAACTGTTTCGGTGTAATGAGAGTAAATCCTGTACAATTCACAACACATGGTTGAAGAAAACGAGTGCGTGTATCTCAGTTACACAAAAATAATGCCACGAATCGGAGAACAGTTTATTCAGACGGAGAAATAATCCACGACATGACTTAGCGTGCTGGATTTTTCGTGTCAGACCTTTTTTATTGTTTGTTTGTTTATTTGTTTCGTTCTTTGTTTGTTTGTTTGTTTGTTTGTTTTTGTTTTTGTTTTTTTAGTGTGCTTGGTGGTGTGTTTGGTCGTTTGCTTTTCTGCTTGTTTGTTTACATTTATATACACGCGTATAAAAGCACGTTATCTCAATGGAGAAAATAAAATTCTGTTCCATAAAGAGACGTCCTGAAATGTTATCAAAAAGGATTATCATTCACAGCTGCAAGGAAATCACAACTCATTGTCGTCAGGATTTTGTTAACATCTAAGATGTCGATAAAAATGTTCGCCACAAAAGGGGGAAATGTAAAACCAGGCACATCAGTAAGATTTAGACACATTTCATTGAGTGTTGTTCTTATGAGAAGAACTGAACTAAAATGTTTCCATGAAAAACATGAGTAGAAAGAATTCAGAAAACAAATTACAAAAGCACTTGTGATTGCTTTGCGAATGTTCATCCATAACAAGACGAGTGGTAAATTCAATTACATATTAAAAAAAACTGTCCATATTTACTTATGCCAAAGAAATAGCAAAGTCAATCAAGTAAATTGTATTGCTGAATCTGTCTATTTATCTGGAACAGTGATACATGGAGATAAACAGAAGCGTGTTTGTCGAACACTATTTTGCCCGTCACCCTGATACCTCTCTCTTAATATCTCGTGATAAAACAATATGATAAACGTTAAAATATTATTTCCGACCTTTAACTCCCATTTCTCTGACACAGTAAACGCATCCAGAGGCCACATTGCTAAGTAAAGTGTGAATAAATAAAAAAAAAATTAAATTTAAAATTGAAGGGAGATTATCACGCCTTATAAATGTTGCCACAAAATGTAGCAATGCACAGGTGTTCTCCCTTGAAACAGAAGACCGTTCTCCTGTTATTGGCTGACTGCAAACGTCGATTATGTTGGGGTTTTTTCGAGGCAGAGTTCCCACAACACAAGGGAACTTGCGTTTAAAGAATTGTCGTCTGCATGTCCCACTTCTACACATCTAAAACAGTCTGTCAGCGAATTACCCCAGCTTCTTTCACGGTCGTTGCAATGGTGACCAGTATGAAAGAAGACTGAAGGAATTACGAAAAAGTTGCACCTAGTACCTGCCAAGGACTGGTGGGGATGGCATAATACACTTCTTGCTTGTGCAGTAGCAATGGCTGACGTCGATGTCCTCGTAGAAAAAAAGCAGTAGCAGGAAAGGTGTGTGAAAGGATCAACCATGCACCCCTGAACTGACACAATCGAACGTATAATATAAGCAGAAAAGGATTTAGTCTAGTTAACTGACCAAGTCTACATACGGATGAGTAGGCACAAAGTCGAGACCGGGGATGCAGACGTAGTGACTGTTACCAAAACGTATCATATAGTATGTGGTAAAATATTTCATCAAAAACAGGACTTGACAAAGGCAGGGACAGATTCAGGGTGCACGAATCAAGCCACAAGAACCCCTGAAGGAATACAAACAAAATTACAAGATGTATGAATTCTCGTTCGACAACACGGTTGAGGATGTAAGTCCACAACAATTATACATTGCCGCAGTGGTGAAACACATTAATACAAGAGCGAAACACTGAGTTGCGCATAAAAACATTCTGGGGGAAAAACATCTTTGTCCAAAAAGGTTTTTCATCTGGGTCGCTGGTGTCACCCGCTTGCCTGCAATACTCGTCAGATTTGTGCTGCCAGTATGGGACGAAACGAACACTTGCATGCAAAACCATGTCCAGGAAGTCTTTGGTTTTGCGTTTTGGTTTCAGTAAACTTGTACCCTTTGGTCCTTGGGTAGTGGCAAAGCAGAGCCGGAGACGAACACTCTAGTCTACACGGCTCACAATTCACGTTTTGGTACAAATGTTTCTCATGTCAAAACCTCACACTATTTTCAAGTCCAAGAAAATCTTCCCCGGTTTTAAAGTGTAGTTTTGTAGTATTTACAGTATTTAAAGAAAGTTTCACTTTGTGTGCTGCTCAACACCAAATATTCGAGTATTTCACAGCGCCGTAACTGAAAGCCGCAGAGCTTGACATTGCCCCATCTTGCATCCAGGTTGGTAAACATGCTGCCAATTGTTAAACGAACCCTTCATTTGCGTCCACGAACCAAAAAGCGGAAAAGAATTTCATGACTCTGGCCGGGGGGGGGGGGGGGGGGGGGGTGGGGAAGAGGGGTGGGGGGTTCAAGTGAGGAGGAGGGGGAGCTGCCATAACCTATTACGAATGTTCACTGCTTTTCCGAATTCCTCGACGGAAAACAACGTCTACAGCAAAGTTTCTGACTGGCAGGATAGAGAGACACGTTACTGTGAGACACCGGACAGACCGAAAGGCGAACAAAAAGGTTAGTCAATTCTAATAATTCATTCATATTTTGTTCTGCATTAATGTGAATCTTGACCCTTACAATGCAAAAGGGGTCGTGTTGACCAAGTACATGCATGTGACTGACCGGTCAATCTGGGAATTCTCTACGTGAACTCAAGGCCACTGAAAACGACATGCAAGGAGAGGCAGATCTCGCTCTGTCTGCCTCTGTCTGACAGGAAGACAAAGCACAATGTGAATCATTTAGGACACCCAAGCCTTATTCTTCTAGATCATGGTGTCCAAAATGAGTGTGAATTCACTGGGACAGGAAATCGACGTAGGTCTGGCGGCTGGTCTTGCTGGTGTGGTCGTAGCCCACGACCTTGATCTCCGTGCCGCCGAAGATGACCTCGAGGTCCACGGCCCGCTCCCTCCCGCCCGTGGGGTCCGGCATCTCCACCACCAAGAAGCCGCACTTCTCCACGCCCTTCTCGTCCGTGTACTTTACGTTCTTGTTGCCGCATCTGCACACAGACAATGTGTACACGTGTCAGACTGACCTGCGCCGAATTTGCCAGTGCATAAGATCAGCAGGCCTAAGACTATGAGTGACACAACCGTCGAACGCTGAACAAGAAGTACACGTGTTTGTCCCTCTGAACACGGAGAATGACTGCCTAAATGGCGGGTGGAGGGGTGTGTGTGGGATGGCCGTACATGTAAACGACCACTCATTTCCACAAGTATACGCGGTAGTTTGCAGCCCACGAACGCAAAAGGAGAAGAATTATATGTTATACAAGAAAGTGGTGGCCGTACATTGTCACTGACTGCCTGCCTCAGAAAGAACCTGTTTTGTTTTGTTTTTGTAACACTCTAACAAGCTTCTGTTTCAGACAGATAAAAAACAAGTCGCGTAAGGCAAAAATACAACATTTAGTCAAGCTCAGTCGAACTCACAGAATGAAACTGAATGCATTGCATTTTTTCTGCAAGACCGTACACTCGTAGCATCGTCTGTCCACCGCTCGAGGCAAAGGCAGTGAAATTAACAATCCAGAAAAGCGCGGGAGCGGTTGCGCTGAGGAGGATAGCACGCTTTTCTATATCTCTATTCTTTTTAACTCTCTGAACGTGTTTTTAATCCAAACATATCATATCTATATGTTTTTGGAATCAGGAATGGACAAGGAATAAGATGAAATTGTTTTTAAATCGATTTCGGAAATTTAATTTTAATCATAATTTTTATATTTTTAATTTTCAGAGATTGTTTTTAATACGAATATAACATATTTATATGTTTTTGGAATCAGAAAATGATGAAGAATACGATAAACGTAAATTTGGATCGTTTTATAAAAAAAAAATGTAATTACAATTTTTAGATTTTTAATGACCAAAGTCATTAATTAATTTTTAAGCCTCCAAGCTGAAATGCAATACCAAAGTCCGGCCTTCGTCGAAGATTGCTTGGCCAAAATTTCAATCAATTTAATTGAAAAATGAGGGTGTGACAGTGCCGCCTCAACTTTTACAAAATGCCGGATATGACGTCATCAAAGACATTTATCGAAAAAATGGAGAAAACAAACGTCCGGGGATATCATACCCAGGAACTCTCATGAAAAATTTCATAAAGATCGGTCCAGTAGTTTACTCTGAATCGCTCTACACACACACAACACACACACACACACACACAGACAGACACACACACATACACCACGACCCTCGTCTCGATTCCCCCCTCTATGTTAAAACATTTAGTCAAAACTTGACTAAATGTAAAAACGAAAGGGGTAAATATGCAAGCAGTTAGTGGTGTCACGGTTATGTCTAGTGCACGTGCTACCAAGTCTCACTCTCCTACTACCTTGTCCTCCCTTCCTGTGGTATTCGTCTTGACTTCTCTGAATTATTTGTTGTACTAGGCGGCAAGTTTCTTTGTTTCTTCAACCACCCTTTGAACCAGTTCAGGAAAGACATACAGTGGAAAGGACAGTCTCTGCTATATCGTATTTACTTCTGGCACCTGAACACATGTACAACCTGACTTTCTGTCATCGAAGCAGTATCAATTTATCTGAAGACATAAATAGTGTGTACGCGGCGTGGTAAAAAATTCGCAGATGCTTGGTTGGTTGTTGGGTTTTCGTGTTCCTTCAACCAATTTGGCTTATCGAAACCTATTTAATTTTGGTTTCCTTTACTCAGAATACACCGTGTTCGCTGTGTTTAAAACTACCGTATTGACATTTAGGTCTATCCCAGCAAAGTGAACAAGGTTCTTAAAAGCTCATACCTTTGAACACTTTCACTTCAAATCTTGTTGAAAGTCTGGCTCTCTTTTAAACAGTTTAAAAAATATCTTGTCTCCGGGGTGAGGAGGGAGGGGTGGGAGGGGCAAGAAGTTGCAGAGCTTACCTGAAGAACTCAAAGATAATGCCTTTCTGGTTGTTGATGATGGGAGTGTACGTTTCCTGCCACACCTCGTTGTGTCCTATCACTTCCCCTGTTAACGCCCACGTCTGGAAGATATGCTGAAACAGACAAATAAAATCACGGTTGGAAGAAAAGATGAAATATGATCCACATATTCATACCTCTCGTAATCCACACACCCATACCTCTCGTAATCCACACACCCATACCTCTCGTAATCCACACACCCGTACTTTGCATAATACACACACCCCTACCTCTCGTAATCCACACACCCACACCTTGCATAATCATCACACCCATACCTCTCGTAATCTGCACCCCCGTACTTTGCATAATACATACACCCCTACCTCTCGTAACCCACACACCTGTACTTTGCATAATACACACACCCCTACCTCTCGTAATCCACACACCAAACCTCTCGTAATCAAAACATCGGTATCCATACCTCGCATGATCGACACACCCATACCTTGCATAGATCCAATCCATACCTCGCATGATCAACACACCCATACCTTGCATAGATCCCATCCATACCTCGCATGATCAACACACCCACACCTTGCATAGATCCCATCCATACCTCGCATGATCAACACACCCATACGTTGCATAGATCCAATCCATACCTCGCATGATCAACACACCCATACCTTGCATAGATCCCATCCATACCTCGCATGATCAACACACCCACACCTTGCATAGATCCCATCCATACCTCGCATGATCAACAAACCCACACCTTGCATAGATCCCATCCATACCTCGCATGATCAACACACCCACACCTTGCATAGATCCCATCCATACCTCGCATGATCAACAAACCCACACCTTGCATAGATCCCATCCATACCTCGCATGATCAACACACCCATACCTTGCATAGATCCCATCCATACCTCGCATGATCGACACACCCATACCTTGCATAGATCCCATCCATACCTCGCATGATCGACACACCCATACCTTGCATAGATCCCATCCATACCTCGCATGATCAACACACCCATACCTTGCATAGATCCCATCCATACCTCGCATGATCAACAAACCCGTACCTTGCATAGATCCCATCCATACCTCGCATGATCAACAAACCCATACCTTGCATAGATCCATGCCATCGGAGTTGACCCTGAGGTCCTCCCTGTGCTCGCCCTCTGCAAAGGGCAGGTAGGACCCCACGCCGTACGTGAACCTGCAGATCCTCTGGCAGATGGCGGAGGGGTCATGACCAAAGGCCACCGCGCCCTTTACCACGGAGAGGCTCGCTTCTTCTGGTACCTGCAGTCAAATATGGGAATATTTCTATAGCGGGTAATTATGCTGCATGATGTGGGAGCAGGTAGATCAGACGGTTGATCTGGAAACGGTTAACATTAGCAGTAGAATGATCATCAAGACCATCATCAACGTCATCGTCGTCGTCGTCATCATCATCGTCATCACCACTATCCTCCTCCTCCACCTCCTCCTCACTATCATCATCATCATCATCGTCATCATCATCATCACCACTATCCTCATCATCATCATCATCATCATCATCATCACTATCCTCCTCCTCCTCCTCCTCCTCCTCTCCATCATCAGCATCATAGTCATCGTCATCATCATCATAACCATCATCATCATCTTCATCATCCTACTACAACGAACCAGAATTGTAACGCGTTCCCCAAAGGCGTCCCGGAGTGAGGTCTGCAGGCGAGACGACTCTGCGAAGCCTCCGACCAGGAAGATGTACTGCAGGTCCTTGATCTTGGGCTTCTGTAGCAGCATCTCCACGTGCTCGTTGATCTGAAACACGTGCACAACGAACGCAACTACAGTGGGCAGCGGGGTTGGATCTGATGAGGTTTTCGATGGTTCCGGACCCTCCCCCCCCCCCTCCCACCCCCCATCCCTTATCTGGCAAATGTACCTTTCTTTTTCAGTGAGAGACCCAAAACGTGACACCCTTTTCATGCAAATGCTAAATGTACACAGCATCCATGGGCAACCCCTGCCTCAGTTTGGAAGCCCCTCATACACTCAAGTCCTAGGCAGCGTAGTAGATCTCACAGGGAGGGGGGCAAGGGGGAGAGGGAGGGAGTCGTGTGGGGTGGGCGGTAGTGATGGCAAGGAGGAAGGCACGGGTAGGAGAGAAAGTAAGACAGAAAGGAAATGTAGAACCGTGAAAGAAATGGTTTATGTACAACACCGAGGCTCTGGTCGGAAGAATAACCGGAAACTTGCCCCTTGACAATCACAGTGAACCTCAGAGAAGGTCTTACCTGCTTCAAGGCATCTGCGAAGAGTGAGGTGACGACGGCGGAAGACAGAACGAGTTTTCCCGAGGAGAATTTGACGTCATTTTCGGAGCTGGCCGCGTAGCTTTTGATGGCCTGTTGTACACTCACGCCGCCATGTCTAAAGTTGCAGAAGTTGTACGGCAGCGATACCCGGATGTTGTCACATTCTCCTCGCTTCTTGATTTCAAAGTCCTGCAAAAATTGCCATACATATGAATCATTTTCCAAAGGAGAGAGAGAGAGAGGTCATTTATTTGTGTGTGGGTTAGTAAAGTAAACGTTGTAGAATTCATGGTACAATCATTAGCTTATATCGTGATTACGATTCTCTTGTAGACTCTTCTTTGTGTGGGTTACTTTTCAATCAAGGTCCTTATTCTTCATGTGCACAAAGCGCATAATGGCCTTCAAACGCAACAAAATGTCGATTTTAACAGATGTCGGATATCCACGCTTAAGTTTTGCAAATTTACACCAGAGTAAAACGGCATGAACCAGCAAAACAAAATTAAGAAATGAAAAATAAGTAACATATTAACCTCGAACAAAACTCCAAACGTTCACTAAGTTAGCCTATATCATTGCTGCAGTCTGGAACGCAATTGCCAAAAGTTATGCAATGCAAGTTCATGCTCATGTTCATGTATTTAAACGCCAAAGGTTCAATTGCGGCAAGGAGAGGCCTGACCTCATGCTGCAGTCCAAAAGAAAACCTCTTAAATTTCTACAATGTAAATAGACGAATTCCAAAAATAACTCTGTCGGGTTTGTATGGATTGTGAAAGATTGATTAAATAGCTTTACTTTTAGGGGGTCAAACATTGCACGGGACAGTTACTAGCGAGGAATGTGTCTGAAACACGTGGACAGGAGCACGCAGTGTGGATTTATTTCTCCCTGAAAAAGCAACCCATACAAATCCGACTGAGTTATTTCCGAACATCGTCTATTTGTGCATAAGCCTGAAACGCACGCACCTGCTCCTGCACTTTTACGAAGTAAATTCATGCTACAAACTAAAACACACCTGCAGAAGTTCGACGTAGTCCTTGGAGTATTCATGGCAGAAGGCCTCAATGAACTCGGTGCCGAAGATGCTCTCCATCAGGGTGTGGAACTGACGGTCTATGATGGTGCCACCCCACGCGCCCCCTGTCGCGCGGAATAACTCCCGTACACGCCCGTCCTTCCGGATCTTGTGCGCCACCACGTCGATTGTCCCCCCTGAAAATAATACAGTGACAGAGTTAAGATGTTACCGGCGACAGCAGCGGGAGCCTAAGGAGCTATGATAAATAATCTTCGGGTAATGTCAATGATGTTTTCAACAGAATTGTAACATGTGTTCAGGCTTACTTCTCAGAATTATAATTAGATGTTTATAAAAGCCCAACGTTCAATGAGCCCGGTACGTAAAAGACCACAAGCCCGCTACAGCCTTGCAAAACCATACAAACAGCGTTTCAAAGTGAACTTGGTTGCAAAACGACCTAGTGCGGCAACGATAGTCCTGACGTCTGATTGTAATTTCAAAGTGTACAACAGGTTTCTGTTGATTTGTTTTGTGCCGTTCCGTCTGTCTCTGCCTGCCTGCCTTTCGTTCTGCTTTCAGTATTGATCATATCGCAGACAGACAGAGATATGCAAGGACAGACGGAAGGACTTTGGTCGTCTGTAGATATGTTTCGTGCACAAGTCATGTCTGGTTATCTGTCGCTGCGTCTCCCTGTCACACCTACTTTCAGTAATGATCATATGACAAACAGACAGAAAGATACACGGAATTTCTGCACAAAGCGTGTGAATATTTGTCAATAAAAAATAAAACGGCATGCATGCAATAAAAAGATGTCTCCTCCTCCTTTTCTCTTCTCTCTCTCTACCTTTCCCTATCCCTCACATTCATCCCCGCACTCTTCATATGTTGACATGTGTATTGAATGTATGTGATAGATATATAATATATGTATGTCTGTGAATTTGTATATACATGCGTATGCCCAGTTGTATCCTTTTTACATTTAGTCAAGTTTTGACTAAATGTTTTAACATAGAGGGGGAATCGAGACGAGGGTCGTGGTGTGTGTGTGTGTGTGTGTGTGTGTGTGTGTGTGTGTGTGTGTGTGTGTGTGTGTTTGTGTGTGTGTGTGTGTGTGTGTGTGTAGAGCGATTCAGAGAAAACAGCTGGACCGATCTTCATGAAACTTTACATGAAAGTTCCTGGGAATTATATCCCCAGACTTTTTTTCTCATTTTTTCGATAAATGTCTTTGATGACGTCATATCCGGCATTTTGTAAAAGTTGAGGCGGCACTGCCACACCCTCATTTTTCAATGAACTTGATTGAAACTTTGGCCAAGTAATCTTCGACAAAGGCCAGACTTTGGTATTGCATTTTAGCATGAAGGCTTAGAAATTAATTAATGAGTTTGGTCATTAAAAATCTAACAATTGTAATTAAAATTATGTTTTTATAAAACGATCCAAAAACAATTTAATCTGATTCTTCATCATTTTCTGATTCCAAAAACATATATGTATGTTATATTTGGATTATAAACAAGCTCTGAAAAATTAAAAATATGAAAATTTTGATTAAATTAAATTTCCGAACTCGATTTAAAAACAATTTCATCTGATTCCTTGTCGGTTCCTGATTCTAAAAACATATAGATGTGATATATTTGAATTAAAAACAAGCTCAGAAAGTTAAAAAGAACAGAGATACAGAAAAGCGTGCTAACCTGCTCAGCGTAACCACTATCGCGCTATTCTGGCCAGTCAATTTCACTGCCTTTGCCTCGAGCGGTGGACTGACGATAGCTACGAGTATACGGTCAAGGAGTGGAAAAAAATGCAGTACGTTCAGTCTCATTCTGCGAGTACGACAGCTTGACTAAATGTTGTATGTTCGCCTTACGCGACTTCTTTTTTAATGTTCGCAAGCACCACTGACCTCCGGCATCCACAACGAGGTATTTAGTGCCAGGTTCAAAGGTGGGTTTGTTGATGCTATTATCCTTGTAGCCCACGAAGTCTGTGTCCGGTAGGTGGCGACAGTGCAGTGACGCAGCTTCCGGTTCAAGGGCGATCAGCAGCTGATCACTGCATTGCTTGTCGATTAGGTTCCCCTGAGAAAAAAGCAAGACATGTCGGGCAGTGAGGAGTTGTAGGAAAACGGAAAGATCATTATATCCATTGAGTACTGAGTGCACAAAAATGGCTAAGAAACACAATCCACGGCTAACATTAGAGGCAAACCTGGGTGTGGAAAAACATTACACTTGCATGTGTTTGACAGGAAAAACTGACCAGGCGAGCCTTAGTTCAGAATGAGCATTTTTCGCAGGCTGGGGAATTATCCTCGGATCCGCGAATTTCAGAGGTAACCTGATTGGTTTTCCGACAAAGAAAAATAATCTCCCAGGAAAAACATCCAAACAAAAAATATATAAATTCCCCCTGGATAAAAAGATCACTTTATATAGAACTAGTACACAAGTCCTGGTCAGTTTGCTATAGTACACTGTCCAGAAATGAAATGTCCTGCCTGGGGAGGCCTCTTAATACCCCCTCCCCCACCGCTTCTATTCACCAACATTCCCATAGCGTCCCCTGGACCCCGGCCTATTTCAGAGGTTTTTTTCCAGACAGTAATTCCCCAGCCTGTTTTAGATGTGGTTAGATGTTAATAATAATAATAATAATAAATGAGCATTTATTTTGCGCAACATCATAACTTTACAATTATGCTCTTTGCGCTTGACACATTTAAAATTCAAACACAGTTATACAAGCTGTTGGAGTCAAACCTCACACACCACGCAACTACCACCACACTACCCATCCCCCCACCCACCACCCCCATGCCGGACCCATAACTATCGACCTTGCCACCCCAGCACAACAACCACACACCTTAAAGGCGGCCTCTCTCATAAACTGCTTGGCGTTCTCGTCCCAGATGGCTGGTACAGTCAGCACCCAGCGCACAGTGTCCGGGTGGGGGTCGTACCCGAGGTGGGCGCCCACAGCCCGCAGCAGGTGTTTCTTCATGAAGGTCAGCGAGTTGGCAAACACGTCCACCGCCAGTTGTGTCTTTCCGTTGGCTGCCGCGATCTGGATGTCTTGTGTAAGGTTCTGTAAAACGACCGCAAGATGAAATAACACAACCTTAACAAATGTTTGTGTTGTGATTTCAATCAATCAGACCCCACGACTTGTTCCCACCCAGTTGGGTGGCACCCAGTTTCGTTTCGTGCACCTAAGCCCACAAAGAGTCAGTTTCAACCAGGGCTAGCTCTCACTCTGTTGGTAACGTTTTCGTACACAGCAGCTCTGCAGTTACTAATCATCACTCTCCCCCAAATAATTGTCTGTGTAACGATCTCAAGCTTCCCTATACGACCTGACTTTTTCATTAGGCCACTGCTCATTCTCTGACAAACTCGAAAGAAGAGATAGTTCGATTTTCCCGCTAACTTACAGTTATACATGGTTCAATGAAGGGCAACCTTCCCGACTAGATAGCATGAAAAATTGTCGAGGCGAGAAAAGATAAGCGAGACATGAACACGATCTGAGATTTTTCTCCCATGTTTGCACATGAAAGAAAGACATTTAGTTGTCCACAGAGTGATTGTAAACATAAATTTAGACCAGCTTTATGGTCTCTGATAACGAATGAGAAAGACTGGTCGGGAAGAAACGTTTAGATCGTTACACCTGCAATATGTGAGGCTTTGAAGACTCACCTTGTTGTCATACAGCTTCATCTTGAACCTGTCAAAATAGTAGTACTCCCCCGCTTCATCCTCGCACAAGTCGTTGTACCGTTCAGTCGCCTCAAACCCAAAGGCTTCAAACTGTCCGTCAGGCTTCAGCAAAAGGCACGTGGGGGTTTTGTGCAGCAGGAAACCCTGCGTCTGTCCCCAGTTCTTGTTCACGTGAACGGCGTCCCTGTTGGAAGCGAAGGAGTAGGCGTAACCGCTGAAGGTGGTGCCAAAGTCTATGGCGGCCACGATCTGGTATTCTGTGGGTTTGATCCCCTGCTCGAAGTCTTTGTCGCTGTCTGTGGGAGACTTGGCCGCCGTGGCCCCGAGCAGGGAAGACGTGAGGGAGGTTGCTGGGGAGGGACTGTCCGGTGATGGCGGGATGTTGTCCTCGTTACTCGCCATGGTGACCCTGAGGAGAGAGAAAGGCAGGGCTGGTTGGTTAGAAGGAAACCATAGATTGTGAATGGGGTGGGGGGGGGGACATTTAGTCTTTACTCGTCATGTTGTACCTCAAGAGAGAAAGGCCAAGAAGAAATCCGAAGATGATGAAAGGGGCAATAATTAGTCTTTACTTGTACCTCAAGATAGAAAGGCCGAAAAGAGGGAAAGAGATTAGGTCGTATGTCTCGTCAGAATCGGCCCGGAAAAGGAGGTATGTTGTTTTCACACGCCATACGACGCTTGTTGGGAGAAAAGCAGAGAAGGTATCATTATCATGATTATGTCCTTACTAGCCACAGTAAGAGTACCTGGTGGGATAGAGACACATTTAGCCATCAGAATAAATCTGGTGAAGATGATATGCTTGCTTTTCCTCAATATGATATTTCTGATGAGAAAATGCATTCAAAAGAAGTCAAGAAGGTTGTGTGAGTTCGTTATTCACCAATGAACTACCTGCCGAAAGAAAGACATGTAGTTGTCTTCAGAGTGCTAGCAAACATAAAAGAAGACAAACTTGATGGCTCATGATTATGAACGTTGGTCCTCATTGCATTCGGTGGTTATGCCTCAAAGGTAAAGCGTTCATGAATATGTAAAGAGGCTCTAAGTTTGGTGCTAACTCCTGCTTTCTTTCCCCTGTAAGCCATATAGTACCGATATATCCAGGATCTATACGGGTTTTTGAATAAACTGCGGACACGCAACTTTTTTTAACAGTTACCACCATATATCGGCCTGACAACAGACAATAAATACTAACAATTGTCTCCGTACTGATTACTTTTGTTGTTGTAACAAGTATCAGCTGATATTTCGTCAGTTCCGAATGTCACTCTTTTACTTTTCCTCGGACCTTCGCGACTGTCAACCTCTTAAAACAGTGACGCTAATACCAGGCAGATATTTTTTGCGCAGATGGTCATTGTTGTTGTTGTTGTTGTTGTTGTTGTTGTTGTTGTTGTTGTTGTTGTTGTTGTTGTTGTTGTTGTTGTTGTTTCTGCTTACTAACGAAAGCTAGAATTGTTTTGTTATGTGAACAAATTCTAAGAGAGGGAAGACAGTTTCAATTATCCTCAGAAGAGAGCAGTAACAAGTAACGACATTTACATTCAAATAAACAAGTAGGCCTACTCCCATCGATCATGCGAACAGTTGCCCCATAGCTCGGGAACACAAGCCTTTCTAACACAGAGGACTAGTTGTTCAATAACGACATCAAATCAACTGCAAAACCAGCACTCCGTTGCAATAAAACCAATGAATTTGGGACATGGAAAGATATTGCCAAAAATATACAGCAAATCGCAGCAAACTTGATAAACACTTTTAAAGAATGAAGTAAGCTTAAAAGAAATAAGATTAAACCATAACATTTTCTTTAGAAGCAGGAGCAAAATACAATGGATACTACACTCTAAGGTATCAATAAACACACGTAACAAGAAAAGAAAGGCATGAATATACATATAAACTCTGGTTTGATATGGGGAAGATTATTTTCTATACCAATCACAGATTCTGCAAGCTATAACTCTTATAACGTCGAATAAAACACACCCAAATAGGCCTACATTAATTTCTCAACGACTACAAATGTGCTCCTTTTTTGTGAAGTAAGACTACGTACACAATGTTTAAAGCTGTAATGACGAGCACACAAACCAAATCAACAGACTAACACCACACCATGTTTTTGTTTTTGTTTTGTTTCTGCACACTTACGGTTTTGCAGCGACGGTCGCAGCTAAGTCTTTGATGCTAAAGAAAAATCGTTGGAAAGATAACAACGAAGGTAAAGTTGAGCACACCACACCTTAGCAAATCCTAAGACAAGCTTGCAAGCCAGCAACGGCCTAAACCCGATATGGTGATGTATTCCCATTCATAATGAGAGGGGAATAGAGAATTGCTGGCACAAAAACGGACGCTGGCGAATAATTAAGAGCGGATCAATACGTGTGTGTAGACAGACACCACTGCTCTTTGACACGCGTTTCTCTCTCCCTTCCCTCCAGCTCTCTCTCTCTCTCTCTCTCTCTCCCTCGCTCTGACAGGCAGCTGAGGTCTCTCTTTGTTGTCAACTGGCAGCCGTGCTCGATGTCTTTATTTCGAAAGTTGGACGCCCTCACACAAAAGAGTTCCAATTGTCGTCTGCTTTTCACACAAAGAAAAATTTGCTGCTTTTACACCTCCTTGGTTGGATTTGTGACACAAAAATTCCAGCAAGTGCTGGCTACTGATTCATTCCGTTTCCAGTGAGTTGTTTGGGTTGGATCGAACATGCAGCAGGATAGCGATTTTCTCTCTGTGTCTCTGAGACCATGACGCACTGTTAGCTGGCAGCAGCATCATGCTCAGACCGGCGTGTGCGCACGCGCGTTCTACTCCTCTCGTGATCGTCGTTAACATTATTGATCTGTCGTCTGCCAGCATGCACGCGCAAGGGAAAGCAAAGAGTGTCGTTGTCTGGAATAATGGCAACTTGCTGCCTGAGCAGCGAAAATTGAGCCATTATCAGCTGCATTGACATGTCCTCTAGCTTAGATAATCAGAGCGTGTATCTCTGTTCAGTGGGGTAAGTTGATTCATTCATTATTATTCTCATGTAGCCTGTGGTTTTGTGTCTTTGTCCGGTTTTATTTGTGAAGGACTGCATGGAGTATTTGCAAATGTCAATCAAACTACACGTGTGCTGTAGCTGCAAGGTGAGGGCTAGCTTCCAGTAGCATTGCCTTGAATTCTATTTATGCAACAATTATGTGAAGTCTGCTTTCTTTCGGTTCTTGGGTTTCTTTGTTTCTAATTCGCAAGATTTCCTCCGATCTGTTCAACCTGGTTCTCTTTGCTAGCCGATTTTATTAGTGATGTTTTCATTGCGCATCCTTTAAGTGAAATCCTTTGTGATTACCGTATACGGCATAAATAATGATATGTGTGTGTGTGTGTGTGTGTGTGTGTGTGTGTGTGTGTGTGTGTGTGTGTGTGTGTGTGTGTGTGTGTCCGTGTCTGTGTTAGAGAGGAGAGAAACACACACACACATATATACACACACACACACACAATTATATATGCCGTGTGTATGTATGTATGTATGTATGTCTGTGAGAGAGAGGAGAGAAACACCCACACAAACACACACACACACACACACACACACACCAAAGAGAGAGAGACACACATACACACACACACACACACACACACACACCAAAGAGAGAGACACACACATACATACACACACACACACACACACACACACCAAAGAGAGAGACACACACATACATACACACACACACACACCCTGCACGTGCACACACACACACACAAACACAAACACACATACATACACACACACATACACACAGACGGGGTGAGAGAGAGAGAGAGAGAGAGAGAGAGAGAGAGAGAGAGAGAGAGAGAGAGAGAGAGAGAGAGAGGTTTCAAGCAATGTCCTATGATGTGTACAAACATCTAAACCTTAAATTTTGGCAATGATAATTTAGCATGTAACAATGCCAATTTTGTTGTTTCTTTGTTTTTTTGTTTGTTTTAAAGCAGATATCATTGTCGTAAAACTTTTCCCTTTGGCAGAGACATTGCCATCACTTTTACAATACATCTCGGGCGGGGATGTAGCTCAGTCGGTAGCGCGCTGGATTTGTATCCAGTTGGCCGCTGTCAGCGTGAGTTCGTCCCCACGTTCGGCGAGAGATTTATTTCTCAGAGTCAACTTTGTGTGCAGACTCTCCTCGGTGTCCGAACACCCCCGTGTGTACACGCAAGCACAAGACCAAGCAGTGCGCACGAAAAAGATCCTGTAATCCACGTCAGAGTTCGGTGGGTTATAGAAACACGAAAATACCCAGCATGCTTCCTCATGGCTGCCTAAATGGCGGGGTAAAAACGGTCATACACGTAAAAGCCGTGGGAGTTTCAGCCCATGAACGAACAAACAAACAAACTATACATCTCAAGAAAAAATGCAGTTTGATTGTTTATTGACCGCATGCCAATATACTTGCCAAAGGTCTTTTAATAGCTGCAATAACCATTCCAATAAAAGTGCAGTGAATACATTGAAGCTTTTTTCTGCTTCTAATTAGTACAGTCTTATTGTGTTTCACTGGACGATTTCGAAGAAACAATGAAGTGTTTCAGGGTGGAAATGTAACCCAAACACTTTAATGAGAAAACCCGTTGAATTGGTAAGAACATTTTTTAGAAATAATGATGCGCGTGCACACGCACATAACCACGCAGAGAACCCGGCAATCAGGGGATGGTTGGCGTGAGAAGATATCCGTCTGAAACTGAACAGAGAGGGTGTAACAATCTGACAGAATTAACAGTGGGTAAACTAAAAACAAGTTGGTTTTTTGGGTTTTTTATTCTCTTTTTTTGGAGTTTGTTTGTTTGTTTGTTACATGTATAGGCTTGTACACTAATTAAATCACATAGACAAGGGGACAAGTACAACACACAGGGGGTGGAGGGGGGGGGGTGGTCATGGCTTGGTGGTCGCAGTATCAAAATTATGTAAAGGAAAAAGAACCTAAGGGTTACATCAAAAATAAGTTTCTATTAAAATTCAAGGTGATGAGATACCTGGCTAGGATTTTTTTCAGAAACTGATCTCTACATCCTCTCCCTGCCGCCTTCCCTCTCACAACTGACCCCAACCTAACGTCAATAACCTCCACAGCCTCATATTACACTCACTTGCTCACTCACTCACTCACGGCGAAGACGTCGATTGCTCTCCCTTCTTTTGCATCCAAATGCTAATGAGTATAATGAGATGCGGCCGGGGAAGGGCCAGGGGATGAGTCAGTTCCCACGCTCTCTGACTCAGTGTCGTCTGCCAAATGCCTGAGTGTCGTCTGCATGCAAACATATTTCATCACCACTGCAGCAGTACCAGATTTTTCAATGCTTCTGTATGAATTTTCATCAGTGGAGTTTCGTTTCTCTCTTCGTTTTCAAAAGTGGAGTTTATGTGAGAAAAACGGTGTAGTTTTGTTGAATTAAATACTTGCGAATCTGTGTGCTTGAGGAATCAAGATGTGTACGGTTTGGCCTTCCAAATTATCGGCAGCCATCGGCCGTTCTGTTGTTCGATCTTTTGGTAAGGAAAAGCATGCATGCTATTTTCTGCTTTGTGTATAGAAAACTGAGGTGGGGAGGACGTTGAATTATACATTTATGGTTTATTTCATTGCATCCAGCATCAATGTATAAACATCTATCGAATATTCTGCAATCTCGCAAATTTATGTGAACTTGAGAAAAACCAGTTCTTTTATTTATTTTTATTTTTATTTTCAGAATGTTTATTCTCAGTTAGATTCAGTCCAGTATTTGTGAATGTTTACGTGTCGATTTATAAATGCATTTAAATTGAATGACTATTGCTTTTGATTTTGTATTCCTTTTTCTTTCCTGGCTTTGTGTGTACTGATTTATATGTTTGTTTACTTATTTTTTTTATATTTTTATTTTTGTTGCATTCATTTATTCATCATTGTAATGATTTATTTACTTATGTATTTATTTTATCAATTGTTCATTTATTCATCGATCTATTCATTTGTTTATTCATTCATTTATTTATATATATGCATCTATTTTATACCTCAACCTCAGTAGTATTTCATTAAAGAGGTATAACGGGACTTCATTGTCTGATTGATGGTAGGCTACATTTTAATACTCAAGCCAAATCATTGCCTACAACCATAGACCTATATTAGATAGGTCCCTGATACAACCGCCTTTAAGAAATTTGATTATCTGTAATGATGGTACACAAAATCGTATTCAACTAATTTTGAAACAAATGTCATGGAAAGACACGCCTTGTAGTCTGTAACTCTCAGTATACCGATGATAATAGGACAACAGCAGACAGAAACACCCTACCTCATACTGCTCCTCTGGACAAAAACACCTTTTTTATGTGCCGATTGCTTTTAACTGAAAAAACAGTTCTTATTATCAATATATAATATGCACTGAATTTTTCTCATTCATTTTTATTGTTTGCTCTTTTTTCTTTGATACTGTGCCGGGTTTTTTGTTTTGTTGTTGGTGGGGGGTGTTTTTTGTATGGGTAGGGGGTTGCCCAGACCGCCGAGCAGGGTCAACGGCATTCTGATAATCCTCGCTCCACGGCTATCGCCAGTTGTCTCTCTGACCGAACGCTACAGTCCTACGCGAATCTATCAAATGAAGAATACAGAGTGATCTCCCATATGTTGTTCACGAGCAGTGTTCGCGAGACGAAAATGATTGCAGATTGGCCGACTTCGACAGTGATCTCCGTTCTGTTCTTCACAGTTAATAGTTATGATAAAGACATCGTTCTAAGGTCAAAATAAGTCGAAATTTTGGGACTGCTGCCGGAAGGAGATCGTAATATATGGTTGCATCACTGTCAAAAAAATCGTCTGCTCTAGCGAGGGCATCTTGAACACACGGCCAGTACAACTGGCCTTGACACGGAACGATTCAAGGGGGACAATCTCAGTCATCTGAAAGAGGGAAATCCAAACGCAATCCGCCTTGTTCGATTTTATGGGCTTGGACGATAGAGAAAAATAAGAAAAGCAAAAGCTGGAGTCCAGTCTTGACAAAACTGCTATCAAGAACGCAGAATTGATTTTTTGTGAGTGTTTTTTTTAAGCCGTAAGCGCCATTTCTCATTTCGAATTTCTCAGTAACTGCTGTTCATAATGCGGCCGCAGTGAAACCACAAAGGGGCCTCACTCTGGAAGAGTTTCCTGCTCCGATAAACATGGCGCTTACGGCTAAAAAAAAACTCAGAAAAAATCAATTCTGCGTTCTTGATAGCAGTTTCGTCCAGACTGGACTCCAGCTTTTGCTTTTCTTATTTTTCTCTATCGTCCAAGCCCATAAAATCGAACAAGGCGGATTGCGTTTGGATTTCCCTCTTTCAGATGACTGAGATTCCCCCCCTTGAATCGTTCCGTGTCAAGGCCAGTTGTACTGGCCGTGTGTTCAAGATGAAGCGAGGGCCGAAACCAAACGGTTGATTATCACGTGACACTTATGCCATATTTAGAGTTGTTTGCACAGTAAATACATCCGCGAAAAATAGCTCGCTTGAAACTGTCTAAAATAAAAATTCCTCTGTAATTTAAAAATTACAAAACACCATGAAAAATCATTATCGACGATCGCGAATCTGCTTACATCCATAACACATTACAAAAAACTCTAAATAAATACAAAAATCGGTTTCCTTGCCAGACAAGGAAACTCAAGGCATCCTGTCAGGGAGAGAATGAGCCGAACTCATTTTGACCTGAGGTCAGGATGGGTCAACGGCCTATGTCAACAGAATGCCCATGACAAGATTACCCAAGATGGTTTTTAAAGCAAAATATCCATGCTACAGTGAACCGATCAAAGTTTACCACTTGTCTTTATATCTTTTAATACTATTTTTGTGTAAGTTTGTCTTTTTTGTTTACATTTTCTGTAAAATCATGTGGTTCTTAAAAAAAAACGTTTTACTGTTTGCTTGCGCAAGGGTCATTGTTGTCGTCGAAGTCGGTGCTATAGTTGTTATACTTGCTTCTTGTTTTTTAATGTCACTTGAACCTTTTTGGCTACTCGGAGCCGATTCAGTTTTGTTTCTTTTCTCAGTTTACATTGTGGTATCCGTGTTTGAAACTATTTACATTTAGGTTTATCACAGTGAAGTGAAGAAGGTTCTAACAAACAAACAAGAACTCATGTCTTTTCTCACTTGTATTTCAAATCTTGTTCACAAAAATCTTGATGTCCTCTAACAGGTAAAGAAAGAGCTTCCCGATCAACCACCAGGAGCAGAGCCCCTCTCAACAACACCGTCACCACCACCGCCACCACCCTCTCAAATACCACCACCATCATCACCACCTCGTCCACACTCCCAAATACTATCAATACTAACACCAACACCAATACCCACAACACAATGTCCAGCAAAAGCCTGGACAGAGGCGGTAAGAAAATATAATGTCATTATTGTTTGTCTCGTGTGTATGACTGACCGGTTAACATGGGTTTTTTATGCATTTCTATTTGTCATGGTGTATCGCCCTATTTATGGGCTGTGGCCTGAAATAAAGCAGTCCTGAGTCCTGAGACTGACCGGTTAACATGGGTTTTTTATGCATTTCTATTTGTCATGGTGTATCGCCCTATTTATGGGCTGTGGCCTGAAATAAAGCAGTCCTGAGTCCTGAGACTGACCGGTTAAACATGGGGTTTTTATGCATTTCTATTTGTCATGGTGTATCGCCCTATTTATGGGCTGTGGCCTGAAATAAAGCAGTCCTGAGTCCTGAGACTGACCGGTCGAGTTTTACGTCCTCTTAGGACTAATTGGCCTAACTTGGGACAGGTAGAGGTCGAATGCTTTGTGTGATACTGTTGTGGGTCTTGTTCGTCCACTTTAAAGACCGATAGGTCGCCATTTTCGTGAATGTTTCGTTTTGTCTATAATCTAAACGTTCCATAAACTCAAAGACCGGCACGGTTGGCCTAGTGGTAAGGCGTCCGCCCCGTGATCGGGAGGTCGTGGGTTCGAACCCCGGCCGGGTCATACCTAAGACTTTAAAATTGGCAATCTAGTGGCTGCACCGCGGCCTGGCGTCTGGCATTATGGGGTTAGTGCTAGGACTGGTTGGTCCGGTGTCAGAATAATGTGACTGGGTGAGACATGAAGCCTGTGCTGCGACTTCTGTCTTGTGTGTGGCGCACGTTATATGTCAAAGCAGCACCGCCCTGATATGGCCCTTCGTGGTCGGCTGGGCGTTAAGCAAACAAACAAACAAAAAGGACGCAGGGACGCGCGGTATGGGGAGCCCTGTACGTGAATTCATCAACAACTCCCAACTCTCTACAGGAAGCAATGGGGATGTTGGTTTTTGGTCTGTGTTCAAGTGGAGGGATGATCCTACCCTTAATAGTGAGCAGAACAGTTTTCATGGAAAGGATTGCGTCTTTACCTTTTCTGTTCTTTTTCTTCAAGTGTAGGATAGGGCTTATCCCGTGTAAACGCCTGGCAAGATTTGAGATAGTGATAACTGTTTACAGGGGAAGGACTGTGTCTATAACGTTCTTGGAGTGTTTTTGAATTTATTTATTCATTCATCTATTTTTTTTTCAGAACGGGGCGGCAGCATGGCCACTCGAGACTTGGTGACAGAGGCCCGTAGCTTCACCAGCAGTCTGGCAAACGTGTTCATGCTGAAGAAGCGGGACCCTCAGTCCAGGCACCTCCTGGAGAAGGCTCAGTTCCTCATCGACGCCCTGGTGGCCGAGAACCAACGGCTCAGCGTGTCCTCCAAGCGGTCCGGGGGGTCTTCAAGTACCCCCAGGCCCGGAGGGGGGTCGCGGGGCAGTCCAGGGGGAATGGGTCAGCTGTGGGTCAAGCTGGACGAATTGAAACGAGAGAACGACGACCTCAGGAGGCAGCTGGGCAAGTCTCAGGATGACCGCTGCTCGTCGCCTAAAGACAAGGTAAGAGGTGATGTCCTCGTAAGTACAGTGGGTGATAACACAAGCACACACACACATTTACAAGCACAAACAAACAAAATTTAAAAGTGAAATTACAAAGAATTAACCTTAACTCAAATTCAGCTGGGGCATATAGACTAGCGCTTAGAAAATTTGCAAAGAGTAGCGAACTCAGTCAGAGTTCTCATTTTGCAGAGAGTGTTACGTGGTTGCATCCTCCAAATAAAATCTTCAACAATGAATACTGAAAAATTAGTGCCTGAAAACACCTGATCTAGAATCAACTTGTCTAAATTCATCCTTGAGGAATATCTCATCTCCCAGCCTCGATAATACGTAATCATATTCTGTCCTTAAAAAAAAAAAGAGCCATGAACATGCAATAGGCGAATGGGGGGGGGGGGGGGAGCTCTGCCGAGTTTGTATGTGTTGTTAAAGAGTAAAACCTCCTGGAACATATGAGGCACGCTTTGCCGCGTGCGCGTGACATTATAGTCCAATCACTAGCGAGCGGCCTGTCTCCATACGTGGACGAGGATCACATGTGGAAACATACCCGTCGCTAATGAATGTCACGCTGAAAACCGTGCCTCATAATTTCTGACAGTAATCACTCTTTCACAACCCATACAAAACAGACAGAGTTATATCCGAACACCGTCTACAACAAACACATCCAACCGTCCTTATTTCGCAGGGTCCAGGCGATGTGATCATCAACGACCTGCTCAAGACGCGGACAGACAACGAGGGGCTCAAGACTCAGGTGACTCAGCTGCAGAAGAACGTTCGCGAGCTGCAGGCGGTGAACACCAGCCTGCAAGACGAGTACAAGCGATCCAAGGCCGCCCTAGACGCTGCCCAGAGGTCTGTGGAGAAGGCTCGCCAAGACTACAAGAAACTGGAGAGTAGTCTCACCTCGGCTAAGACAGAGAACGACTCGCTCAAACAAAAGTAAGGGGGGGGGGGGGGGTTGTTTTGGAGAACTTTGACGAAGGTTCGCTCTGAGTGACTGTTTTAGGAGTGCAAGCATCTACCGCCAAACTGCATACACATTTTTGAGAATTTAGTACCAATAACAATAACAACACTATAACAAATACAATTTTTTCATCTCATGCAAGAAATTGCAATGATGCACAGAGATAATGTTTGGTGAGATTTTAATTGAAAGTGTCATACGTATTTTTTTTTACAATAATGCAAGTCAGACATCCTTCAAAAATTCGTCATTGCACATAAGTGAACAACAACAACAACAACAACAACAACAACAACAACAACAACAACAACAACAACAACAACAACAACAGTAGCTGGTGTTTCTTTCAAAGAAGGCCTATAACCGCTTATTTCACTGTTGTCAGAATGACGAGCAGCGTGAAGCCCATGGTGCGGGCAGACAACCGCCTGACGGAGAACATCAGCGAGCGCTGCCGGCCCTCCAACATCGCGCTGCGCTACAACGCCCTGGAGAGCCAGCAGTGGGTGGACGCCAAGGAGGCGCTGGAGGACTCCCCACAGGCAGCACAGCTGGACGAGGGCAAGATCGTGCACGTCCTCTGCCAGGCTTTGATGGTAGGTTGCTTGCTTGGTTAAAGGCGGAGTTACATGACTCAGGGAAGACGCTCCCATGGTATTCCAGCTGGACGAGGGCAAGATCGTACACATCCTCTGCCAGGCTTTAATGGTAGGTTGCTTGCTTGGTCAAGGGCGGAGTTACCTGACTCGGATAAGTTGAATGCAACAAGGCATATGCAACGCCCTGGAGAGTCAGTAGTGAGTGTATGCCACGGAAGCCTGGGGGGGGGGGGGGGGGGCTCTCTCAAGGGATCTCAGTTGGTTGAGGGCAAGACCGTGCACGTCTTCTGCCAGACTTTAATTTCAGGTTCATTACTATAGATAAGCTGAATGCTCCCAGAGCTCAGATTGATATATTGTTGTTGCTTGATCTTTTTGCTGCGTATGCTCGATGCATAGACGGTGTGAAGACCGATGTTGGTGCTTTCAACGTTGCGCTAATGCCACCGAAAACGATGCAACAACGAACAAAATGGACATTGTCTAGGAAGAGAAAGTGTCCTAATGCCTGTTGTCTTGCTGTGTGTGTGCAGAACATGTACAGTGCGTCCCGACAGTTGTACGCCAATGTTGAGCTTGTCATCTGTGAACTGCTCAGACAGCCGACTTTAGCGGTAAGTTTGCGTGTGATTGTTGTGTGTTGGTGTGTGTGTGTGTGTGTGTGTGTGTGTGTGTGTGTGTGTGTGTGTTTTTTGGTGGGGGATGTGTGTGTGTGTGTGTGTGTGTGTGTGTCTGTCTGTCTGTCTGTCTGTCTGTCTGTCTGTGAGTGAGTGTGTGAGCGTGTGTGCGTGCGTGCGTGTGTGTGTGTGTGTGTGTGTGTGTGTGTGTGCGTCTGTCTGTCTGTCTGTCTGTCTGTGAGTGTGTATGTGTGTGTATTATCGTTGAGCTTCTATACGTTTTACTTAAATCCTTTGTTTGTTTGCTGGCTGGCACTGGTTTATTACTCAGCCAGTGCGCTAAAGGCTATTTTCTTTGCGATCTTTTTAACATGTGTCTTGACGATCGTTACAGACTGCCATTGTCCAGAATGGTTTAGTATCCAGTGGTCACATCAGCGTTCTGCCTGACGATTTCGCGGACAGCGTCAAACAGAGACTACGTCAGACCACCGACAGCGTCGACACTGACGTCATCTTGTCGGTAAGTGTCATGAAGGATGCTTTTAACGCATGTAAAAACTTGTATTTGGTACTGTTGGTGTATTACATGATCATAACAGGAGGACAAATGTTAAACGTAAGCCTTGAAAGCGTCACTGTGGCCTTCAGAGACTGCCTTTCTCAGACATGGGGTGGATATATAATAATAATAATAATAAAGTGTATTTATATTGCGCCTATCCCTTACAAAAAACAAAAATATTTGGCTCTAAGCGCATTACAACATGTGTAGAGACTTGGTACAATCAAGTCTGACAAATACAATAACACAATATACAGTCGGTCTCTTAGGTAAAACTGGGAAAAGCAGCTTCGACATTTAAACACTGCTACTAAAAAATCCTCTAACAATGCATACTGCTTAACCCTAACCCTAACCAAAACAAGTTTTAGGCTAGTGAAAATGTCTGTTTGCTAGTGAAATCTTAATGTTACTAGCCAGCCGGGCCAGTGGTAATTTCAGTTTAAACTTCCGCATCCGGCCAAGACTATGATATTCTAGCGTATTTCTTCAGCAACTCTCATACATTACTGTTTTGGGGTTTATTTTCCAGATGGCTACAGAAACTCATGACCCAGACACAAGGAACATCGTACAGACTGCATCTTCCGACAAAGCTGTGCAAAACTACCTCAAAGAGTGCGCCAGTAGCACGTGGCAAATGGTCGTGCAGAACCCACCAATGAAACTCGTAGCAGACGACACAGCTTTTGATGACGGCAAGCACAAGTTGTGGTGGTCCTGCGACCAATCTCGGGCCAGGAAAGTGGACATGTTTGTGTGGCCTGTGCTCTACGATTACGAGAATGGAAACGTACTCGTCAAAGGTTGCGTTTGTGCGAGTTAACTTAATTCGAATTAATTGCCAAAATGACTTTGGAAATGAATGTGTTCAGACCTAAGAGTGCTTGACATATACATGCATAGAAATCGCCAAAGAAAAAAATAAACACCTGGCCAAAGCCTTAACCGTCAGTTTCCATGGTCACCAGTTAAATCAAAAAAAGGTCGCCACTTGTAGGCTGCCTTGACCATTTTAAAGAGTAAGTATGATATGTGGTGAAATCGAAGCGATTTGAAGACACCGACGTACACATACACAGACGTTTGGACTAGAGTTTTTTTTTTAAAAGAGCTTCCGTGGCAGAAGTTCAATGGTCTTTGACCTTTGGACATGAACAACCCATCAGTGAGATTTTCCTTCAGAGACATGGTTACGGATGTCGTTTGAATTCGGCAGTAAACGCCGAAACGTATTTGAAAACGTTGGAAATGTTTTGGCAGATTTGCCGAGTGTTTTCAGTCACGGTGGAGGAAAGGTGAAGTGAAGAACTCTCGAACTTTCTGAAAATTGCTGAAACTTGACCGTTTGGGCAAATTTGGCGATGAGGATTAATCCGAGCATCTTCCCCTTATGGTGCTGAAACGGACATTGTGTATTGGTCCTCTCTGTCCTGTGCTGGGTTGGTCTGAGAAAGTGCTGAATCTGTTTTACTTTGTGTGTGCAATAATCCCCATAGCATTCGCAGGGCTCGATCGGAGAGGGGGGGTGGGGTGGGGTGGTCCTGGGTTCCGGAAGCCACCAACTCCCCCCCGCCCCTCCCCTTACCCGGCAAATTCTTCATGGAGAGACCTAAAATACCCTTTTAAAAATGCTAAATTTCAACAGCATATTGGGGACTTGTCCGGCCTCAGTAAAATGTTGGAAGCCCCTACCTCTCACCTATTTATGAAGTCCAGCCCTGAGTCGAATATTCTGCGCGCTTTGGGTGAAGTTCAGTGAAATTTGATCTTGAATTTGCTTACACTGCTTCACGTCAAACCAAAGGTTAAACAACCTGTATTACGAACTGTTTTACATCAACAAAACTCCGAGAACCAAATCGACATTTGTGTATTGCTTTACTCTATGGGCGCACAGTGATTTGTCTTGAAAATATTTATTTATTTGTTACTACAAATTTGTCAACTGGTGTGTCACAAGTCAGGACTCTGTGTTTTTGAATTTGTTTTCGTTAAGAAGCTATTTTGTTTGGACAAAAACAGCGTTTTTCTTATTAAGCAAAACAAATAGGGCATCGTCAGGGATTGTTCTTTCATTCGCACATTGATTTTCCTTTTAACGACTTGTGTACGAAGCTCCTGCTGAACTGTGATTATTTCTGGGCTGTTTCTTTGTTCGTTTTGCAAATGAATATTACCAGTATTTGTTCTCATCGCATCATTGTCCCAATGGTAACCCATCATCTCAGTAAAATCTTCATGGTCATTACCGTAATACAGTGGAAGCCCAACGTTAAAAGACCCCCCCCCCCCCCCCCCTCTTCCTCCCTTTAATTTTTTCACATGTTGTGCTCAGAACGTCTGTACATTTGCCTCCTTTGTAACCCCTTGACTGCTTTCAAGTACCGGTACTTTTCAGACCAAAAATCAATACTGTGACAAGGGAGATAAGCTACAAGTAGTTCTTTGATTTGCATCCACTGGATTGCCTCCCCTGGAAACTTTATTTATTCATGAATTTATTTATTTTGGCGTGTTGACTTTTAGTCATAATTTTTTTGATTTTTCCGATAGTCAAGCAGCTTTCTTTTTTTTAGATTTGATTTTCTCTGATTTTTAGAGGGCTCCACTGTAACTGCTGATATGCTGTCCTCATCACACATTAATTTTCTCTGTGGTAATCATTATCATTACAACTGCCTTCCACAGCAACTGCAGTGCTAACAGGCAAGGCAAGCACCTGTGAGAGGTATGTGAGGTGCATTGACCTTATCGCCCGCGAGTGCAATAGTTTATTTCATGCAAACTGTATGTGGTGCGTTTTTATACACCTAAATGGTATAAAGTAAGTATTCTTAAAAAGATAGATATGTCACTGGGTGTTTGTGTGTGTGTGTGTATGTGTGTGTGTGTGTGCATGTGTGTGAAGCCGATGACTTTTTATGGTCCCCAAGCGCAATTTTGTACATTTCGTAAAAAGTATGTTTTTATACATGTACATCTAAATAAAATGAAAAAAGTATTCTTAAAAAGAAAGATATGTCACTCTGTGAGTGTGTGTGTGTGTGTGTGTGAATGTGTGTGTGTTGAGTGTGTGTGCGTAACAAGAGGGAGAAAGAGGAAACAAGAGTTACTGATTGTGTGATTTCAATATCCTCATTGATCAGAAATGCTTTACACACACACACACCTCACACATGCTCGCAAACAAGCAGATACATGGAAAAGGTCAATCATGAAAGATGGAAGGCATTTACTGTGATACATCATCAATACAAGGCAATAAGCAAATACAGAAGTGATTCATAAACCTGTGAGAAATATTAAACCTGTCTACCTTTTCAGTACTCTTCTCAAAACAAATGCTGGTTTCATCAACATTTGAATGAATTAAAATCTTGACACCCACTGACTTTCTTTACTTTATTTGGTGTTTAACGTCGTTTTCAACTGAGCTCTTCTTTCCTTTAGCTTGATCTTTTTAAGGGTGTTTTGTTGCAATTCAGAAAACATGGTACTATATTAGGTGTCATCAATCTGCATGGGTGCTTTAAACTGTAAACACAACACAATACATTGCGCGTGCTAACACTAGTAACAGATTGGGTGCATCTCTTTAGAGGTAGAAAGCAGTCTACTTCTCTTTGTCACAAGCAAATACACTGTCCACATTTAAATTCATGATGTTGAGTAACAGTTCTTTTCTTAAAAATCCAGTTGACAAGCAGTACCATTTTAGTTATTGTAAAGCATCTTTGCAACAAGTCTTTTTTGTCAATACAATTATAAACTTCAGTTCCTTTCATGAAAATTTCATGCAAGTTATTTTACTCACATTTTTCAAATACTGTTTAACCCACTGACGGTACAAACACACAAAACACTGCTGTCTTGCTGCAGAAAAAAAACTGTCTCAAAAATGGAACAATTATGAAGTTAAAACAAATGACTAAAAATACAAACATGAAAATGGAATGGTGATCATTCATCTTTTATCAATCCCTGTTATTTCTGTTTTCTACACATAGAAATGATGTACGCATTCTTCAAAAGTCAGTTCACCAAAAACACAGCAGTAGCCTTCAATTTGAAAATTACTTGGATCAAGCAAAGCCTACTGGGTTATGGAAAGACAAAACAAACATACAAAACCATTGCACTGAAAGAAAGCAAAAGTACAGAATAAAATAAGCACCAATAACACTAGTTAACGAAGAAAACAGGCGTCAGCATAAAAGCTATTACAAAATGTCAACAATAATTTACCTAACAGTGGAGTGTCATTGAACTCGTGCTATAGCTAATTATTTATTATCATTATTATTATCATCAATTCTGCTCAGAAAAAGAATCTTTGCTTCTGACCATAACTAACGATACAGCAAATCACAAGGGTCAATTGTTCTGCTGAAAAACGTAACGGCTGGTGTAATTTGCCAAGACAAATCAAATCATGAAATCAACGCACTCTGAATTTGCGAAAGTGTCAATTTTATACTCTGTTTTAAGCTGAACGTCTTTTGGAACTGGAATGACTGACTAGGCCTGCAACTTAATATAAAAAAACAAAGCAACAGGAAAGAGGGGGAAAGGCAACAAAATACAACAAACTACACAGTCTGAATTATAAAAAATGTAATGCCTCCTTGCAAAAGTGAATGTTTTTTACTCCTGAATTCATATCATTTTGTTCTTGATTTGTGCTTGTGAGCACTGACACATCATCATTGCATGTGGCTACTCAAAACTGATTCATATTCTGTATGAAAACATTTGAGCATCAAGAAGATATAACAGGATACATTTGTCTGATATGATCATAAACTTCACAGGCAAAAGTCTATTTCAGAAAAGGCACAATTCATTTTACTATCTTAACCAAACACACTTTGTATTTTCTCTGCAATTTTGTTAATTCTTTCAAATGAAGGGAACTAAACTGGGCTTTCATGTGAAAAAAAAAAATCTTCCATTCAGCCAAACAGCAACTGGATGATCTCCCCTAGGCAGCATCTCCAATTCGGTAGTGCCAATAAAGGCAAAAGGGTTGCCTTGCTTATCAACTGAGGGACTGCGCATTAACAAGTTGGTTTCACTCATTTAGCCAATAGCATGCAGAGCTTCTTTTGGCCAATTCATAATTTTCTAAAGGCTTCATCAGGTTTGAAGCAAAACCACTTTGGTTTGCCTAGTACTGGAACTTCTAATACATTTTGGCTTCCTCCTGAAAAAACGATTACCATCACCTGAGATCTTCAAAACAAACAAAAAACACTATTCATGCTGCTGAATGTATGGCAAGCCTTTCATATAATGGCTGAAGAACATCCAAAACTGTCAGTAGATGTCCGGACTGCTCTGTTTAATCAAAGCACTTGCACATTAGGCTCTTTAACTTCTTCAGAATTTCTTAGTCAAGCATTCAAATGAAAATACTTTTGACTGAAAAAGACAAAAGCAAAAATGAATCGATCTGCTCAGTCAGAAAATACACATCTTAATGGAGTGTGTGCTTTTTACAAGCAGTGATGGTTTGCAGTAACATGTGAATACACTTTATACTGTACATGTGTATTGAATAGTATATCCTTTCGGATTCTGGAAAGCAGAACCAACTGTTTTTCTCAGCCTTTTCACCACAACGTCAAAACAATGTTCATTATTCTTCCTCACGAAAAGGTTCTTTGATGGCAGCACTATTGTTTTCTGCTTCAAAAATGTTGTCCCCACTTGTAACAACATCCTGAAAATGGTGACCAAATCTGCTCACATTTTGTTTCACTTTTTACGACTGTTATAAAAATGTGCGTAATAATGCCCCACACGTGTAAACGGATTCTGTAAATCAGCAGGTAACATATACAACAAGAAACACATTTCTTTTCAGCATTGTTGGAGTTATGGCACTAAGTCATGCTAATTACTTTCCCTACAGTAAACTTTCTTCAAACACGACGAAAAGCATCTCTGGTAGGCACAAACGACCTCTTATCCCAAAATATGTTGCACCCATGTGAAGGACTCAAACTCAACAGACGACGCATTACTCTGGATTTCCTTTCTGAACGCCTGACTGAGAAAACAAACTACCCATGCACAAAAGATACATAACTAGAACAGGAAGCGTACAAAGGTGCAAAAGTCTATGTACAAATTGAACAGGCCGGTTGGCCCCACAATCATGCTGTTGCCGGGACGACGTTTCCCTCGCTGTAGAAGCGGTGCGATTAGACAGCTGGGTCAGTCCGCGGCAACTTGAGGCAACCACGCCCCTGGCTTTGACCTTTGGTCATACAGTTTCTTTACTTTGCGGCTTTTTTCTCTTGCTGAATAACTGTAACAGTAAAGAACAACGGCAAGTTAAAACACTGAAGATGTTCCTGTGTCAGATGTCACTGTATAGTGGAACACCCCTTTTAGGACACCCCCCCCCCCCCCCCCCCCCCATTCCATTGTATACACTAGCACATATCACTGTCTTTCAGAGTGAAGTTCGCCCCTCTCCAAACTAACTGCAAGACCCTTGACATAAAAACTTTATTTTTGAAACAATCTCTCCTGACTGTGAATCACTCTCAGATCCTGCTAAGATTCACCTTACAAACACTACATAATGAGCCTTACATGCACATTGACGTCAATTTGCAGAAGTGCTAAACTTTAATATCCAGCCAGCACTGTAGCATGTGAGTGCAAAATGTGACTCATCGACTTTAGCGATCCACAAAAAGCAGGAGTGCTAAATGCAAGAACAAGGACAGAAATTAAATGTTCCAAAAATGTAACCGTTCTTGCATTTTGATTCTTGATTTGTAACATTAGCAGTCTATCTGTTTCGGAGGCCAGAACAGTAATTTACCTTCTTTGGTTGGCAGAGGATTTTTGACGTCAGTCTCGGCTTTCTTGAGACTCTTGCGGTTGAAGCCCTCGATGGAATGCTTGAACTCTTCCTCCTTCTTCTCCGCCTCGATGGCTGCACACCACATCCAGTCTCAGACCACAACGTTGAATACGAAATGTTTATCGAGCTTTTCCACCCTTATTATCAATCAATCAATCAATATGAGGCTTATATCGCCCGTATTCCGTGGGTACAGTTCTAAGCGCAGGGATTTATTTTTAATTTTTTTAAAATTTTATGCAATTTATATCGCGCACATATTCAAGGCGTAGGGATCTATTTATGCCGTGTTTATGAACCTTTACGTCTTTTGGGCCACTGCGGCCTTCAAGAGCGAATTCGTGTTTAGGCCAACTGCTACAACAAACAAAAAAGAAGTAAGATAACACTTTGTTTTCAACAGAAAGCTTAATGCTTCTATTGGCTTCTACTCCTTTGCAATAGATGAATTCCAAAATGACTCCGTCGGCTTTGTATAGGTTGCGAAGGAGTGACAGCCCTTGCTTTTCACTTGGACAAACAGGAGGACAGGAGCACGTGTGAAGTTATTTGTGAAAATCATCTATTTGTTAGTGAAAATAATGAATTATTCTTTTTTTTAAATCTAACCATGGAAAGCAAAGGAATGGCATGAACTCACCCTCGGTGGAAGGCAAAGGGTTCTTTTCGTCAACCTGCTGGTGCTTCAAGTTGTTCTTGTCGAATTCCCCGATAGACTTCCGAAGTTCCACCTCCGTCTTCTCCTGTTGCACATCTGCACAGCACATGACACACAAACACACATTATTTGGATTCACGTAACCTATGACACTGCAGATCCACTGGTAGCTGATTCCAATTTTGCTTGATGAAAGGGGTGATTGGTACCCCCCCACTGTAAGTCCTGTCAAGTAATCATCACCTGAAAACACTGGTTAACATCACAACCATGAAAATGACTGACAAGTAATGGTGTGCCCCAAGTGTCAATCAGACTAAAATAAACAAAACTTTCGGACAGTGTACTCCTTCAAAGCTGCAAAACTGTCAAGAAAGACATGTATCAGATCAAGGTAGCACACAATTATGCCAACACACACACACCCACCCACCCACCCACACACACACACATGTCAAGTTATTATCAAACATTTAAACTTGTCTGTATTCACAGATTTTCACAGGTAAAATTTGTGTTGTCTTTGCCATGGTAAGGATATCTTTTGTTTTTAAAACAGAATTTCTTGCCGCACATGCAACAAAATCCTTTCTAACTACTTCGTTCAACGCTAATTACAAGACACTATTCCTACTCATCAAATACATGGCTTGGTCATCAAGAGAAGTTTTGGATCAATGCTAATTCCATGTAGTCTTAATACATTTGACAGAGAGAAAAAAAACACTCACACAAACTAATAACCCATAAACAAACAAAAATAAATAAGAAATATGCAGAGTATGCAACAAATAAAGATTATTCCATAAAGTCTTAGCAAATCAACATAAAAAAATCAGATATACCTGAAACTACTCACACAAAACATATAACTGCTTACATGTGTATTAATTTGTTGTTAAAGATTGAACAAATAAAATCAAAAATACAAAGTTCAGGACAAAAATTCACAGCAAACTCTTATCATAAATATTCACCAATAAATGATCAAAAGACTGAAGTGTCTCAAAAACTTGAGGGCTGGGGAAGGGTAAAGGGTGCGAGTGTACGAACAAGTAAAGACCATGTGAGGTAAGTAGATCTTCTTTTTGTAACACAGCAAAAATGTCAAATATTATTTTTGGGCGAAGTTTTGATGCCTTGCAACTCATGTCTGCCCTGTAGGCAGGTAAGGGTGATAACGGTGGAAGGGCAAGGTGAGAGGGTCAACAAAAAAGTGTATTTTTTGTGCGCAAATAATGTGATCAACACTGGACAGGATCTGTAGGAAGAGGTGTGAGGGAGGGATTGTGGGGGGGATGAGAAAGGGCAGAAGACTGGCAAAGTGAGTGAGGGGGGTGTGTGTGTGTGTGTGTGTGTGTGTGTGTGTGTGTGTGTGTGTGTGTGTGTGTGTGTGTGTGTGTGTGTGTGTGTGTGTGCATGCATGTGTTTGCATTTGTCTGCACACGCGCGCGCACCTGCTTATACGTGCGTGCGTGTGTATGTATGTGTGTGTCTATGCATGTTTATGTATGGGTGCTGCAGCATAATTTACAAATAAAAAGAGTTGAAAATTTGTCTAAGTTTGTGGATCAGCTTCATGGTGAAAGCACACACATACATTTGTTCTCAGATCACAGCAACACCCAGACACACATGCACCCGCACCCCCCCACACACACTCAAACTTATTTTTATACAGGTGTCAACACACATCATTCATTCAACGGTAACCCAGTGGCCTAACACATGCACCCTCACCTTCATACAGTTTTCAGTCGGGACAGGTTCAGTCAGTGCTGTTGACTAAATGAATACAAGCTGTGTGTATGCATCTGTCAACCATGTTCACCATAAAATGTGCAATCACTGGTACAAGTGCGCACACAGACCCACCCAGTGTGGGCTAATGCTTGCATACACACACACAACCTTTCCCCCTCATACCCCACAACCCACACCTATTTCAAATGCTCAAATCAGGGCAACATTGATAACACATGCTCTTTCTCCCTCTCTCATACACACATTCACATGCATGCACACACAACCCATACCCGATAGCCACACCACCCACTTCTATTTAAATCCTCAAATCACAGGAACATTGATACTGTAACACATACATTATGCTCTCTCTCTCTCTCTCTCTCAACCCATACCTGATAGCCACACCACCCACTTCTATTTAAATCCACAAATCACAGCAACATTGATACACATGTTTGTCATCATTTTCACGAGTTTTCATTCACAAACACCTGGTAAATAAATCTCATGTTCCCCATGCAATAACTCGAGGTGGTGAATGGGTTTGAGCTTTCATGTGAAACGTGGATTGTCAAAGTAAAAGCCAATCAGGCTGATTGTTTGATGTGTGGAACCATCGTGGCTTTGGATTTGTGTTTCCGAGGACAACGATCGTAAGCATTCACTCTCAAAGACCCAATCAATGTTGATAATTACCGCGGCGACTCATGGTCAATTTGCAACTTATCTCTGTAATCGCAAAATCCACAACAAAAAGTCATAAACACTTAAAAGAAAAGAAATATGCTCAACACTTAATGAATTCACAGGTATGATCGCAGCTCTGTACATTTTCAGACTGGAAGAAAAGCGTCAACAAGCTACGTTTGACGTCACATACAAGTTTGACGTCTTATCTCGTGCTACTGTGACGATGCTTTGTGGCCCGGAGTTGGATTCTAAAAATTCGTCTCCCTGTGGGTTATTGTGCATTTTGTTGCACAACCAAAATGATGACAAAAACGATGTTTGGTGGCTCGTCGTCAGACCAGCACTTTGTTGTTGGTCCCCGGGGAGCATATCGCCTTTTGTCTCATATTTTCAACCGCGGCCTTCGGCCTTGATCGATAAAGATGAAACTAAAGACGATATGGTCCCCTTGGACCAACAAAAAAGCTGGTCTGTCAACAAGCCACCAAACATCTTATAATGTTCTCTCTCTCAGTCTGTCTCAGTCTCACACATGCACGCACGCACACCAATTTCCCAATCATCAGCAACACCACCACCATCTTAATCTTTTCTGCTGACCTCTTTCCATGTTACTGTATTTTTTGCATTCTCTAATTTACGCTATTTTCACATCTATATATGTGCTGAAGCAATAGTGTGCATGATTAAACAATGTATGACCACACAGGAAGCACACAGCAAAGGGAACGGCACTCAAAGAGGTATACCCTCTTCCGACGGCAGCACAGTCTTTTCCTCCGGTTCTACGTGTTTGAGAGAATCCTTGCTAAAAGAACCGATGCGCTCTCTCAGCTCAACCTCTGTTTTCTCGTGGACGATTTCTGAAAACGTTGACTGCATCAGTCAGAATGAGCACGCACACAGTTTCTCTTAATCATGTACACATCTCTGAAGCTACATGGACATGTTTGTTGATTTACTTTTCCGACATCACACAAACAAAGGTCCCTACCATTTGTGCAACTTGAACATCTGAGTGTGTATACACTTACAAGAAAAAATACAAAGAGCCAACAAAGCAAACAGTGTTTTTTGTACAGCACAACTTGAAATATTTTCATTCCAGATTGATTCACACGCAACAGCATATGTAATTAAAAAAAAGTACTACATGTACATGAAAAAGATATTACAGTATTTGAATAAGAAAGAATTCCATCAGCTCTAATCTTTCCGACCAAGTGTCAAATCGACAAAATAGTTTTTCTTCAGTTTACTGTGAAAAAGACAGCTCCATCAGTAATAGAAAATTGATGAAGTGGGGGAACGGTTGGAATGAGCTAGGATTCATGTGCACACAAACTCAGACACACACACGGACACAGACACCTAGATAAGCTGTGGAATACCGGATGTCTGATGGGGTGAGTGTGACTGCCCTTAGAATGGCAAAGCCTGGTTCAAAACTATTATCTGAACTCTGTGCATATAGACAGACATATGAGAATATCTGTGAGACAAACTGGGCATGTAGTTTGCAAGTCTAACATGTAACATCTCTTTGGGCTTTTTCCTTCTTTTCTTTATTTGGTGTTTGACGTCGTTTTCAACCACGAAGGTTATATCGCGACGGGGAAAGGGGGGGAGATGGGATAGAGCCACTTGTTAATCGTTTCTTGTTCACAAAAGCACTAATCAAAAAATTGCTCCAGGGGCTTGCAACGTTGTACAATATATTACCTTACTGGGAGAATGCAAGTTTCCAGTACAAAGGACTTAACATTTCTTACATACTGCTTGACTAAAATCTTTACAAACATTGACTATATTCTATACAACTTACAAGAAACACTTAACAAGGGTAAAAGGAGAAACAGAATCCGTTAGTCGCCTCTTACGACATGCTGGGGAGCATCGGGTAAATTCTTCCCCCTGACCCGCGGGGGGGGGGGGGGGGGGGGGGGGGGAGGGGGGGGGGGGGGGGGCTCTTTGGGCTGCTGCACAAATCTGAACAATACATTCATTAACAGGGAGATCCTGTCTGTGTGTGTGTGTGCTTTCACTGATGGTCTTCTACTTTCTTTTATGTTTTCAGCATTTTTTTAAGAACACTTTACACCAAAATCGCAACAATGCACATTTCAGCACATCTCATGAATTTTGCTTTATAATATTCAAGAGTTCACAACCGTGTGTCCTCATGCTTGTTTGCCCTTCACATGTCTTTCCTTTACTGATTAAAATAACTACTGTAAACAAAACTGGAACTCTACTGACAAGTGACACTGCAATGTGATGAAAGTTAAAAATTCTGTCTGTTTGAACTGTCATTATTCAGATCACACAATGTGTGTTGCACTATGAAAGCTTTAGAGGGGTGCTAACGTACAAGGAAAAAGTGACGTGAACATGATCAAAAAGCAAAAACTGCAGAGCGTATACACCTCTGGAGACATGTTGACCCAAATAGAATGAATCTCCTTTTCTTCTCATTATTCCACTAACACTAGCTGGCACCTGTTCCTTCCGATTGAGAGAAAAAATTCAATGAAATGGCAGCCAAGCCTTGTTTGTCTGGCTTTGTCCTGCGGAAAAGCGACAGTCAATGCTACGAGCACTTTGGCGGGAGATGTGCATTCAGGGACAGGTGTGAAAGAACCAAACACACGCTACACACTCTTCTGTGGGGAGAACCGTCTTTCCCCTCGGGTTCAACATGAATGAGAGAATGGATCCAATGCGTTCCTGCAGTTCAACCACTACGTTTTTTCATGGACTATATCGGGGAAAATGTTGCTACTATTTGTCAAAACAAATGCACAAACTTGTACAGCAAGATGTGTTGGAATCTATTTTATATTTTATCAACACCAATGTAAATGTTGACTCTCCTTTTTTTCTCCAGTCAATTTCTTCCTTGTGTGCATATGTGCGTGCATGTGTATTTAGCTAATCTGCGTACAAATCTCATCCCTGAATTTAAGGGACACGTGTACAAGCTTTCAAATATCTTATTTTTTCCAGAGATGAAGTGGGAGGAATGGATGAAGGTGTACAAAGGTGTACTCTCACTGTCTTGTGTGCACAAACAAACAACACAACAACCACATGTACACATGGGGGTAATAAGGTAGCCAACAAATCACCACGGTACCCTCTTCTGTTGGTAGCACAGTCTTTTCTTCAGGCTCTACATGCTTGAGAGAGTCCTTGCTAAATGAACCAATGCGCTCTCGCAGTTCAACCTCCGTCTTTTCATGGATGATATCTGAAAACATTTACTATCATGAAAGCGCATAGACTTGTACATGCTTGTAATCCACAGAATCAGTTCCGAGTTGAAAAAATACACCTATATTTGTGCCTTGTTTTTTCAGTAACATACTGCAGTCTAGTTTAGTTCACACTCCGTCTCAAACCAGTTATGAAACAAATCAGCATTTTGTTCCGAGGTGGCAGGATACATGAGCACGCACTCTCAGACTGTGCAAAGATGCCCTCTCTCTCCCTCTCACACAAACACACACATTAAAGCAGTACACACACACACACACACACACACACACACACACACACACACACACACACACACACACACAAACACACACTCACACACACCCCACTCACACACACACAACTCACACACATACACACACACCACATATGGAGAAGCAGTACACCCGCCAAAACACACACACACATACTGTGCAATCATACACAGGTAAAGTGCTGTGATTAGATGCTGTGATTAGATGCTGTGATTAGACGTAACGGGAAACAAATCATGATAATACCCTCTTCTGTAGGAAGCACAGTCTTTTCTTCAGGTTCTACATGATACAGAGAACCCTTGCTAAAAGAACCAATGCGCTCTCGTAGTTCAACCTCTGTTTTTTCATGGACAATATCTGAAAACATGAACTAAAGCATACAGCTGCAAGCCACTTAGTGAAAGACAGAACTCGTAGATTTCAATTCAAGTCACTGCCTGCAATTTTGCAATTCAAATGTTAGTACATGTACATGTAAAAATCTACAAAGCGTATCTGAATCACATGAATGTACAAGTAATCCTATGAAATGATCTGATAGAGATTAGCAATTTGAGAGAAACAGAACAACCCCCAGTCTCTTTTTCTCCCCTGGAAAGGCTCGCACGTCCCCAAGAACACACACACACACACACACAATCAACCCTGGGGCCCCTGTTTTTCAAAGATATGTTCACACATGTGCACACACAAATGCATACGACAAACCGTACACATGCACAAACACACATTTTTTAAATTGGCCTCACTCTCTATTAAACAGACATCCCCCCTCCTCCCCCCCTCTTCATCATTCCCCTCCCTCACCCAATCCCCCACCCCCTTTCGACATGAGCATTACCTTCTCCTGTTGGCAAGACAACCTTTTCCTGAGGCTGGGTGTGCTTGAGGTTGTTCTTGTCAAAGTTGCCGATCCTTTCCCTGAGCTCTGTCTCCGTCTTCTCCTGTGCGATGGCTGCACACACACAGACAGCAGAATTAACACACGCATGCTAGACGCTTTACAAGGACGGAGAAACACTGGATGCGGACAGGGATAGCCAAATCGCTCGCCCGGTCACCAGGGGCGAGTGACAATTCTGCCGGGCGAGTAGAAACCACCAGATGGAGAGTGAAAATTCTGGTCAAATTCGAAACAAATTTCGGAAGAACCATGTCGTTTCTCACTGTGAAGACTAATGTAGTACATCGAGCCTGATCAAACACAGCCTTATTCTCCATACTCCATGCAACAGTTTTTTTTAATAAAGTTGTAATCAGGAAATTATACTATGCCGTGTTACTTTTTTATGGTGTGATGCAGGCTAGTGACATTTCTGGCGGGCTAGCCCGGCTGCCTAGTATAATGTTTGAGATTTGGCCATCCCTGTACGGACGGACAACACAAATCTTGTTTGCCCTTTCAAACATGCAGGGAATGTCAGGGCAGGGCAGGTCAGGAATGGATGCACATGATCCCCTTGGGTGAATGTTCTTTCTCCATATTGCAGTGTTAGCGTAATCTTCTCTCATTCCCGTTATCTTCTTTCAGTCTTGCCCTTTTTGTCTTAAAAGGCAGCGCACACAATTTTACGAGCAATGAGCAAACGATGCAATTGTGAAAGCAAGTGAGTGAAGCAAATGCACAAAAACAGGTTGGATTATCGCTGGGGATTAGGCTTTCTATGCATGCTATTCCTATGACTAGCAGCTTGCATTGTTGTTATCTACCCATTCGTATCCCTGCTATACTTGATTCAGTTGCTGCATGACCTTTTCCAAATTCCAAGAATAAGGTTAGGATGACAAAGCTGAAGAGTTGCATTGTTCTGAACAATACTTGACAATAGGGCCTATTTTGAGGGGGGTATCATTCTCCCATCAATGTGGCAATCATTGCTGAGGAATTTATCATGACTGGTCTTGTGATCAAAAGTTTGGAAAGTTAAGACTTGAATCATCTGAAGTATTAAGAAAACAGTTTTGATGACACGCTAGCCTCAACTGAATGACTTTCGGAAATTCTCTCTCCCTCCCTCTCACACACACGCACACTCATGTATATATATTCAAGTATGCATGCACACAGACAAATAAACGTACAAACACCAACAAAAACCACCCTGACCAACACTCATGTATTTAAGCAAGCAATCATGCAAGTTGATGCATGCATGTGCACACACAGACAAACACACTCTCTACCCTCTCTCATCACAATAAGCACACACAGACAAACACACTCTCTACCCTCTCTCATCACAATAAGCACACACAGACAAACACACTCTCTACCCTCTCTCATCACAATAAGCACACACAGACAAACACACTCTCTACCCTCTCTCATCACAATAAGCACACACAGACAAACACACTCTCTACCCTCTCTCATCACAATAAGCACACACATGCATGCACACAGACAAACTGCTACTGATCACACCACACTCTTACTAATCCCACTTGGACAGCAAGTCAAGCTGTTCAACAGGAATGCATTCACTCTTCAAATTCGTAAGATAGAACAATAAGGAAATGAACAGAAAGTCAACACATCCTCAGAGATTGCCCTGTTGATAGAGCGGACACTACTTTCCTGTCTCTCACAATGCTCAACAGGATCGAGCTGGCTGTCGCGATTAGCTTCCCTATTTCAGAGCACACAATATCATATGCCTACAATGGTACCCTCTTTTTATATTTAGTCAAGTTTTGACTAAATATTTTAACATCGAGGGGGAATCGAAACGAGGGTCGTGGTGTATGTGCGTGTGTGTGTGTGTCTGTGTGTCTGTGTGTGTGTGTGTGTAGAGCGATTCAGACTAAACTACTGGATTGATCTTTATGAAATTTGACATGAGAGTTCCTGGGTATGAAATCCCCGAACGTTTTTTTCATTTTTTTGATAAATGTCTTTGATGACGTCATATCCGGCTTTTCGTGAAAGTTGAGGCGGCACTGTCACGCCCTCATTTTTCAACCAAATTGGTTGAAATTTTGGTCAAGTAATCTTCGACGAAGCCCGGACTTCGGTATTGCATTTCAGCTTGGTGGCTTAAAAATTAATTAATGACTTTGGTCATTAAAAATCTGAAAATTGTAAAAAAAAATAAAAATTTATAAAACGATCCAAATTTACGTTTATCTTATTCTCCATCATTTGCTGATTTCAAAAACATATAAATATGTTATATTCGGATTAAAAACAAGCTCTGAAAATTAAATATATAAAAATTATTATCAAAATTAAATTGTCCAAATCAATTTAAAAACACTTTCATCTTATTCCTTGTCGGTTCCTCATTCCAAAAACATATAGATATGATATGTTTGGATTAAAAACACGCTCAGAAAGTTAAAACAAAGAGAGGTACAGAAAAGCGTGCTATCCTTCTTAGCGCAACTACTACCCCGCTCTTCTTGTCAATTTCACTGCCTTTGCCATGAGCGGTGGACTGACGATGCTACGAGTATACGGTCTTGCTGAAAAATGGCATTGCGTTCTGTGAGTTCGACAGCTACTTGACTAAATATTGTATTTTCGCCTTACGCGACTTGTTAAATCTGCCAACAATCTGAGAAAATCAGATTATAAGAGAAGGAGTATTAAAATGGAGTAAAATGTTCAAATGGTATGCACAGAAAATCAGAGAAACAAGGTGTGTGTGTGTGTGTGGTGTGTGTGTGTGTGCGTGTGGGGGGGCTAATCAAGTCACCCCACAGTGGCAACTTTAGTTCCGCCAAATCTTTGAGTGCTCGCTCTTCTCATTAGGCTCATAATGATCATGCTTAACCTTTTCCTCATAATTCAGTGTGCTTGTTCAAAAATGTTCTGCCAGCTCTCTACTTGACGCTCATTTAGTCATTATGACTTATATGAATATTTTTCTTATAAGTGTGTGGGTGTGGGTGTGTGTGAGTGTGTGTGTGAGTGTGCGTGTTTGTGTGTGCATGCTGATTGTACTTCATCCTTGCCAATGTTTTTTGACCAAAGGACTTGTCAACTGTTACCTTCACGGACAGCAAGTAAACACATTTCACAAACTTTACTGTTTTTTGTGTGGTTTTTCATTCTTGTTTCCTTCATGGTTATTACAGATGAGTCTCTCTCTGACGCAGGTCATATTTGTCCCTACACTCACAACAAGTCGCGTAAGGCAAAATTACTACATTTAGTCAAGCTGTGGAACTCACAGAATGAAACTGAACGCACTGCATTTTTTCACAATGACCATAGTCCGCCGCTTGTGCAGAACGGAGTGAAAGTGACGAGCCTGTTTAGAGCGGTAGTGGTTTCGCTGTGCTGCATAGCACGCTTTTCTGTGCCTCTCTTCGTTTTAACGTTCTGAGCGTGTTTTTAATCCAAACATATCATATCTATATGTTTTTGGAATCAGGAACCGACAAGGAATAAGATGAAATTGTTTTTAAATCAATTTTGGTAATTTAATTTTGATCATAATTTTTATATTTTTAATTTTCAGAGATTGTTTTTAAATCCAAATATAACATATTTATATGTTTTTGGAATCAGGAAATCATGTAGAATAAGATGAACATAAATTTGGATCGTTTTATATTTAAAAAAAATATTACAATTTTCAGATTTTTAATGACCAAAGTCTTTAATTAATTTTTAAGCCACCAAGCTGAAATGCAATACCGAAGTCCGGCCTTCGTCGTAGATTGCTTTACAAAAATTTCAATCAATTTGATTGAAAAATGAGGGTGTGACAGTGCCGCCTCAACTTTTACAAAAAGCCGGATATGACGTCAAAGATATTTATCGAAAAAATGAAAAAAACGTCTGGGGATATCATACCCAGGAATTCTCATGTAAAATTTCATAAAGATCGGTCCAGTAGTTTACTCTGAATCGCTCTACACAGACACACACACAGACAGACAGACATACACCACGACCCTCCTCTTGATTCCCCCTCTATGTTAAAACATTTAGTCATTTGACTCAGACAGAAAAAGAAGGAACAGACTGCACAACACGGTCTTACAAGGGCCTGTCAAACTGACACACCGCAAATTGGAGTGCATTTCATAAAACTGAGGTTCTGACTCTGAGGCCTTGTGAAGGATAAAGAGAGCCTTTCTGAATCTGCCTCAGTGCTTGTTTGCCCCGGGAAGTAGGGTTCTCTCCCGCTTACACTAAAAAAGCAGACGGGACACTATTTCAATGAAGGCAACATGATGCTAGATGTATTTCCGCCCGCCTCCATATCAGATGACTACCTCCCTCCTGCTCCTCTCTCCAACTCATCCCACCCCACCCACCCTATTTCCCCCCTCCGTCCTCCTTCTTCCTCTCCTCGCGATGTCTTCTAAGTTCTATTCGCCGTGTTTGGTGTTAGTCGCTGTTGACACTCCTAAAAAAGTCAACTCGGCTTGTGCAGTGCGTTCTGTGCGTCAGACAGGCCGCGTGTTCTTTCGCTGCACTCGATGGCATCCCGCCAAACACAATCCCTGCCAAATACTCTCTGATACACGTGCGATTTTTTATTCATTGAGAAGTGTTTTTCGATCTGACTGACGTATATCCCCATACTAGAGATGTTTTGCAGACAGAACAGAGTGGCTCGGAAATGAAGGAAAAGAACGGGTAGCGGGTGGTGGGGGTGGGTGTTAAAACAACAAAGTGAGACTTGAGATAATGTGTGAACGTGTCATGTTGTAGCCAACAGACAGATAAGAGACAGACAGATAATTTTGTTTGTTTGTTTGCTTAACGCCCAGCCGACCACGAAGGGCCATATCAGGGCGGTGCTGCTTTGACATATAACGTGCGCCACACACAAGACAGAAGTCGCAGCACAGGCTTCATGTCTCACACAGTCACATTATTCTGACACCGGACCAACCAGTCCTAGCACTAACCCCATAATGCCAGACGCCAGGCGGAGCAGCCACTAGATTGCCAATTTTAAAGTCTTAGGTATGGCCCGGTCGGGGTTCGAACCCACGACCTCCCGATCACGGGGCGGACGCCTTACCACTTGGCTAACCGTGCCGGTACAGACAGAGAAGAGAGACAGATAAGAGAGATAAGAGAGAAAGAGAGAGAGACAGAGAGACAGTGTGTCAGTATCCGGGTATCTGTATACTTCTGTGTGTATGTACAACAACATAGTGAGACTTCAGAGAATGTGTGAACTTAGTGCTATGTTGTAGCCAACAGAGGGAGAGGGAGAGAGACAGAGAGAGAGGGAGAGAGAGAGAGAGAGGGAGAGAGAGAGAGAGAGGGAGAGAGGGAGGGAGAGAGGGAGAGAGAGAGGGAGGGAGGGAGGGAGGGAGGGAGGGAGAGAGAGGGAGAAGGGAGAGGGAGAGAGAGAGAGAGAGAGAGAGGGAGAGAGAGAGAGAGAGAGAGAGAGAGTATATCAGTATATCAGTATCTGGGTATCTGTATTCGTCTGTGTGAAAGAACTTACTGTACATGCATGTGTGTAAGCAGTGCCACCTTTTGACCTGTCCGTGCGGCAAGTCTGCATACGTGTGTTTGTATCTCTGCACCGCCGTGTTGTTTGTTTTTCTGTCTGTGTCGACGATGTGTGGATTTGAAAGAGGTGCATGCCTGAAATCATCTACGAACGACGGAAATAACCGCTTGAGACAAGTAGAAAGGCACGTATGGCTGGACTATCTTCGCACACAGGCGGCGCGTATGCGCAAACAGCATTATAGTGAAACCCCCTTTTAAGACAAACCCATTTAATACTCCCTCCCTTTTAAGACCTTGTTTCTCAAATATTGTGTGCATAACCTCTGTAAATTTACCCCTTTTCAGACTCCCTCCTTTTTAAGACCTGCTTTTCTTAGATTTTTGGAGGTTTCAAAAAGGGGATTCCACTGCACAAACAAGCTGCTTCAGCTTCATGACTAGCCTTTGCATTCCGTCTCCAGTTGCTCTGAGATGACCCTACGGGTTAAACATCCTGTGCTCAATGCTACCTCTAACTCCACACACACAAATTTGACCGCAGGACTGCCAGATGAAGACGCATCACAAATGGTATAATAAGACACAATAGGCATACAACTTAGTCAACTACGTTTTCTGAACATGGGCAAGTATAAAATAGTGTAAATAGAGCAAGGACTAGTACGCTAAGGTTGTGAACAGTGTCAGGGTAAACAGCAGTGTTTACTCCACCACGCCAGTTGTATAGCAGTATACGTGTCACGTACACACCTTAGCTATAATCTGTTTGCTATAAATGGGACGTAGCAATCCTTGTTGACAAATTGGTCTGGATCAAGGTCACATGATAATGGTACTACTGCCAACGGAAGTATTGCGACGTCGACTGACTGCCAAATCCGTGCTATGTAGCTCTAGTTACGGCAACTAGGATCCTGTCGGTGATGGATTAATATATTGGTCAGTAAATCTGCACGTATACCTTATTAACGATTGATGTGAAGGGAATGATTGATTAAAACTATGCACACGCATTCATCAATTATCTATGGAGCAAAACGGCGTACATGAAGATATCAAGTCCTTACTAAACGATATAATGGGTTAACTAATTGCAAACTGGAGATCAGCTATAAACCTTAAATGCAGTCAAACGAATGGAGAGGCGACAACCATCTGCTTTTACGTCTATACTATACAACCATTTTTCAATGTTCTCTCGTGACATGATAGCAACTCTCGGCTAATTCGTTTGTCCTTTGCTTTACACTGTACACTGTCACTGACAAATGTTACAAATTTGCTAAGCACCTCCTTTGTCGTGCAAGCGATTATGTGCACCACAAAACGATCATGTTCACAGCAGAAGGTCTGTCAAGGTTATTACTCGGGATAAATGCGTCCATCAACTAAAACACATGCCAAAAGCGAAAGACTGTCTGCTTTTTGTGCAAAGTGGAATTTTCCACGAATTAATTTTGTAATTAACACCAGCGTCAACACACGAGTGACATTATCTGAGCACAAAAAAGTCTCCACGCTGCACAGAAACCTGTCATGAGTGACTTTGGGCTTATTTCCAATTTAAAGGATGTTGTTATTCAATGTAAACGCCAGAACAGATCTGTGGCGGTAACCATGACCCTGTATGCCGGAAAGACAGTAAGGCCCGGTGTAACACGAGAATAACAACTGTGTGAATGGTGCTATACTGAATGAAAGAGTGTGACATGAAGTTCTTGTACATCATTGTAAAGAGTGTGAATGACGTTTTAGTTTAGATGTCAAGCGCTTAGAGCAAGCCTTTTTAACGAAAGTTTTTGATTTAGCGCTATATAAATGTTCTTATTATTATTAAAATTACTCCCACGAGATTTTTACTCCGGAGTAAACATTTCGTACGAAAGTGTTACTCCCTTTACGAAAAAAGCACTCCCCCATTGCACGAGAAAATTACTCCCCAAGACAGGTGCGTTCCGAGTAAACATTTTGTACAAAAATGTTACTCCCCTGACGAATAAATAACGAATAAATTACTTCACCCCAACACGAGCAATTTAACTTCCCATGTCAGGTGTACGAAATTTATACTCCCTTGTCCCCTGTTAGTCTTGGTGGTGGAAGGGGTGGAGGGAGGGTAGCGCGACATTCGTTTGCGCGAGATCACTTATTGGCATTATCCCTTCGCCCGCATCCCATTTTTGCGTACGAGATTTTTTGTGGAAGTAAAAAAAATGGGGAGTAAAAATTTCGTGGAGGGAGTAATTTTTTCGTGCCTTGTGGAGTTCTTTTCTCGTACGAAAAGTGTACTCGGAGTAAGAATTTCGTACGAAATATTTACTCCGGAGTAAATTTTTCGTGAAGTAAAAATTTCGTGTTACACCGGCGCTCACTTATCATGCCATGTAACGCCAGCAGGACAGACGACGCACTGCAGATTATTGAGGTGATTCTTTTTTTCCCAGCCCGCTACACGTTGCGTGAAAATAAAACAGGCCAAGTACTCGTCATAATCCCTAGGCGATCGCAGCATGTAGTGTAGTGGCGACTGCGCAAATGTATTTTTTGGCCTTAAGGTTAACAGCAGTGTACACCCCACACCGCCTCTCGCGTTTCAGAAAACATGTCAAGCCACAGGGGGGTCATTCAAACGATAACATACAGCACTCAGTGTAATGAATTGAGCGTTTAATCAATAACCAGCTGTGCGCCGTTCATTGCTAACCACGAACATTTAACTGCAGCCGGTAAACCTAATCACATTTTCACAGAGAAATTCAAGTTTTACGCCCTCACGGCAAAGCCATTTGGGGCATGTTCCCGGGTTATCCCCCGACTTTAGATGAGATCTATACACAAGTGTGTGCGTGTTTAGGGGGTATCAGCCAACACAAAAACACCAATGCAGTTCAACATACAAGCTCCCCCAAAACTTTGACTAACGCTCGATCAGAATACGAACCACACCCAAGTCACGCATTGGAAGCCGCATGGTGCACATTCGACAAAAGCATGCATTCAAACACTCTAAGCAACTGAAGTTTTAAAAAAGTAAATAAAATCTTTTTTTTTTAAACATTTAAAAAAAGACTCGATAAGGAACGGGTTCAGTTGGGAAAGGGATTCGTTTGGTTTTGCTGTTACTATTTGAGCAACCTGCGTTCACGCTTTGGTAACACCAGAACAGGTTTCTGGCTCAACGCTGTGTTAATATGTGTGTTTGAAATATCAGCCAACAAACAGGGTCTTTTTAAGTTATTATCAGAACCGCAATGAGCAGGCTCACTTTAACAGGATAACAAGAAGTAAACGCTCCCCCCCTGTTGGCCTGTTTTGAAATCTGATTTTTGATCAAAACAGCATTTCTTATATTGAGGAGAGTTGTAAGACTTTCTGTCTTCCAACCCCACCCTTTTTATGTTGTTCTTTTCTCTGACTAATAAGAAAAACAAGCACTACGATTTTTTTTAAGTAATGACGTCACTCTGGACTGAAATATCCTCTTCTTGATTTAAATATCCTCATGAATGAAAAGCACAGGTAAATAACGGAGGCGATGCAATTTTCGCGACATGCGTCAGGTGCTTCAAAGCATAATTCTGACTCAGGAAACAGGAATTTACACAGAAAACTTCTATTATAAGCCACATGTTGCACACTTGTTAAGGCTATTTTACATGATTGAAACACCAAACATAATGATTAGCAAACCAATCCAAACCATAACATAAGGTGAAACATGATGCGTAGCAATGGATAAGCTGAACAAACAAGTTGAGTAACTATGCTCTGGCCAACTTTTAAACCCTCTCTGTAAGCACATAGATGAACGATTCCGATTCTTCAAAATGGAGTACACACAAAAAGCCATAGAAATGAGAGAGAAACTGAAAGGGGTCAGAAACTGGGTTAGAAAAATAGATACAACAGGGCAAGAGACGAAGCATACCTGAGTAGTTTGCTCTCTTTATTTCTTTCAGGAGCCTCCCAATTTTCATTCTCTTCAATCAGAATTCTTGGCAATAAGAAGGAACAACAGAAGACAGAGAGAGAAGAAGCAAGATACTTTTTATTTAATTCTTATCGTTGTCTTTTTTCTTGTCTTCTTTTTTTCTTTCCATTAATCATTTAATTGAATGACATGAGAGTACAGTGGCAAAGAGTACTTTGGAGGAGAGACAATACCGTACAAAGGACGTACTCTGTTTGTCCGGCAGTACCGACTTCTCCTGTGAAACGGTTCGCTTCAAGCTGTGGCGCTTGAAGGAGCTTATGCCGCCGATATGTTCTTGGTGCTTCTTTTCGTCCGCGATCACTAGCAACACCACACAACAAGCAAGGCAAAGCAAATCAAAACACACAGCAACCAAAAATGAAAGGAAAAAGCAAAACCATAAAACACAACAGAACAAAAAAGCTAAGCAAACAAATTTGGCGATTAAACAAAAGAAAAAGTTTTGTAAAAGATTTCACACGCAAAAAAAATGCTGTCTCTCTGCCAACGGTGCGCATATAAATCTACGGAATTTCTGCGTCTTCTCTCCCGACTTCGTCTTCTTTCTCTCCTCTTTTTCACTTTGTATCTTTCACCCCATTTTTCTGTTCTGTTTCTTTTTCTTACCCACCCCTCCTTGTTGTTCATTCTTTCTTTCTTTATGTCTTTATCTCCACTTCACCTCCGTTACTATCTTTCCTTCTTTCTTTGCATCCCCCCCCCCCCCCCCCACCTCAACCTATCTGTCCATATCCTCACCGTCCTCATTTTTGTTCTTTTGTTCTTTTTTTATCACCTCCCCATGTCTCAGTCAAATCATTCTCCTCGTCCTCCTGTGTGTACTTGTTTCCTTCTCTTCCCCATCCCAACCCTTAACTCTCCTCCTCAATTAACACAAAAACGAAATATGTTTCATCAAATCACCGACATCGAAAGAGTTGCTTGAAACTGTTTTCAACTGAACTTTCTTATCCCTTTCTCTCACTGTAAAAAAAACCAACCTATCAATCCATACAGATTGATTTGCCCTTTATCCCCCCGATTCAACATCATTAACGATAAGAAGAATACTACACACCGTCTTGTGCAACGTTAGCGAGAGACAGCTGGTAAATCACTCAAATCAAACAAAAAAGAAGAAGCAAAAACAGAACCAAAAATACATTGATCAAGCCATCGCCCCAAACCACTCGTTCAGGTGCACCTGTCCTGTCAATAAATGTCACCGCCTTCACAGGCTGTCCTTAATTTATTATTCTGCTTTGACAAGAGTTGCAATGAACTTGAGGCAGACAGCACTTCAGGTTGGAAAGAAGAATACCCAGTTTACAGTGAACGATTTGTGCCTGAGCTACACTTACGTCTTAGTTTTCAAACTTTCCTGACCAATATGTTAAGAGTTGTTGCTGTCACAGGATTTGTGTTACTTTTTCTGTGTAGAATGTGTACACTTGTCATCACATTTACCTTTTACATCGACTGTTCTTTACCATTGAACGCTAAAAGTTAGAATTTTTCAAAAATCTTAACTCCTTTACTGTCCTGGCACCAATGGAAACGATTGGACAGATGTGTACAATTGCAGTAGACAGTCAGCGGAATAGTGCGTGCACTGCGATGGAATATGCACACAAAATCAAAGATTTGTTCCCTCTCAATTGATGATTGCTATGTATTTCTTTCTTGATATCTTAATTAATGTATTCATTTATTTATTATCTACAATGAAAGACTACAGGAATTACACTGCTGAAACGAGTGGTCAAAGCATAGCTTTGGCTGATCAATTTTAAGAAAGGCAAAACGCAAACAGGGGTCATGCTTATTCGCCCTTGATTTTCAATTTGAACAATTACTGACAAATTTCAGTAACTGGAAGTTTTTTGTTTGTTTTTTTAAACTGTTTTTATAATTTTAGAAAATTTTAGATTTTTTAAATTTGTTAGAAAAAGCAATTCTTCATTAGCTGCTGCGATGTGCCCTTCAGCAAACAACACAAACAATACGCAAATAATATACAAGAATAAAATAAAACATTTAGTCAAAACTTGACTAAATGTAAAAAAGAAACACTTAATTAAGTTAATACAGTAAAATGCAATGATAAAGAAAACCCAGATTACTCAAAACAAGAAAGTATTAGAATTAAACAGATAATAAAGCATGAAAACCCATTTAGCCATTGAAAATGTCCGTTTTATTGATGCATTTCTCATTCCACATCCACACTCTTTCGCTGTCACCCTCTCTTCGTCAAGACAATGACATAAACGCTTTGGATATTTTGGCAAGCAACATGGTAGCAAGAGTACAGAAAGGAATTGTTGCCATAAGGGAACCACAGCGTCTAACAGTTGACAGCCAGTAACCACGCAAGATTATGTGAGTATTTCACCAGAGTTAGTGTGCAAAAGCAAGTCTGCATACACAAGTAGGTTCAATTGTTAAAGCTACAGCAACTGAGTTCCATAATACAGGATAATCAATATGCACATATTAATGAGCCACAGCGCATTATGTCTTAAGTAACATCCGGTCACACACATGGTATTATGCACACGAGAGCTAACGAATACATGTACATATATGAATTTTATATGACGGTTTTATTAGTTCTGTGCATTCCAAAAGGATATAAAATGCATACGTCAACAGCTTGCAAACATGCTAGATATCATGAAGAGAACCTAGGCGAGATTACACAAAGATGAATTCTTTTAACTTAAAAGTCAATCCATATAGGCAGAAACCCTGCAATTTAGTTGCATAAGATCTTTCCCATTTTGGTATATATTTGCAGAGTAGTAGGGACGAGGGACATTCAGCAAGAGAGCGTGAGAATGATGTAAACTAACACTGTTTCTATTTCTAAACACCATAGGGGTCCCCCCAAGTATAGCAAAAGGCGTAATACCATTTTAATTGCCACCCTAGATAGTTTGCAGCTCATATTTCAAGACATAAATCAACCGACTTAAATGCTATCGTATGTTTCACAACACCAACAAAATATGTTGCTTCTATTGCTAGACGCATAATAAGGTGGCTTAAAAGCCGTGTTCCTGTTAACCCGAGGTGTTTGGTGCTTTATCAGTTACAATGTGAAAAGAATCAATCGCTTGTCCTTCAGGCTCAAAATGCAGGTGGTAATCTTCCCACAGGGAAATACAATACGCAAACGTGTTGTCATTGGGCTTTGTTTCAACAGATGCTGTTGCCGAGTGCCTAATTTTTAATAAATTACATATTCAATATAGTGGGAGCTAACAGTGAATTTCCTGTGTGTGTATGTGTGGGGTTTTTTTTCTTTTTTTTTTTTGGGGGGGGGGGGTTCTTTTTCTCTCTCCACTTGTTTCCTTATTTTAACTAACACGAACTTACAAAACACTTTACAAGTAAATACAACGTTGCATCAGTTATACGGCAGACCTGTTGCGCAGCTCCTATTTTAGTCAGGCCTCAGTCGGCAACGTGATGAGATCACACGCTGTTTGGCCCTCTGCCAGGCAAATAAACTCCTTGCCTCTAAAGCCCTGACAATGCACACTGTTTCTCTTCCATAAAAGAGAGAGAGACAGACAGACACAGACAGACAGAGAGAGACACAGAGAGAGAGAGAGAGAGAGAGAGAGAGAGAGAGAGAGAGAGAGAGAGAGAGACTGATAGAGATAGAGAAAGACAGAATGCAGAGAGAGAGAGAGAGAGACATACAGAAAGGCAGAGAGAGAGAGAGATACAGAAAGGCAGAGAGAGAGAGAGAGAGAGAGAGAGACAGATACAGAAAGGCAGAGAGAGAGAGAGAGAGAGAGAGAGAGGGTGTGTGTAATGAATGTTTGATGACAATGGAGTATAATTATTAGTGTGCTTTTCATCTGCAGCATATCTTCGCCAAACAGTGAAGGGGAAGGCCGGGGTGAGGGGGGGGGGGGGGGGGGCATTGATAGTAGTTTTCTATAATTTAAAAATCTATTCATGTATTTACTTGGTAAAAGAGAAAGAGAGAGAGACAGAGACAGACACACAGAGAGACAGATTTAGAAAGAAAGACAGACAGAAGAGATGGACAGCAGGAGACTAACTTATTTTCGATGTCAGTGGACGGTTAGTATTGTGTGCTTTTCTCCAAACAGTGAAGGGGAGGGCCGGGGAGGGGGTGGAGAAAGAAGCGAGTGTCAATCAATGCACTTTTCTGGATATCAATTTGTTTATTTATTAATGTGGGTGATATAGACAGAGAGGGGTGAGGGAGGAACAGAGAGAGAGAAGGGGAGAGAGAGAAGGGGAGAGAGAGAAGGGAAGAGAGAGAGAGAGAGAGAGAGAGAGAGAGAGAGAGAGAGAAGAGAAGAGACTAGAGAGAGAGAGACAGACGGAGACAGAGAGAGACAAATAGACGGAATGTTCCCAAAAAGTGGTGGCTAAAAAAGAAGGGGAAGAAGATTAATGTTTTCCTACAGATAGTCACACTGTCCTGAATTACTAATCATGTTAACGACTTTATTGGTATTCGCTGCAAGCATTTTCCTGGTTCACATCGATTGTCGTCACGTGGCAAACACTCGTTTTTAACAAAATAGTACGATAAAAACAAAAAAATATCACGACTATTATCGTTTTCCTTGCAGTGACAAAAACTTTACCAATACTCTTCCCTACGTCACAGTTCCATCGTTGTAATTGAGTATGTTGAAAGCTTCCTATTACAAAGAACGCACAAGATGTTTCCGTCATACTGTGAGCCTTCCTCTCGTTAGTGGGGTAATTTACCCAATCATCGTGATTCATTCTTCCTTTTCGTCAAACCATCATTCGATAAATTTGAGAGACTGCAAGTCGTAAAATGAGTATGGCCAAGCCACATTATCTCAACAGCTGAAAATAAAACAATTAAAAATTGCCCCTCCCTTCCCTTTTGTTTTTTCACAAACAAAGCAGCGAACCCGGTTTTCCACATACGTGATTCATTATCGATAGAAATTTACGATCTCAAAGGACTTTCTCATTCAACATGTCAACCGATTCACAATGCACTGAGAAAAAGTCACACGCACAATTATTTACAATCCTAAAATAAACACCACTGCCTTTTTCCTTTTCGAGAAGCCATTAGCAGCTTTATAAATCAAAGTCCTGTCACTCACAAGCTTCAATCACAGCCTGGGGTTGACTGATCTTGCCGAGGGCAACAGGGAAGGTGGTGGTTTTTTCATGACGTATATGTACATTTAACCATATTGTGAGACTCCCATCAGAACTGACTTTCTGTGATTTTTTTTTTTTTTTTTTTTTTTTTTTTGAGGTCGTAAACAGAGGGCTTCTGCCTTCACCTTACAACTGTGGTTTCTCGGTCAAACATAAATAAGCCTTTCACAGTTGCCCGTACTCCCCGCCCGCTCGTGACAGAAAGCAAGTATCCCGTTGAATGGAATAAAGAAAGAACTCGGAATCAGGTGGTTATACACACACCCCCCCCCCCCTCCCCCTGTATCCCTTTGAATGTCTGGGGGATTGTCAGAGGGCAATATAAAATACCACACACCAAATCAAGTTCCCAATCCTGCCTAAAATCAGGTTCCCAATCAAGCCTAGTACAACATACGCTAACATGTTCATTTATTGATCGCATCAAACAAGAAAATTAGGGAAACAGGTTACAGCAGATAAGAAGGCTAGTGTGAATGGAAAGTAGATCTCCGTCTAAAGAAAGATATATATGCGAATCTTTCGAGTTAATATTTCAGCCTTCTACCCGTAACCAAGAAGCTGAGTACTCATATATAATGTATTGCAACGCACATAGGATGCAGTTTATCTTAGCGTTGTAAGCTCTGTAAATGAACATGGAACACTGGTACAGGTGCGTAATGCTAACGAAGAAGCTAGCGAGTATTGCTAAACCTGCAACACTGTCACATTTCATTGTCAGGAGAAGACACCAACAGAACCGCAAATGAATAAACTGATGCGCATGCAATCAATGCAAAGAATCACATGAACTCATACAGTCACCACTGCAAACGCACTAACAACATGTTAAAAAGCAGGCATAAACAGAGTAATAACAGCAACTTGTTCACATGCATACATACGCAGCAGCGTTTTTATGTACTACTTATTATTCAAGAGCAACAGAGGAATCAAGGAACATTCAGTAGTATGGAACAAAAGTACGTTTGAATCGTCCTAGCGTGACCCTAGCTTAACAGAAACACAACGACGAAACTTAGACAACAGTAAACACAAAACGTTACCATTACAAAGCTTTAACACTCACAGTCTACATTAAAGGCCTCGTAAAAATAACAGTTGGCCTCACTGTCTCAGAACTGGCCAGGCTTTAACATGGGATAAGACCATCCCTCCACTTGGTCACACACCAAACACCACTCAACACCCTGACTGCTTGCTGTAATGAGATGGAATTGTTTGATGAATTAATTTCCGAAAAAGGCACCAGTGTCTTTTACGAAATTAATTCTTTAAAAAAATTAAAAAAATAAACCACTGTGCACAGAGCACCCAGGGTGTTCATTTTGGTAAGTGACCAAGTGGGGGGTGGTTAGATCTAAGACGGTGAGGCAGAGGTGGAGTGGGCCTTTAGCAACAGGAACAACAACCCTAGTGCTATACTCCTCCATCTTAGAAGGCGACACCCATAATAACGGAGAAACAGGCAACAGTGCACAAAACACGAAGATCATAACACGCCAACACGCGCACGTGACAAACAACAGCAATAACAAACACAGTATACATGTACAATAACTCTTCCAACTTACCAGATGACACACGTCATCGTATATACACACCAAAACGTTAGAATGTCAGCAAAGCACTAAAACAAACAACAAAAGCCCCAAAACACTGCAGAAAAGAGAACTAGCAACTGCAAGAACAACAACCAAGTTAAAGCTGCAACACTGGTTACAAAAGCGCCACCAGCCAAAAGGGGGGAGAACTCACTGGTTGTGTCAGGCAGAACAACACGCTCTTTGGTGTTGGCGTGCTGCAAAGCGTTGGGTTCGAACTGAGTGATCCCTTCCAAGTGCTTCAGATGGGACTTTTCCTGAGCTACGTCTAGAGACAAGCATGCAAGGAGAGAGATAGAAAGAGGGTACACACAGGCCCCCCCCCCCCCCCCCCCCCAAAAAAAAAACACACAAAAAAACCGGACCACCACAAAATGCGAGATCCAGTAAGCCAGGTCTGCTGAAAATGGAAAGTTGAGGCAAAAAAGCTGGTGTTAAAAGACAGAAAATTATTGTATAAAAGGTAGCAGAAAAAAGCAACCTTTCAGAACAATAAAAATAAAATAAAAAGCAGAAGGGTTTAAAAATGTTCCCCCAAAAGTTAGTATTTTCTATTTCAGCATCTACAACAAATGCAAAAGCAAAATAATGGCAATGAGCCTACCCTCATAATGATCGCAACATATGACTGCTGGAAACATCTTAGCTGTGGGGTCTTTGTGTCAGTGATTACACATTCAGTGCTTGTATTATTAGCTGCTCATGTAAGTATCAGGAAAAGTCTTCAGATATGTTTTTTTGATGCAAAGTATCCTGTTCCATCGGTTCTTTAAGGGCCAAAAACAAAATCACAGACAAAGAAAATAATGCGGTTATAAGGGGTAAAAAAAACCCAATGTGCAGCCATTTGCTTTCAATCGTAAACAGGATATGAAACGAAATCAAGCCAATCAAAGTACAATATACCGACATTGGCAATGAAATAGTAACAGGAGATACTTGGCAAGGAAAATCAAGACATTGCAATTCTGTGGAGAAAAGGCGTCACACACAGAGATAACTCTGTGAAACTTCCTGGGCCCTTGTTGCAACTAAAGTGAATTAAAAAGAACAGTTTTCGGTCTTGATTTTCCTAGTATAAAACTCAAAGAATATACACAATATTTGTCTTCTTAAAGGCCGTGCATTATTAGAAATTGATGGTATTGCTCCATGCGTTCTTTAATGTGCAAAGCAACAATCCCGAAGACAATGTATTTGATAGTCCTATCCATCCCTATCCAAGTGTAACCTTAATATCATTTCAAGAAAATATGTGCAAGAGAAATAGGCAAGCGAAACAGGATAAAGCACAAGAAAATCATAGCTGCCACTATTTGCTCTATATATTCCTTTTCCAAGAAAATGTTTCGGAAATTCCTATACTTTGAGCCCCAGGAATCAACTAAAAGGAGATAGAAGCCTTCAGAAACCCATTAAAAATAGATCCAAGACCTCAAGAACTTAAAGTAGATCTACGCATTCGAAAACTATATAAAAAAAAAAAAATAGGCCTACGCCTTCAGAAACTACCTTATGAGTAGATCAGGCATGGGAATTGAAAAAAGTAAAAAAGGCTGAAAATGTGTAAGTAATGGCAAAGTCAATGGCGCGAAGTGCCTAGCCCTGCTAGGGGGGTTCGGGGGCATGCCCCCCCGGAATTTTGTTTCTCCAAAGAACCCAAATGGTGCAATTTGGTGTCATCTAAGCTCCAAGTTTGCCATTAAATTCAGTTTTTAGAACCATTTTTGCCTCCCCCATTTATTTTTTTGGCGGACACTTGCTTTTTCGGCGGAACAAAAAAAAAATCGGCGGATATTTGCCTTTCGGCGGACAATTCCCATGCCTGGTAGATCTCAGCCGTGAGAAGAGCGTGCTCAAGAGACCCAAAGTCCACTTACCTTCAGCGCTGGGTAAGGAGTTCTCCTCGTTGGTCTGCACGTGCTTCATTTTGTTGGGGTCCACCTTGCCGATCTCGGCCAGGAGCTGCTTGGGGGGCTTGGCTGTGTCCGTCATCTTTCTGCTAGTAATTGGTCCTTAGGCTCGCTAGTAAGAATCACTGATAATCTGAAAGAGAAAAAAGAAAAATGCCACTGAAAACACTGCCACAGAGGATGAGGACCCAAATATCCAAAATAACTCAACCTTAGGGCCTAAACAAAAGGTATGAATAAAGCCATTTGCCAGCTTCTGTTCCTGTTTCAACATGTCTCATTTTTAAGAAGGGATAAAAGAAGAAAAATAACACCCACTGTATTAGTGCCTTGACCTTTCAAGTTCTTCTAAAACGAATTAGTTCTGTTTTCGTGCGAGTCATTTCTGCTTTGCAAAAATACCTGTTCTGATCTTAGCCTTAGAACTGATTCCTTGTGAACGTCATTAAACCACCCTGCTCAGTAATAAACAACACACTTCATAACACGGAACTCGAATGCTTGAAGTTTTCAGCGACAAAGACATGCACACGGAAATACTTCAACACAAAGGAGCTGCTTGACTGAAGATCTGACAAAAGCTTGCCAAATGTGTGCTCTTAGCTAATCGAGAGCTTTGAACAACATCACAAATTACGAGCTTAGAAGGTGGACACAACTTCGTGAATAAGCACACGACCTACAAACGTAAATAGGTACAGTGAAACCCCCCTTGTAAGACCTTAACTCAGGTCTTACCAGAGTCTTACAATCATTCATGGTAAATTAACAAGACCTCAAGAGTAGATAAACTGAGAAAACAGGGTCTAAATAAGGGTGGGGGTCTATAATTCAATCCGGGTCTAAAATAGGGGGTTCTACTGTGTACTGTTGTGTAGTGCTCACACAGCAAAAATCAAGGTCAGATAAACAGCTGCCGCGCCACCCTAGTGTGTCACAGTCTTCAGCCAGTCTGGTCGCAAGTGTGAAGAGGGACAGATGTGGCAGTCAACCATCACCCCACCCTCTGCAGCTGACAGCCACACTTCACTGCACATTTTCCACTAGAAATCATTCATCTACTGTGCTTTCTTAACTCTTCTGCAGGCGCAGTGTGTGGTGGTTTTTGTGCGATTGTTGTTGCATTCCATACAACAATAGAAAGCAATATAAAGTTGTGAAAGCATCAAATCCAAATTACTTATTAAAGGCATTTTCCCCGAGCGGTACACTTGCTAGAAATATTACAGAATGTGTTTTTGACTAGGAATAAAAGACACACCGGGTTTAAACTTCTCTTTACAGTCGATAAGACCACACACGACACAAACCAGTCAGCTGTTTTTACCCCCCCCCAAACCCCCCACCACCCGTTTTCTTTGGATACACACTAACTACATACGTGCCGACGAAATGTTGATCATTGCTTCAATACTTTGAAGCTGTTGCTTGAATAATAACCAAGTAAAAAGTATTTCGGTGTTCAGTCAAATGTTAAAGTTTCTACCACAGACATACATACATACATACGCACGCACGCACAGACAGACAGACAAAAGTTAGCATCGCATAGGCTACACTTACGTGAGCCAAAAAGTAAATGTATTAATAACGAGTCTCATCACGCATACTGTAATAAGCCCAAAGTCGGGGCATGTCTATAGATGTGTGTCTCACGCTTTACAATTAAAAGGCACACTCCATGATAGAGGTGAAAAGATTAGGGCAAAAGAAGTAAATTTAAGTGTTGGTTTTTTTTTCAACCAGCTATTTAGGCTGTTGATTTAAAAATGTAAAGAAAAACAAGTCACGTAAGGCGAAAATACAACATTTAGTCAAGTAGCTGTCGAACTCACAGAATGCAATGCAACGCAGCAAGACCGTATACTCGTAGCATCGTCAGTCCACCGCTCATGGCAAAGGCAGTGAAATTGACAAGAAGAGCGGGGTAGTAGTTGCGCTGAGAAGGATAGCACGCTTTTCTGTACCTCTCTTCGTTTTAACTTTCTGAGCGTGTTTTCAATCCAAACATACCATATCTATATGTTTTTGGAATCAGGAACCGACAAGGAATAATATGAAAGTGTTTTTAAATTGATTTCGAAAATTAATTTTGATCATAATTTTTATATTTTTAATTTTCAGAGCTTGTTTTTAATCCAAATATAACATATTTATATGTTTTTGGAATCAGAAAATGATGGAGAATAAGATGAACGTAAATTTGGATCGTTTTATAAAAAAAATTTATTTTTTACAATTTTCAGATTTTTAATGACCAAAGTCATTAATTAATTTTTAAGCCACCAAGCTGAAATGCAATACCGAAGTCCGGGCTTCGTCGGAGATTACTTGACCAAAATTTCAACCAATTTGGTTGAAAAATGAGAGCGTGACAGTGCCGCCTCAACTTTCACGAAAAGTCGGATATGACGTCATCAAAGACATTTATCAAAAAAATGAAAAAAAACGTCTGAGGATATCACCATACCCAGGAACTCTCATGTCAAATTTCATAAAGATCGGTCCAGTAGTTTAGTCTGAATCGCTCTACACACACACACAGACAGACAGACACACATACACCACGACCCTCGTCTTGATTCCCCCCTCTATGTTAAAACATTTAGTCAAAACTTGACTAAATGTAAAAAAAGGAATCAGCGTTAATTAACCTTGTTTTATTGATAGCAAAAATGTGCATTAGCAAAGCTAAGAAAACTAAATCGCATATTTCATTGGAAATTGTATTTCAACAAGAACTTGCGCTACAAAAGGTTTATCCCCATTGTCCTTAGTTAGATTGTTGTTGAATTAAAAAGTAATTTAATGGAAATGTAACCTGTAATGTAAAAGAAAACAAAAGTAAAATTTCTTTGAAGGAAAAAAAAAAAAAAAAAAAAAAAAAAAAACCAATGAAGGATATGCTCACCGCCAAAAAAAAAAAATAAAAAAAAAATAAAAAAACCAGGCAAAAAAGATGGGTTGAAGCAGCCTTGCATGCAATTGAGGTCAACAACAAGAAAAAGAAAAAAAAAGGGGGAAAAAAAAAACACTCCCTAAAGAATACATGGAAGTCCAGAATGATTTTCAACAAAACTCCAACGGTCTTCAGAACAACATACATCCTCATGCAAGTTTCTGGTCAGCCTCTTGCTAAACAACAGGAGCTGAAACGTGTGTACCGAGGAGGAAATCAAACTGGTGAAAACCCTGTGCAACTCAATTGCATTTCGAAGAACTATCATAAGTATGTTCTACCAGACAGCTTGAATCTTACCGACTTCGAAGCTGCTGGTACAAGAAGTTCCTTTCTGTAGTGGCGCAATCCTCGTAACCAGTCTCAGTTTAAAGATTGACAGTATGCTACACTGATATCAAACCAGCCAAGCGGTTGTAAAATGAATCAAGAAGTCAAGTCAGCTGTATGACAAAAAGTGTCCGGGTACAAAGCAGCTCCAACAATAAATTTTGACTGCCTCCAGCAGTGATATGAAAACACCTGTGATGATGTCCACTGTAAAATATTAAATGTCCAATTTGTCCACAAATGATAAGATCACAATCGTATATATGTTAGGATTAAACTGGACAGCCAGCCGCCTAAATGGGCAGATAGTAACAGTAGATACATGTACCACCGAACACTTCTTGACCCAAACTTAAATCACCAGGAAGTTAATTTATACACACAAGGGTAATTACCTGAAACCTACGCCACTAAGAGGGAAGTTGCTGCATTTCTAACTAAGCAAGATCGACATAAAACTATACCCCAAGGGTACCTAACTGCAAAGTCAGTCAGCTCTTAGTGAGTAATTAATGTAGGAAAAGTGCGGAGTCATTTCCGTATGACTGTCACAGAGATCAGAGTCAGTAGCTGAGTTGCGAAAGGTGATGTTTTTTTTATTAGGCCCCATGGCCCAAGCCAAAGTGCGAAACAAAAACCATTCATTTTGGACTCAAACCAAAGCGCAAAGCAGGAAAAAAGAACAAAAACATTCACTTCCCACCCAAGGAATGTTTACTCATCAACTGCTCAAGGACTTGCACTAAAGTATCAGGTTGACTGACTGAAATTCAAGCCCAACATCGATACGGTCTCACATACACATGCACTTGGGATGCTCGAACAAGAAGCAAAATGTTGTTGCAAAACGTGATGATTTCCCTCCACTTGTGCAAGAGGGCAAGCAGCACAAAATGAATACCCATGGCATACACATATTTATTGTTACTCTAATCAAGCTACATTTATTTCATTTCTCTGTCTGTGGTCTCTGCATTTCTTTCTATTCTAGAAACACATCAGATTGATCACAGGTGACAGGTAATTCCTGAAAAAAATCATGGCCGGAAAGCAGTGATTTCTGTGTGCTCAACATAACTAGTAGCAAAAGCCTGAACAGTAAACTATGCTGGTTTTGTAGTGTCCCACTCAGTTTATACAACCCCAAGTCCGGGCGGCTCCTCAATACCCCAGCTCCCCTTCATTCATTTATTTTCCCCTTTTTGAATAAACCCACCGTAAATAGCACACCAGTCTAGAAACCTCTCTTGCTCGCAAGAATTTTTGAGCAGACCCCCACCCTCCCCCTCCATTTCCTCTACCCTCCACCCCTTCCCTCCCCGCCCACAGGTGACAAGGACAAACCTGTCCCACTGTCGTGTACAAGTCCCCTTTGACCTCAAGGGCAGCTGCTCCCGGAGGGATGGAATGGGGTGTGGGCTCTGACCCAGGTACAGTGGAACCCCCCTTATGAGACCTCCAAAAACCTGACAACAGCGGGTCTTAAAAAGGAGGGAGTCCTAAAATAGGGGTAAAATCACAGAGGTTATGAACAGAACATCTGAGAAAGCAAGGTTTTAAAAGGGAGGAAGTCTTAAATTGGGTTTTTTAAAAGGTGGTTCCAGTGTATCACATAGCTGCTCAACAGACATACTGGGTAGTCTCATCTGCGACTGTACAATCACTGAACAACAGGTGCAAATTTCCGTGAAAGGACCGAGAAGGGAAGTTCATTTCAGAGTTCTGAACGTATTACAATGGTTCCTTTCTTTTAGTGCAGTCCATGCATCTGCAGCTTCTCGTCTCCGTTACTGTTCAGTGGGATACAGCTGTGAAAAACTGCGGGCGCACGTGACAGCGAGAAAGTGACCACGACGACAACAAAGAAATACAGATGGTAAGCGAGGTTAGGTTTGGGTTTTCGATTTTGCGCCCATCCAAAGTCCAGAAACTCTGCAGAAGACAGCCATACGAAATGTTGGCAGCCAACTTGTTCTCCCCCCCCCCCCCCCCTCCCTGTGTGTGTGTGTGTGTGTGTGTGTGTGTGTGTGTGTGTGTGTGTGTGTGTGTGTGTGTGCGTCTGTTTCTGTCTGTCTGTCCGTCCGTCCGAAAACGGGTTACTTAATTATCAGGACTATTCCCTAATAGGTACGTGTCATTACTTCTCTCAGGCGATGGTTTTGCTGATTCGCAGATCTGGCCACCATTCGGTCGGTAGCTCAGACCGTTTGAACAATAAATATTCACGACTTTTGCAGACGAACTGACACCCCACCCTCACCCCTTCCCCTCGTATTACACCTAAACTCTATAATCCTTTTCTCCGGTCAGTGCTAGCAAACTATCTTCTCCGGTTGCACCTTTGTGGGAGAAGCAGACATGCGTACTTTTAATTACCCATTACCAGCACAATCCCCTGCATAAAAACGCCTCGGTGCAAGAATTCGGCTATCTCAACATCCTAACTACCGAACTAGTTCAAGCCACACAAAAAAGACATTGGCACGCTGCACAAAGAGACAATGAATTCACGCTAAAGGTCCATGTCTCTTACATTGATCGGGAGAAAGCTCATTATCGTCATTGTCGTGAGGCCGTATCGGCTTGCAGCCAAATACGGTGCGAACTGGCTTTCCGTCTCTCTCAGTCCGCTAAAAAAAATCAATTGTTTTCGTGTTGATTTCATTACATGCTGTTCGCTTGCTGTCCAGCACTGCACGTCGACAGAAAAACGCACAATGAGAGGGCTTAACAAAATGTGACAGTATTTCATCACATGCGTCAATAAATCACCTGTGTGACTAATATGAGATACTTTTGGACGGCATGTGTTTCGAGGCGAGTCATGTGAATGAACTTTTATCCCATATTACAATGTCGTAGAATTGATAGCTACGACAATCAGTGACAGACACTACACAATCATGCTACATAGGTAAACAGACTGCTATTAAAAAAACTGAGGTCAGTGAACCTCAGTCTGTATAAACATTATCGTACAATTGCCGTACAATTGTGGTCCTGATCGCTGATCTCGACATAAATAAATGACTTCCGACAGAGTTGTTGAGTGATCATTCGAGCCATTGATTATGCTATCATCGCCATATAAACGGAAAAAATCCAAAACAAACAGTATGTTTATTGATGGCGTTCTAAAATCAAAATTCAAACAACAACGAGAAATAACCCCTTAATTTAAATGAAAAGATTAAACAAAGGAGATGCAGAGGAAAAATGGAGGAGGGGGGGGGAGGGGGGGTGTGTGTGTGTGTGAAAGGGAACAAGTTGGATGTCGCCATTTCGAATGGCTGTCATGGCTGTCTACGGCAGACTTAGAACTTCGTCGTACAGTGGATGACGACCCAAATTTGAATAGGAAAGCCATTACATTAACTTCCTTCCTGTTCAACTTAGCAGCACGGCCTCTCTCACAGTACGATGCGCTCACTTTGACACTGTAGGGAAACGTGCTCTGTATTCATGCCACGGGATTTATTTCCAAAAACCTACGTCGCGTAACGACGACAAGAACACGAAAAGAACTTAAGGCGACTGGCAGGGGGCGACATAAAACCGTAACGACGCTTAGGCCAAATAAAAATATATGTTGGTTTAGGGTAACCCGACCGACCCTATTTTTTCCCGCCGACCCTAACACTTTTTTTTCATTTCTAACAAGAAATCCCCCCAAAATCACCTTGGCACATTTTGCAAAGCATACCGAGAACAAAAAAATTAAAATTTAAAAAAAAAACCGACCTACGGACCCTATTATTTTGGGTCACGTTACCCTAAACCAACATATATTTTTGTTTGGCCGTATGATGCTTTTTTCCCGTTTTTGGAGCAATGTGCATTTTATTTCACCTTGGTGGGGTTTTTTCAGAGTGAAAGGGCCCCGGGGAGGGGGGGGGGGGGGGGGGCCGGCAAAAAGATTATTTGCCGACAACCTGTCTTCCATCATTCTTACATGTGCGTATTTTTCCACAAGGATATTGCAGGGGGCATTGAAATATTACACGCAAAACCCCGTTTTGACATCAACTAAAAAGAAAAGGTAACTGAATTTAAGCGACACATTTTATAAGTGTTTGCTGATGACTCAGTGCATGCAAAACCCGAAACATGCGTTTAAAAACATTCCAATAACCGGCACTGAGAAGAAGCACATGGATACATATGTGTGTGTGTGTGTGTGTGTGTGTGTGTGTGTGTGTGTGTGTGTGTGTGTGTGTGTGTGTGTGTGTGTGTGTGTGTGTGTGTGTGTGTGTGTGTGTGTGTGTGTGTGTGTATTTATGTCTGTTTGTCCGTCCGTCCGAAAACGGGTTACTTAATTATTAGGACTATCATTACTTCTCCTCTCAGGCGACGGTTTTGCTGATTCGCAGATCTGGCCACCATTCGGTCGGTAGCTCAGACCGTTTGAACAATAATTTTGAATAACGGAACAACAGATGAATCATTACACGCAATAACCTCTTCACACAGCGGCTACAACTGGCAGGTGACAGTTGCTGAATATGATAAATGCAGATGTGATACTGTTACCTGTGATGACTAAGAACTGTATGGACGAATCCCGGTCTCTTATGTATATGACCACTTTTACACCTTTATGCACCTTAACTTTGTCAATGTGTGCGCGCTCTCTCTCTAATACACACCTCCCCTTCCTCTCTCTTGTTACCACTGTTAACTTCAGGGACGCCACGCGAAATCTTTCTTACATTCATTCCCCCCATGCAATATTTAACTACAATCTTTTATTTGTGTCAAACACAAGATCGCAAGAGGCATTGCGTTTAAACACTGCCGGATTTTGTCTGTTTCTCACAAGTTGTCCACATTGCAAAGAGAAAAGAAAAGAACAGGAACAATTGTTAAATGACATGTAAAAGGTGGGGTTTTTTTTTAATGTGGCTGAATCGTGTTACGGAAGTGCGCAGCTAAGTCTAAAACAAGGAAAAAGATCGCATGATCACAGTCAGCGGTCGGTGTGTGTATGTGTGTACATATGTGTGTGTGTGTGAGTATGCGCCTATATAACCTGATACACAGAGACATCGAGCAAAAATGACACGTCACAAACTCCTTCATGGTGATTTTTGGCAAAACAAAATTGTGTTGGCATGACAAAGAATAACGTATCTTCCAATATCTTGGTTTTTTTTTTAAGTGAACACACACACAAAATCACACCAACACACACGCGTGCTCTCTCTCTCTCTCTCTCTCTGTAAAATAAAGAATTGCCATTCTCTCTCTCTCTCTCTCTCTCTCTCTCTCTCTCTCTCTCTCTCTCTCTCTCACACACACATTCCACACTGCAGATGCAAAGGGCAAACAGGCTGACATTATAGACCGAACCCCGACTGAGCCAGCAGAATCAGCAGGCGTCTACAGTGGTCCCATCATCTGAGGCAGACCAGCGGAATGGAAGGGTAAGCATGTTACCGCAACAAAGACCGATCTTTGTACCCCAAGGTTCAAACAATGAAGCCATCCAACCCCTAGACAAGCGTTTCACAAATGCGGAAAAGTGTAGGGTTTCCCCCTCACACATCCACACTTTATCATTTGCGTAAGTGCGTGTACCCGTGGTTTGTTAGAATGCGCCGTGCGGCCCGGGTCCTCCGTCTTCAGCATTCGGGGTTTTCTGTCGGGGTTACCTCACCCTTAGCTCATGGCCCGTACGTCCTACCCTGAGAGCACAGGGGGGAGGATTTTCCGGGCCGTCACCAACTCCCTTGCAGACCAAACTATACGGCAGTCGACAGGAGTTGGAGAAAACGACAACATTTATCACCAGTGCTGGACTGATTGTGTAACCTCTGCGAACGCCAAGAAGAAGAAGAAGAAGAAGAAGACACATCCACACACATAGACTGTCTGTAGGTACAAACAGCCAGAGGATTTGGTTGTACGGATGAACTGTTCCTACACTTTCCAAATAGCCTGAAAAAGGGATACATTCTACAATCGTTGGCCGTTCTAGGATGACCCGTTTTTACGAGTATTTTACATCCGGTTTTTCGTTGTAACAACAGTGATACAATTTAGTGTAAAATTGCCTTCAATTAAACTCATACGTACATTTTGTGACTGGCTATGTTAGTTTTGTAAAATCCATTTACCGAAATTAACGACGCTCACATATTTAGAATTTAACTAAACAAGTTGCCAGCTTCGAAGTTTTACAAGTCAATATTTTAAAACTGAAAGAATTGAATAACAAAAACTCGATCTCAAATGCTAGATAGTTTAAACAAAATAAACTTTCTGGGTTTTTAACTAAACAATCTAAAGACGGTGTGACCTACACAAATTATGAAACAGCATAGTTTGTTGGGTGGCCCCAAGTCTCTATTATCCGTATTAATTGTCATGTCAAACTATATTTACTGAATACCGTAATATATTTTAACCAATATCGTGCAATCCTCAACTTGTACGGAAAAAAACACCACACAACAACACCAACAACAGATACAGTAATAATCACACGCAGACACTTACACAGCTTAAAGATGCACACCAAACTACCACGAAAGACAAACAAGAGCCAGACAGCTTGTACAAAACGAACACCACTGATGAATGTTCGTGTGCAGACAGCAAAGTCCTGGGCAGCAAACTGACCGACTTCGTCCAGACATAAAAACCCTTGAGGGAACAGTCCCCAAGTCCGCATCAGCCCAGTCAACGAGAGGGGACATTTTCTAGCCTTCATGTCTGTCTGTTTGTTTAGGTGTTGAGTCAAGCATTTCGTCTCCTCTTTGCCCTAGCTGGGCTCAAGAGCTCCATAAATCTCTGAGAGCGAAGTGCCATTCCTATCTCACATGCCACGCTCGCGGGCCCCTAGAGCCTCTTGACGTCTTGTGCTTACTTTTGTCTTAATATAATCAGAGCCAGTGGTCGGTACCTGCTGAAACGTGCAATCCAATTGAATCCTTACCTCAAACCAAATTAGAGTCAACATTTATTTATAAAAATCACCACCTGCTGACAACGGAAGAAATGTTGCTGTAACATGTGGCCACAGACAAGAGTACATACTACGCTTGCAAAGAATCTTCTCACCAAAATAACTCGACGTGTAAATCCTGTTCCAATACACGTATTGTGACAAAAAATTAATGAAGTAAATAAACTGCTTACATAATCTAAAATACTTCTTTTTTATATTTAGTCAAGTTTTGACTAAATATTTTAACGTAGAGGGGGGAATCGAGACGAGGGTCGTGGTGTATGTGTGTGTGTGTGTGTGTGTGTGTGTGTGTGTGTGTGTGTCTGTCTGTGTGTGTGTGTAGAGCGATTCAGACCAAACTACTGGACCGATCTTTATGAAATTTTACATGAGAGTTCCTGGGATTGATATCCCCGAACGTTTTTTTCATTTTTTTGATAAATGTCTTTGATGACGTCATATCCGGCTTTTCGTGAAAGTTGAGGCGGCACTGTCACGCTCTCATTTTTCAACCAAATTGGTTCAAATTTTGGTCAAGTAATCTTCGACGAAGGCCGGACTTCGGTATTGCATTTCAGCGTGGTGGCTTAAAAATTAATTAATGACTTTGGTCATTAAAAATCGGAAAATTGTAAAAAAAAATAAAAATTTATAAAACGATCCAAATTTACGTTTATCTTATTCTCCATCATTTGCTGATTCCAAAAACATATAAATATGTTATATTCGGATTAAAAACAAGCTCTGAAAATTAAATATATAAAAATTATTATCAAAATTAAATTGTCCAAATCAATTTAAAAACACTTTCATCTTATTCCTTGTCGGTTCCTGATTCCAAAAACATATAGATATGATATGTTTGGATTAAAAACACGCTCAGAAAGTTAAAACAAAGAGAGGTACAGAAAAGCGTGCTATCCTTCTTAGCGCAACTACTACCCCGCTCTTCTTGTCAATTTCACTGCCTTTGCCATGAGCGGTGGCCTGACGATGCTACGAGTAAAATGGCATTGCGTTCAGTTTCATTCTGTGAGTTCGACAGCTACTTGACTAAATATTGTATTTTCGCCTTACGCGACTTGTTTTAACCTTCAATGGAAAATCAGAAAGGCAACAGTTAAATGGTGCAATATGTGTTAGCCTTGAGATGATGATCCCAAATCTTCTACTTCAACTGCGTTCCCACATCGGCTAGAACTCCCACGTGCATTCGTTTTGCATGAGTGGGCCCCCTCCCCCTCTCTCCAGCCATTTGGGCACTGTCATACCAGAGACTGGTCATATTCCGTTTTCATCCCGAACCTTGAAAGAGTGCACTCCACGCAGAGACTTTCCCAGAAAGTGTCTTATTCTTGTCAAACCGGTTGAAAGAAACCAGTGCTGACTAACTGTTTCTTCTTCTTTTTCTTTTTTTTATGATAGACAGTGACTAGGGACTGTACTGGCATGATGCAATTTCTTTTCCTCACGCCTCTTTCAGTGACGACATCGGACAATTAGCAACAACAAAAACAGTAACACCACCAAACTCTTTGAAAGAGCCAAGTCATGTGAGTTTGTAATATATAATAACTCCCCTCCTCCGCACCCAAACGACACACACACACACACACACACACACACACACACACACACACACACCTTTGTATGCCCCCTTCAGTAATCAGTATCACACATAAAAAGTACTTGAAATTTAGGACGGCGAGTTTTTGAGAAGCTTTAAACGGCGTGAGAAATATTTCACAATTTGCCCCCTTATGTTTTGCCCTTCTAGTCAAGTCTGCTCCTTCAACTTCCTTCCCTGTCTTAACTCTCTTGTCATTGTGCCTCATGTACTATGTGTTGCAGTTTTAATTAAAGGTTGTTGCAATCATCTACATCTGTGCAAGTGATGATTGCACCAACCACTATGACTATGCCAATGATCTACATCTGTGTAAGTGATGATTGCACCAACCACTATGACTATGCCAATGATCTACATCTGTGTAAGTGATGATTGCACCAACCACTATGACTATGCCAATGATCTACATCTGTGTAAGTGATGATTGCACCAACCACTATGACAATGATCGGTATTTCCTTGTTTTCAATTTCATCGCTCCGTCGATTTCTGGAGATTTCGCATAAATATCCTCACCAATTTTTTTCTAACGGTCGCATTTATACAGTCCTTTATGAGGCCGAGACACACACAAACATTCCTTGTATGTATAAGTTTCACTGTGCATTACCGAGGGGACGCACTGTACTAGGTGACATAATAACTCAAGCCGTTTAAGACAAGGAAATCATATGACGAACGTTAGGTCTTCTCTAAACAATCACACGGAAGTCTCTCCCCCCCCTCTCACACACACCACACACACACACACAGAATTTTACAGGGACGAAGTTCATCTGTATATTTCTTCCTGCAGTATTTTTACTTGAGGAAATCTCGCCCCTACCCCTCTCTCCTATTGGTGGTACGTTTTTCTTGATACTGGACGGCCAACAGCACTGGGCGGTTGACTGACACAATAGCTAGACTCTACTTTCAAACAATAGGCCATTACCAAAAAAAAAGTAATATTAAACCTTTTGTTCCAACCCGTCCGTACATGCTGTTCTAATAGGTCATAACATTAACATATCAAAGGGCAAAGGTGAAAAAAGAGAAACTGATACTTGATTGAAACCAGCTCCAACCGTAACAGTATTCTAATATATCACATGCCAGTTTCGGGTCAGTCTCTGAAGGAACGCATATGATTTATACACAGACACAGGACTCCCCTGGCCTGCTGTTCGAGGGTAGAAAAATGTTTCTGCCAAATAGTTGTAGAATATACATATGAATATACTTCTTTTTACATTTAGTCAAGTTTTGACTAAATGTTTTAACATAGAGGGGGGAATCGAGACGAGGGTCGTGGTGTATGTGTGTGTGTCTGTCTGTGTGTGTATGTGTAGAGCGATTCAGACTACACTACTGGGCCGATCTTTATGAAATTTGACATGAGAGTTCCTGGGTATGATATCCCCTGACGTTTTTTTCATTTTTTCGATAAATACCTTTGATGACGTCATATCCGGCTTTTTGTAAAAGTTGAGGCGGCACTGTCACACCCTCATTTTTCAATTAAATTGATTGAAATTTTGGCAAAGCAATCTTCCACGAAGCCCGGGGTTTGGTATTGCATTTCAGCTTGGTGGCTTAAAAACTAATGAGTGAGTTTGGTCATTAAAAATCGGAAACTTGTAATTAAAATTATTTTTTTATTAAATGATCCAAAAGCAATTTCATCTTATTCTTCGTCATTTTCTGATTCCAAAAACATATACATATGTTATATTTGGATTAAAAACAAGCTCTGAAAATTTAAAATATAACAAGAAGAGCAAACGCTCGATCGAGTCACTTTCGCAGTTCTGAATATTATATGAGGCATCAGATGGACAGGAAGAAATTGCTATTCACAACACAATGAGTCACGTTCACATAAAATTTGAGCCCGGTCACTTTTATAGTTTCCGAGAAAAGCCCAACGTTAAGTTGTGTGTTGCCGAACAGAAAAGGCTAGTTATCTCCCTTGTTTTTCTGATAACGTTCGTAAAAGGCTACAGATGTAAATACTTTGATGTAAAGAATAATCCTACAAAGTTTCAATCACATCCGATGAACTTTGTCAAAGATATAAAATGTCTAATTTTTCCTTTGACGCTGACCTGTGACCTTGAAAAAGGTCAAAGGTCAACGAAACCATCGTTAAAGTGTAGAGGTCATTGGAGGTCACGACTAAACAAAATATGAGCCCGATCGCTTTGATAGTTTCCGAGAAAAGTCCAACGTTAAGGTGGTGTCTACGGACGGCCGGCCGGACAGACTAACACTGACCGATTACATAGAGTCACTTTTTCTCAAGTGACTCAAAAATTACAGGGACGAAGTTCATCTGTCACTATCTGTTGTCTTATTATTTGTTTTGTCTTTTAATGTGCACCACACTGAAATTTCTCTGTATGAGATAATAAAGTATTCGTATTCGTATTCGTATTATGATCAAAATTAAATTTCCGAAATCGTTTTAAAAACTATTTCATCTTATTCCTTGTCGGTTCCTGATTCCAAAAACATATAGATATGATATGTTTGGATTAATAACACGCTCAGAAAGTTAAAACGAAGAGAGGTACAGTAAAGCGTGCTATGAAGCACAGCGCAATCGCTACCGCGCCAAACAGGCTCGTCACTTTCACTGCCTTTTGCACTAGCGGCGGACTACGTTCAGTTTCATTCTGTGAGTTCCACAGCTTGACTAAATGTAGTAATTTCGCCTTACGCGACTTGTTTGTTTTTAATAACAAAATAAAAGACCTCACAACACCCTAAAGGTTGCGAGTTTTCTCCCTGCACGGTTTAATTTATACACGTTTTCTCCTGCCTGCAGAAGATTGAAACTGACAGCTTTTACTACACTGCACATGCGTGATGCTTTGACGAACTACTGAGATGCAGATGATCTTCTAAACATCTTACTTTTACCAGCTTTGCCTCGCTCAAGCCTTCCTGTAGCAGTGTCAATCGGAAACCCGTTTCCGCTAATGCGCCAGCGGCGACTGACACACGCATGACAGTAAGCACGTTGACGCAAAACAACTTCACTGTTAAGTGACAGTAAAGAGACCTGAAACCGCCGCATCGCGGCTTTTGCAATTAGAAAGCAGGAATTACCGTGCAAACATTAAAATAAAATTAAAACAAGTCGCATAAGGCGAAATAACAACATTTAGTCAAGCTGTCAAACTCACAGAATGAAACTGAACGCACTGCATTTTTTCACCAAGACCGCATACTCGTAGTTTCGTCAGTCCACCGCTCGTGGCAAAGGCAGTGAAATCGACAAGCCCGAATAGTGCGGTATTGGTCGCGCTGAGCAGGATAACACACGTACTTTTCTGTATCTCTATTCTTTTTAGCGTACTGAGTTTGTTTTTAATTCAAACATATCATATCTATATGTTTTTGGGATCAGGGACCGACAAGGAATAAGATGAAATTGTTTCTAAATCGATTTCGGACAATTAATTTTAATCATAATTTTCAGAGCTTGTTTGTAATCCAAATATAATATTATGCATATGTTTTTGGAATCAGAAAATGACGAAGAATAAGATGAAATTGTTTTTGGATCGTTTAAAAAAATAAAATTTTAATGACAAGTTTCCCATTTTTAATGACCTAATTCATTTTTTTTTATTTAAGCCACCAAGCTGAAATGCAATACCGAAGTCCGGCCTTCGTCAAAGATTGTTTTGCCAAAATTTCAATCAATTTGATTGAAAAATGAGGGTGTGACAGTGCCGCCTCAACTTTTACAAAATGCCGGATATGACGTCATCAAAGGTATTTATCGAAAAAATGAAAAAAAACGTCCGGGGATATCATTCCCAGGAACTCTCATGTCAAAATTTCATAAAGATCGGTCCAGTAGTTTAGTCTGAATCGCTCTACACACACACAGACACACACCACGACCCTCGTCTCGATTCCCACTCTATGTTAAAGCATTTAGTCAAAACTTGACAGTAATAGAAGATATCTTGCACTTACTTGGAGACAAGGAACAAAGCTACAAGGGAAAAACTTAAAACACAGGCAGCGAACCAAAACGTTCGGCCGGAAAAAGATTGCTTGCACACAAACTAGTTTAAAGACAGGGGGAGCAAAACAAACAGATTAGGGGAAAGAAACGTGCTTACTTGAAAACAGAGGGCCGTAGGAGACGAAAGCCAGATCCACACTACTCGATTAGAGGCGTCGAGCAAATGATAGTGGGTCACATTAAACTGCGCCTTTCTTCCTTACGCAAATACGCTATGATTACTGACTCATTACGCGCGTACACTTGCAACGTGGCCCGCTGACTGTACTGGCCGGATATAACTTTCGGGCGAACAAACATACACGCGCGCGCACACACTCAAACACACGTCAAGTGTTCACAGGTACATTGATGATTGAAGCGCGCGCGCGTTCGTGCCACTACACACGATCAGTCTGACGGACACACACATTCGGTAAATGTATTACAAATACTATGGGACAACTGAACGTATTTTTGTACTCAAAAATATTCGTACTTTATTGATGATTTTAACTAGATTCTCTCTCTCTCTCTCTCCCCCCCCCCCCCCCTCTCTCTCTCTCAAAAATACTTTCCTTGTGAAGTATACCAAAAAGCATTTTCACAAACACACAGTTTCTCTCAGAAACACACCTGACCTGTGCAATATATCAAGCTTATCAGCGACGCTAAAGGGGCGTGGGTGGGCAAGCTAGCAAAAGGTAACCGTTCACGTTGTTTCCCTCGATTTTGCCACAGTGCAGTGGGTGTGAGTGTGACCTCACCTTGAACCGTACGACTGGGTTCAGTCACTTCTTTATTTTGGGCAGTAATGATTAAAATAAAAAAATAAAAACTTGAAAATGCATACAAATGCATACAAATGCACATGTGCATACAAATGCACATGTATACGTCTAGCCAAGAGTGAGGACGAGAAAATGGAATGAGAGAGAGTGATACATAATCTGCCTGTGTGTGAGTGCGTGCCTCACTGAGTCCCGCGTCTAGCAGTGTTTGGGTGTCCGCGCCAAAGTATTGACAAGACAAAGAGACTGACTGTCTTTTCTGTGGGAAAGTTTTTAAGTTTGTTTCTGTATGTGTGTGTGTGCATCAGTGTGTCTGTCTGTGTACGTACATACACATACACACACCCACATTCGTGCGTGTTTGTCAGCAGTGCACACGTGTTATCTTCACAAAAACACACTCGCACTGGGCTATGACTCATTTCCTCAGCGCACAGGGCAGTGACTCTCAGTTCCCGACACACCGGCACAGACACACACGCACACTGCGACTGAGCCTAGAACACGGACGCAGCTTGTGTGCTCTACTGCTCTGCTGGAGACGGGACCAGCACATAATACACACACCTTCTCTGTCTGTCTGCCTTCTTTCACTGTCACCCACTATCGTTAAAAACAAACAAACAAAACCAGTTGATTGGGAAAAAACACCTAACCAACTAGGAAAAGAAAACACTGTGTTTCTCTGACCCGACAAAATGGTTGCTAAATTCGTGCAGCCAAGACAATGACATCTGACAAAGTTTCAAGGTGTTTTTTTCTTGCACTTCTTTCCTTGTTCTCATCTATTTGTAAAGGATGTCCAAAGTTCTCTTCATTACTGGGAAATTAACACAGTAACCCTGATTGTAACATAACATGGCAAAGGATGTTAAAAGATTAAAGTTGAGCTAGACCGTTTTACTGTCAAACACTAACAACAACAACAACAACAACAACAACAACAACAACAACAACAACAACAACAACAAAGAAAGCTAAGACAGCAAAAAGTAAGCAAAGACTAACCAAGACAGAAAGAGATAGTAAAATAAAATGTCTTTTTGTGCATGCTCATGCAATTGCAATTAATATTAATAATAATATCAGTAACTAAATGTGCATGATAATGATTTGAGACCTAATACATAGATCTGCATATAACTTTTGTAAAGCTTTTTAATTACCAGCATTATCTACTGTCCAGTAACTTAATCACTCCTGTGGTGTTTGCCAAGTCTATATATCCTTTTTCACTTGCTAAACTTTAGTATGTGTGCTACTCAGCTATCACCTAATGTCTAACTGTATTTTTCCACTTTTAAGTTAGTTAGTTAGTTATTGCTTTTTAGGTCCAGCCAAATCAGGACCCCACAAGTTTAACATTACATATATTTAAATTACCACTTATCAGTAGATCAGTTGAGTGGACTTTTAAAGAAGGTGACAGTTAACGCATAGTGAAAAATAGAAACAGGTTTCACTTTCACAGGAGTTCAGTAAATGTGCAACTTAATTTTACTAATACTGTAATTTTCTTCCATGTTGTCAGACATTCAAATCAGTTGAAAAAAATTTGCAAGAAGTTAGAACAAACCACATAATCAGTAAATGTCTGTGAATTGGTTCCTGACTTCATGACTACTCTTCGACAATTTTATCGGAAGTATTCCAAATAGGGTAGAGAGAGAGTAAACATGTTTGCTGGTGTCAATGGAAGTGGGGGAAAAACGGGTGGGGGGGGGGGGGGGAGAGAGAAATACAATCCTGTTGACAACCTTGTTTACAATCCTGAATCTAGTTTACAACCCTCTAAAATCCGGAACTTTCACACAAATGTCTCTTCTCAATGTTCACATATGTCTACTCCACTGTCAATTTGTTGTATTCAAACTTCTGCTGGAGAAACATTGTCACAACTGCTAACAGCTGCAAGCATACTGTATGCATGGAATGTGAATTGGGTGACACAGAGCTCTGGGGTAAACATGGAGCAAGTCACACAGTGACTGGCCTATTAATTGCCTGTCTGTACAATTCATTACTTGCATCTCTCTTTCTCAAGCCTCCCTCTCTATAATCACCATGGTGAACAGCCACCACAGTGGCTCTTTTCTGCCTCCATCCCCAACCTCCTAACCCTCCTCCAACAAAATATTTAGCAACGTCGTATGCACACAATGAAAAACTTCTTAGATCAACAAAGTGTAAAAGAAAGTTTCCCTTAATGAAAAAACAGACGTTATGAGGATAAATGATGAAAAAGGGTACCTGACAATGTCAAGTACATCCCCCTTTAACTTTCATCCATGACTAAAGTCTATTAATTGGTCAGTCTTAATGAAGTTACTGAGCATACTCACAAATTAACCTGTCACACTCATCTAATACATTGTATTAATCTTGCACTAACCAGCCTCTGAATGTATGTGTTTTTAGCTGAAATACTCTGCTCTCAACTGCTTGTAGCATACACGATTTCATCACATGTATGCAAATTCATTTGTCGCTTTTTGAAAATTTAAAATGAAAGCATGAATGATGACAACAAAATCTTAACATGCTGCCAAAACATTCCTCAGTTTCAGATCGATCAAAGTCATCCAGTTTACTCAGTTGTACTGCGAGTAGTACGTACGTACAGTACGTGGGAGTGTAGTTGCGGTACACAGATGCAGTTTCCATCAATCAATTAAATTCAAGTTTAAGCTTTCCTGCCCCTCACAACTCTTACATGGCCACAGAATTTGTAGTGTCATACAATTAACATAGTGCAGCCTTATTTCGTTCGCTCTTCTCTTTGTCACTGTGTGTCACTGTTTGGTGACATCAGCCTACAGTTTCAGCTGCGAGTCATGTCATTGTCTGACAGTCTGTCTCCGAGTCTGACAAGCACTGAAGCAGAAAACTTAGCTTTCTGAAACACATTCCGCAAATGTCTTGTTTACGGCCAAGCCACACAACCCCTACGTCTACCAAAACAAACAACAACTTGCGTGACACATTATAAGGCTGTTACATAGAATGTCGCATTTTATTTACAGACTCAAACCGACGGGATGCAAAGGATTCAGACTCAACGAACAGCGCATCTCAGAAACTTTCGCAAACTACGCAGACACTTCACACTTCCGCTATCTCTGTTCATTCAAAGAGCCAAACGCTAAAAATCGGCTGCCGCGGAGAAAATTCAAGAACTACGCATACTCAGTTTTCTACAGACTTTGATTTCATTTGTTCGTGAAACTATTTACCATATTTTGCACAAACTATACAAACAAGAAAACAAACTTTCTCCGCTTACCTCGACTGAAACGTCCCGTTTGACTGCAAAGGAAGTGTGTGTGAAAGTCTGTCTGTGCGCGCGCTGTGACACCGTTAGGCCACTGAGAGAGCTTGCCATGCGTGGGTGTGTCACATGCCCTTATATGGAAGTACTATGTCATACGTTGTGTGATCCTGCTGCAAAATACCTTTCATGGACAAAAATCGCCGCAATACAATTCTAATCGATCTCAGGAATCAGTGGGGCGGTTAGTTTGGAGGAATGCATTATTTTGACGCAAGTTCTTTTGTTTTTGTTTTTGGAAAGCTAGTCCCATTTTCCCGCACTTCCAAGCCCTGTGACTGTGTGAATCAGTTTCAGAAGGACAGAGACAGAGTGCCAGACAGCAAGCCTGTGTCTGATCATAGACCTATATTAGATATAGGTCCCTGGTCTGATTGATCATTTTCAGTCTTAGAAAACGTTCAGAGAACTACAACAATTAATGATTCTGTCAGGGGTGTGTGTGTGTGTGTGTGTGGAGTGGGGGGGGGGAGCCGATGTGAAACGTATCAAGACTGGAGGGAATCTTTTGAAGAAAGGGAAGTCGCGAAGAAAGGCCGGGCAGTCGAACTCTTGCCCCCCGCGGGTTAGGGGGAGTCCCATATTGGTTGGGACGAGAAAGAATTTACCCGATGCTCCCCAGCATGTCGTAGGAGGCGACTAACGGATTCTGTTTCTCCTTTTACCTTTGTTAGGTGTTTCTTGTGTAGAATATGGTCAATGTTTGTAAAGATTTTGGTCAAGCAGTATGTGGGAAATGTTGGGTCCTTTGTACTGGAAACTTGCATTCTCCCGGTGGGGTAGTGTATTGTACTACGTTGCGGGCCCCTGGAGCAAGTTTTTGATTGGTGCTTTTGTGAACAAGAAACAATTGTAAAGTGGCTCTATCCCATCTCCCCCCTTCCCTCCGTCGCGATATAACCTTGAATGGTTGAAAACGACGTAAAACACCAAATAAAGTCGGAGAAGTTTAATTAGTACGTTCTGCGGGTGGCACAGCTGCTGATCGGCCTCAGCTTATCTCATAGTAATGCGCAATATTGACATGGGTGGGGGTTGGGTATCTCTTAATTTTGAAAAGTAGGCCTACTGATTTCTCAACTTATGCAGCAAGATTGTTATATTTAGTCAAGTTTTGACTAAATGTTGTAACATAGACGGGAAATCGAGAGGAGGGTGGTGGTGCATATTGCATGTCACGGTGTGCGTGTGTGTGCAGAGCGATTCCGCAGAGAAAACTTGCACCGATCTTCATTAAAACTTTACATGAGAGTTCTGCAAATAATATCCCTAGACTTTATTCTAAAAATGTTTTTATAAATGTCTTTGATGACGTCATATCTGGCTTTTGTAAAAGTTGAGGCGGCACTGTCACATCCTCATTTCAAGTTTGATCAAATTGATTGACATTTTGGTCAAGCAATCTTCGACGATCTCTTGTTGACGTTTCTGTAACGGGTTTTTTTTTCCATGGATGGGTTGTTAGCCCTTCGCACAACCCCCAACCTGGAGGGCTCTTGTTGGCGGCCTATGCCCCGGACGGGGTCAGTCAAAGGCAAAAGTGTGAAGTAAGTGAATCTTCGACGAAGCCCGGACTATTGGATTGCTTTTCAGCTTGGAACTGGAAATAATTAATGATTTTGGTCATTAAAAATCAAACAAGTTCGCCGTTTCTTCGAAAACGTGCCCCGAGTGGTTACGTCTCTTGAACGAGAAGGGAAGAAATTCTAGGATGTTTTGGGCCGGTGAAATCAAAATCTAACCACCAATTTTCTTCACTTGCAACAAAAGTGACAAGCTTTTCTTCCTTAAATAAATGAAACACTCACCGCTTGAGAACATCATAGGTGCCCTACGTAAAGAGCGAGCAATTTTCAAAGAATTAATTTTGCGGATTGTCTGATCAGACAATCGGACGGTGCGTTTTGGCGCTAGACCTAACTTTTAAAATCTAAATAATAGATTGACAGCTTGTTACACAAACATTCTTAAATCATAAAATAATTCTTTTTTCATCAAGACAAGATCAGTACAATTCAAAGTTTTGAAAGTTATAAAAAAGAAAAGCCCGGAAGCAGGGTCACGGTCACGCAAGGTGGCGTGGTTCTCGTAGCAGACGACAGTTATGTCTATCACCAGTTCCTCCGAACAGTCAAAATCCATCGCAAGAGTTCGTGTGAATCGCAGCCGTTTGTTGCGTTTAGATTCAGAGGTACATAATAACGTGCGATTGCAGATAAGCTTACAGAGAGTTGCATTGAAATCACAAACTGACGACTACATTGTGAAAAAAAGGAAACTGGATCAGACGGGTTCACGATGGCTCAGGGGTAAGATAAACCACGCAAAAATAAATTCTTTGAAAATTGCTCGCTCTTTACGGAGGGCACCTAGGATGTTCTCAAGCGGCGAGTGTTTAAATGAAAGGGTGTTTGTACTGTGTGTAAAAGCCTGCCAGTATCTGTGATGGTTTACGGGAGGCTTACTGTGCCTTTAATCAAGTCAAGTTGACTATCGCTTTGCTTTTTACTGAGCTGGAAACCCAATATCAATCTAAAAGAAAGAACACTGAACTCGACCCAGTGAAACTGAACCGGTGTGACGTTTTCATCTTTCGCCGTGTCGTTGATATTTCGCTTCTCGGCCTTGTTGATCTAGTATAAACTCTACACTGAACAAAAAAACACCCTTCGATAGTACTGATGATCGAGCGACCTTGTGTACCTTACATTCACATGGGGCCAACTTTGTCCAACCAATTTGTTTTATTTAACTTAGAAGTTTGATTCTTCCTTCTTACTCAAGGGACGTAACCACTCAGTACACGTTTTCGAAGAATTCGATTTTGGGGGTGAAATCTATTAAATTTTACCACCAATTTTCTTCACATGCAAGAAACTGACATGCTTTTCGTCCATAAATAATTTCACTTCTTAATTTTACCAGGAAACAACATTTCAGTCTTGAGTAGGCTATATGTCGAGGGCCGGGGAAATATGTACACAGGCGAAAGATGAAATCGTGACACCGGCGACACTTTCAAAGGGCAACTGAGGTTGTTACGCCGTCAATCATGATCAGCCTGTACCGCCTCAGTTCCCCATGCTGTGGTGTGATCCCGCGGCAACCGCAACACACGGTGATTGGCAATGCTACTGACACGTACGTACTGACAGTACACCAGTGAAACTGAAAACTGATTAATTTGGGTTCTCGAGCAGGCTACTGGGTTCCTCTTTCTGAAATTCTTCTTCAGTTACTGTCCTTCTCAGCCTTGTTCATTCCGTCCAGAAACCATTGGCGAGGAACCCGAGGCTACCCATGACAGATTACTTACGGGCTGGCTTCACCCCCCGCGGGTTACTGAGGGGGAAGAATTTACCCCTCCGCCAGCATGTCGTAAGAGGCGACTAACGGATTCTGTTTCTCCTTTTACCCTTGTTAAGTGTTTCTTGTATAGAATATAGTCAATTTTTGTAAAGATTTTAGTCAAGCAGTATGTAAGAAATGTTAAGTCCTTTGTACTGGAAACTTGCATTCTCCCAGTAAGGTAATATATTGTACTACGTTGCAAGCCACTGGAGCAAATTTTTGATTAGTGCTTTTGTGAACAAGAAACAATTGACAAGTGGCTCTATCCCATCTCCCCCCTTTGCAATGTGTCTTTCCGACGATGTGGCTGGAAATAGCGTAATTACATGACGTTTTCGTAAGCTAATTTAGTAAAATAAGATCACTTTCTCAGTTCGGATGAACATATTTCCTGGAGCATCCGAGCGATTTTAACAAAGTGCCACTTTTCTCAGACCTGCAAAACGTACAATTAACCCCATTTTGAAAAATGACATCAGAAGAGGTAAGAGTGATCGTAGTCTAAAAAATATGCATGTTGAGTGAAATGTAAGCGCTTTTTCAAAGTGTTCACAATTTGCCATGTCCGAAAATAGATATAAATATACCTTCAGAAAATTAAAAATAATGCGTGCGCCGGATATCCTCAATACAGCAGCTTTAGGTAGACATAACCAAGCTAAGAGAAGGTAACTCTCGCGGAAAATCGGAAGTCCCCAAAACCACCCCGTATATTCAAGGATGTACGAAGTGTGCGCCGCCGTTCCCGGACCGTAGTTCCGAAAAATGGCCTCCGCGGTGGGATTGTTTGCTTGGGTGTGTTCAAAACATGTAACCAAATCCTAAAAAAGACACCCATCATGTCTTCCATTTTGTGTTTGAAGTAAAAGAAGACTTTCAAGTTTAACATGGCATTGTTTTAAGGTAGTTTTTATGGTAATTTAATAGTACACTACATTGGGGTGTGCACGTTAAAGATCCCACGATTGACAAAACGGTATTTCCTGGCAGAATTGTATAGGCATAGATAAAAAATGTCCACCGTGTGACTTGGAATAATAGGCCGTGAAAAGTAAATATTCGCCGTAATGGCTTGAGATTTACTGGCCGATGTGAATGCGTGATATATTGTGTAAAAAAATCCATCTCACACGGCAGAAATTAATATGTAAAGCGCTTAGAGAACGTCAAGCGCTATATAAATGTCTCATATAAATATAAATAAATAAACAGAAAACAAATCTTCTTAAAGACCGTTATAATTTCTCTCCTTTTTACATTTAGTCAAGTTTTGACTAAATGTTTTAACATAGAGGGGGAATCGAGACGAGGGTCGTGGTGTGTGTGTGTGTGTGTGTGTGTGTGTCTGTCTGTCTGTGCGTGTGTGTGTGTGTCTGTGCGTGTGTGTGTAGAGCGATTCAGACCAAACTACTGGACCGATCTTTATGAAATTTTACATGAGAGTTCCTGGGAATGATATCCCCGGACGTTTTCTTTTCTTTTTTTCGATAAATACCTTTGATGACGTCATATCCGGCTTTTTGTAAAAGTTGAGGCGGCACTGTCACACCCTCATTTTTCAATCAAATTGATTGAAATTTTGGCCAAGCAATCTTTATAATTATTTTTTTTATAAAACGATCCAAATTTACGTTCATCTTATTCTCCATCATTTTCTGATTCCAAAAACATATACATATGTTATATTTGGATTAAAAACAAGCTCTGAAAATTAAAAATACAAAAATTATGATCAAAATTAAATTTTCGAAATCAACTTAAAAACACTTTCATCTTATTCCTTGTCGGTTCCTGATTCCAAAAACATATAGATATGATATGTTTGGATTAAAAACACGCTCAGAAAGTTAAAACGAAGAGAGGTACAGAAAAGCGTGCCATCCTTCTCAGCGCAACTACTACCCCGCTCTTCTTGTCAATTTCACTGCCTTTGGCACGAGCGGTGGACTGACGATGCTACGAGTATACGGTCTTGCTGAAAAATTGTACTGCGTTCAGTTTCATTCTGTGAGTTCGACAGCTTGACTAAATGTTGTATTTTCGCCTTACGCGACTTGTTGGGTTTGAACACGTCCATTCATTCATTTGCGTATTTGTGTAAGCGGCATCAATTCACTTGTGTTCCTTTATCAGTTTATACTATATGTGGAAGGTTCGGTGGAACAAGATGATTTGTTTTGTTTCTCTGATGTGTTACGGACTCTCTCTGGACTTTCACTCACGGACACAACAGATGATATTGTGACAACAGCAGAATACCGCTGGCATGGCAAATTTTATTCCTGTGTTCGCTTCCCGCAAATACATCTTCGCCTACCCGACCGAAGCCGGGTGGCACAACACAATGCATAATTCACTACATCTTCTCAGTTGGTGGAGCACACTACAAAACATGTCCACTCTCTAGTGTCTCTCAAGATTCTCTTTCTCACATATCAAAATTTAACTTAGAACAGATAATGGCATTACACAAAACATAAAGCAATCGGCAACATGAACTACAAACACTAGACTGGACAATGACAAAAACTTACTCTATGATTGGTGACTGGTCGCCCTGTCACATATCTTTCTTTCTTTCTTTCTTTATTTGGTGTTTTACGTCGTTTCTGTCACATATATATTCGTCCTTTTATGCGACGATAAAACTAAACTGCCAACAACCAACAAACAAACTTACCAGATGGAAACTCACAATGTCCCTCTACGGCTCTGTGCGGACTCGGACATATTAAATTATATCAGTTGCAAAAGTCGGCAGGGGAGGATCACATCATGTTTAAGGGGGGGGTTCAAAATTTCTTTTACTTTTAGGGACAATTCGACTGCACGAAGGGTTTAGTTGAGGGCGCGAAGCGTTCGCACGGTATACCGTGGCTGCACTAGGAAAGTCTGTCCGAAGCGGTTGTATTTTTCTGTCCGAAGGGAGACACGCGACGTAAGTTTCTGCACAAAATCACCTGTAATTCCTCACAAATGACATATCATCACAAAACTACCGTTTGTACTTTAGCCGGCCTTTAGCATCATATCATCGCATGATTTGTTTCATTGCTTCAATGTGTTAGTGAACGTTGGCCTTCAAGTATTTACACATTTCAAGCGCATTATGTGCAAATTTTGACTTTCCGCAGTTACTAGGGAAATTCAAGCACATGAGAAAGGCTACACGCGATTGTAATGTGATCTATGGTCATTTCTTGACATCTGGGTCAGATGATATGATTTAAAGTGGTGCAGGAGCGTCATATTTCATGAATCTGTGAAGACATTCAAAGATTTGTCGGTTGCGCATCTCCGAAGTCTCTCTGTTTTTCTGGTTGCACATCCCCGAAGCAATCGGTTGCACACCGCCGAAGATATTTCGGTGTTTCGATGCCCATGTATAGCATGCTTGATCTGGGGGTGCCCATATGGTTTGCCACTCCTAGACTGGTCGTTAACTGTAGGTAATATCTTATATGGCTAAGAGCAAAAAGTCGTTTATTAGGCTTGACCAAACACGATTCTGAAGGAAAGAGTGTTAGTGTGTTTAGAAATGACACTTTGTTCATAATCATTACTGTATAATTCTATTTTTAAAAATCGGGGAAAAATCGCGTCAGCGTTTTTTCCTTCAGGATTCTATTTCAAGAGGTGAAATAGACCAACTTTTGCTCTTAGGTGCATAGCAAATTAATGGCGGTTGGCTGTCCAGACGGCAAAACGATCTGGGCAGGCTCAGGTAAATTGACGTTTTGCTAACAATAAGTTATGAAGCTAAATCTGTTAAAAGAAAACCCCACAAGCCCGTTATCCTTGAAAATCCTGTTTGGTCAAGCCGCAAAACACACTTTTTCCTCTAAGACGCATAGCAAATTGTCCACGGTTAACCGTGGCAAGAGTTTTGTTGCATTTTGTGGTTGTATGACAATTGCTCATAGGACAAATGCTCACACGGACAAATGCACACACACACACACACACACACACACACACACACACACGCACGCGCACACACAACATTGCACTGAATTCATGTACATGCCTTGTCAGATGCGAAAATGTCACTTTGGAGCATGAAAATCACACACAAAAATATTAAAAAATCCTCCGGGCGGCCCCAAAAATTGGGGTGGGCGCTGACGATCAACATCATTAATTTTATTTAGCATAATATAGGCAAAACATGCGCAACCGAGCAAAGCTAAAACTTCGGAGATGCGCAACCAGCCACTTCGGAGATGCGCAACCGACAAATCTTTGAATGTCTTCACAGATTCATGAAATATGACGCTACTGCACCACTTTAAATCATATCATCTGACCCAGATGTCAAGAAATGACCATAGATCACATTACAATCGCGCGTAGCCTTTCTCATGTGCTTGAATTTCCCTAGTAACTGCGGAACTGAGTCAAAATTTGCACATAATGCGCTTGAAATGTGTAAATACTTGAAGGCCAACGTTCACAAACACATTGAAGCAATGAAACAAATCGATGATATGATGCTATGACACCTTAGGCCAAAGTACAAACAGTATTTTTGTGATGATATGTCATTTGTGAGGAATTACAGGTGATTTTGTGCAGAAACTTACGTCGCGTGTCTCCCTTCGGACAGAAAAATAAGGGTGCAACCGCTTCGGACAGATTTGCCTAGTGCAAGCACGGTATACGGTGTGACTGAGGATGGTCTTGGTGCATGCCCCCACCCCGGCCCAGACGGAAAAAGTTGATAAACTGAACAAGGAAAAAGGAGCAATCTGAGCCAGCCAAGAAACTTCCCCTAATACACCTTCCAAAAAGTAAATTTAAGAAGACAAATTTGGATCTAAACATTAATGTTAAACAAGGACAATTGACCGATCTGGTGCAACCTGAGCCAACAAATTACTACTTTCCAAAACCGTCACTTAGACTGAAGACAAAGGCCGGCTCCTAGGGGGGTCCGGGGGCATGCTCTCCCGAAACATTTTGATAAATTTATTTATTTCTTCTTTTTTCATTTTTTTCTCTCTTTTTTTAAGAGTTCTTTTAGGCTGGGGGTGGTGGATAAGGGGGGGGGGGGGGTCCGGAAACTGACCCGGCCCCTCTGGATCCGCCCCTGAGTCGATCACGATCAGCCTCTTTTGATTAAGAACTTTGTTTTGTTGCCTTTGTGTCAGTCAAACATAACACACTTGGACAGAGCCCACACGTGTCGCCCTACATAGATTATGTACGTAGTACTCAGGGCCGGACTAGGCGAAGAGGACGGGGGGGGGGGGGGGGGTTGCCAGTGGTGGCCCAGGGGGATGTCCCCCCTGGCGGCAGGGGCGGATCAGTTCATTTTATGACTGGTTTTTTTCAAAAGTATATTGTGAAGATATGGGTGTGAAGGCGCGAAGCGCCGAGCCGACGGCGCGAAGCGCCTAGCTTGCTAGGGGGATCCGGGGGCATGCCCCCCCGGAAAATTTTGAAAAAAAGGATGCAAAATGGTGCAATCTGGTGCATTCTGAGGATGATCATTACCAGTTTCAGGCAGCAGATTTTGTCACTGATTAATACCCCAAAAATGGAAACTGAATTTAAAATAAAGAAATGCATACCTCATTCAATATTTTTATTTTTTGGCTGGGGGGGGGGTCCGAAAACCCTAGAACCCACCCCCCCCCCTCGTTGTGGGGGTCAGGGGGCGAAGCCCCCTGAAGCTGACGGGTAGGTCATATTCTGAGATAGGAAAATGGTCGCTCCTTGCATGAAACGGCATAAAATAAGCAATAATAAAAAAAATTAAAAAAGTAAGGTACATGTTTAGGCTAGGGGGGGGGGGGGGGTTGCGCAACCCCCATAACCCCCCCGGTAGTCCGGCCCTGGTACTAGTCGAGGAATAAATATCCGCGCAGACCTGTTGTGAGCATAATGGCCTTCCATACCATCGGGTATGCATGCCATGGTGTTTAATGACGTCACTGTCGATATTATTACTACTTAGTCACATTTTTTGTAGAAAATGTATAGACAGTATAGTAAACTCTGTTCTAGGTAGTATATAACGTTCCAAAATTAAAAAAATTGGTGTTGTTAAAAATACCCATGTTAAATTTTTGATCACGTGATTGCATCGTAACCGCATTTGGGCTGCGTGGGGATAGATGTGTACGTCGCAGAAGCCAGCAAGATTCTGCGATATATTTTTATAGAACGAACTTTCCGGAGGACTTCATGTGCTTCGATATCCGTAGTGTTCTTTTAAGTGAATATACCACCTTTCTGTTCTCAAAAATAACAGTAAATTGCCGATTCTACAGCTTGGAAGCTGTCCAGACATAGTGGCCAACTCCGCCATCTTGATTCAAGTACCAATGACGACGATGCCGATGACACAGATTACGGTGGATGTGTCAGGTAGGAATTCAGTGTCCTTTTGAGTTATTTAATTGCATAAGATGTCGTTTGTGATTTGGAGGTGTGTTTATTACCAATATTCTAAAGTGGAAGACCTTCATGTTCGTGTTGATTGAATAAAAGTGCACACTGTGAATCTCAGTCTTGCTCTCAGTCTCAATAAAGTAAATCTACTGAATGTCTACAAGATTGGACCCTAAGGAAAGTTCATGATACAATTAAAGCAGTGCAGTTTGAGGAATTGTGCGTGTAAGTTTCGGAAAAAATACTCTTGGGTAATGTTCAAGAATTGAAGAATGGTGTCTCAAACTGAGTCAAAATTAAACTGAAGGAAATGAAGATAGGCAAGATCATCAAACAAAGATAACTTAGTCAGTTAGTGACGTCAACTGAGTACGGTAATTTTCAATGGAGCCAAAATTAAAGTTGTTGCATAACCTTGGCATGGTCAAGCATAATGACGCCGTTCTGGTGTACCTATAGACATTTTTATTAGAATGACCGAGCCAGATTATGCCGTTACACTATTTGTAACAGTAGCCACTCATGATTTTAGCAACATCTCCACTTTTAGTTTTAGTTCTTCTCCCCCAGCTGCAAGAGGATATATGAGATTTTAATAATCCATCTGGAAACTGTATGACCTTAGCACTGTTGATTATTTTGCAACCAATTTTTACCTGCCAGCTATTCATTGCTAGTGTTTTATCTAAGTACAGGGTGCAGATGTTGACTAACAGTAACACAAGGACAACACTCATACCCTGTGGCTAAGACCCCCCAAAATTGTAAATCTGGTTCCTGACCTACCCTATTTTTTCCTCCCCACCCAAGAACTTTCTTTTTACCCTTCAGAAAATATTTGTATGAAAAAAGACAAACTTTGATTTTGCAGACGTTGCAAAAAAAACTTGCTCTTCTCCGTCATCCAGGAGACACAGTTGGCGCAATTTCTGGCCATTAAAAAGCCACAAATGCCTGTGTAAATGAAAAACAAATTACATTAAAAAAAATATAACGAAAGGAACTGACCTATCAACCCTAATTGTTTTGGCCTTGTCACTAGAAATAGACATGGTTTGTTTTTTGGGGCTAATAGGTGTGTCCTTGATTGTGTGCAGCACTGGCTGACCAGGCTTACAGGGACTACAGAACTGGCAATTATGTCCAAGCAGAGAAAAGCTGCATGGCTTTGCTGCAGATAGAACCAGACAATACGAGCCTGCTGCTGCTTCTCAGTTCCATCCACTTCCAGACGGGCCAGTTGGAAAAGTGAGTTTGCATTGTCTCTACATGTATACTGATCATATTGGCCACAATTTCAATGGAGAAAACTAAAAACGCTTTCAAGTTCAAAATAGTTGTTTCTTTCTTTTTAGAGCTTGCGTATTGCATATATATCCTAGAGATTTCATAGAAAATTGGTTGTGTCAGGTGCAGGGAAACTGTCTGATACATGCACATAAAACTTTCTTTAAAAATAAATCCATCTGAAAATAACTGCAGTCTTGCTGGTTTTCAAAAGTAATGCTGATTTTGTGTTTGTTCATCTAGGTCAGCTTATTTCAGCAAGCTGGCCATCAGCCATAACCCACGCTTGGCTGAAGCCTATTCCAACCTGGGCAATGTGAAAAAGGAATGGGGTCAATTACAAGAAGCCTTGCAGAATTACCGACAGGCGGTGTCCTTGAAACCAGACTTCACAGACGGCTACATCAACCTGGCGGCAGCTTTGGTAGCTGCTGGCGACCTGGAACAAGCAGTGCAGGCATACGTCACAGTTCTGCAAGTGAAATCGGTGAGGCTTTACTTTCAACTGCTTTAACAATCTTGTCATTTGTGTGCATGTTTTCGCTGGTTTTTGAGTCACTTGAGAAAAAGTGACTCTATGTAATCGCTCAGTGTTAGTCTGTCCGGCCGGCCGGCCGTCCGTAGACACCACCTTAACGTTGGACTTTTCTCGGAAACTATCAAAGCGATCGGGCTCATATTTTGTTTAGTCGTGACCTCCAATGACCTCTACACTTTAACGATGGTTTCGTTGACCTTTGACCTTTTTCAAGGTCACAGGTCAGCGTCAAAGGAAAAATTAGACATTTTATATCTTTGACAAAGTTCATCGGATGTGATTGAAACTTTGTAGGATTATTCTTTACATCAAAGTATTTACATCTGTAGCCTTTTACGAACGTTATCAGAAAAACAAGGGAGATAACTAGCCTTTTCTGTTCGGCAACACACAACTTAACGTTGGGCTTTTCTCGGAAACTATAAAAGTGACCGGGCTCAAATTTTATGTGAACGTGACTCCCAGTGACCTCTACACTTTGACGTCTGCTTTGGTGACCTTTGACCTTTTTCAAGGTCACAGGTATGCTTCAGGTATGCATTGTGTTGTGAATAGCAATTTCTTCCTGTCCATCTGATGCCTCATATAATATTCAGAACTGCGAAAGTGACTCGATCGAGCGTTTGCTCTTCTTGTTTTCTTCAGTGATAGAAAGCAACTTCAGACACAAATCAGATCGAGAGGAAAACTTGATAGCATATTTTTTATTAGGTACTGAACTTGAAATGTGTTCATACTTTGAGACATATATATCCTAGAGATTTAGTGGTTTACTGCTGCCAGAAATCAATGATTGGATCCAAGTTGTAGATCAATGCCTGACATATGAAATATATTATCAGGCTCAACTTTCAATAGATGAGAAGACTGTTCCAAGTGTGTTGGCAAAACTTCATAATGGAAAACAAGAATGTCCAGATAATCTTGTCTTTCTTGCATCATTTTATTTCTTTTTGACTCAACGAAACTGAAAGTGCTACTTTTACCAGTACACAATATATTTTTGTTCTTTATTTGTCCAGGATCTGTACACAGCCCGCAGTGACTTGGGCAACCTGCTGAAGGCCTTGGGTCGGCTGGACGAGGCCAAGGTAGGCAATAGCCACATCTCCACACTTGCTCTGCTGTTGTTTTGTGGTCTCACTAGATTGCCCCAAGATGGCACATGTTTAACGTTTCATTGCAAAGCATTCCCAAGTTTCCTAACTGCTCCTTAGATTGTCTGTTTCCAGTTCTCAGAAGCTGTTGCCACTGGGGGAAAGTAATGCCTGTTCCGAATGTTGATTCACGAAGGTGCCGATTGCGGTTGAGATGTGAGGTACACGTTGCTTACCTCTGGAGATTGATAAAATTTTGTTATTCATTTGACTTGGCATTGCTTCCCCTCTTGGCAGCAAGTGCTTTGTCCTAGAGAAAGGACCATTGGAGCTAATGCAGGTGTTAAAATTATAACAAATTCTTCCAGCACTATGCCCTATGAAAAGAAAAAGATCAAGCAGAAAACTAGAACGAAGGAAGTAACTCAACTTTGTTTTGAATGGCTATAAGTTTATTTTTTAACTCAGCCATCCCAGACTTTTGGGTGTCTTACTTTATTTTGAATTTGTTTTCTCTTGTCTTTTGTGTGTGCTTTATTTACTATTATGATGCGATGCTTTCCTTTTCTTTAGTGAAATGTGCTGGAAGAATTTGGGTAAAAAAAGTTTGCTTGGATTAATAATAGAGAATTGAAGTTTTTCCAGATTCACATCTGGAGGCAGTGTTTTGCACACAGAAGCAATCAAATATGTTAATCACAGTTTCCATATCATGGCCCTTTTTGGACTTTTTCAAGCTTTGTTCAGTTGAACTGTTAACTCTGATTTAAATTCCATTCCTCAATTGGTCCAGTTGTGAACTTTGTTGATTGAACAATGTTGATATGCTGAATTGTGCTAAAGCTGCCTTCTGTCCTTATGTTCATGTTTTGGGAATGCTTTAGACGAGTTGACCAAATGTAAAGTAGTATTAGCAGTGGATACAGAATACATTCAAAACTGAAAGACTAAAGAGTTTTATTGAATTAAAGTGGCAAGATTGTTTATTCAAAGATATTAATAGCTCTTTTTTTATTACAAGTTTTTAGGTTGACTGCTGCTCTGCCAATAATGGATTTGTGGTCTATTCCAATCCAATGGGAGTCCCCATCGAAGGCTTGTGAGCCAAAGCCTAGAACATCACTGTGAGCTGTCAGATTGGGAGGTATTGTATGACGCAACGCGAAGCTTTTTGCAGCGTGCGCTTGGCGTATATCAGGCTCTTCTAGCTATGCGGCGCGTTTTATTTTTGCCAGAAACCCTGCCCCTTTCTCTTTCAGTTAGAAGTGCATCAACCCCTGTTGACATGGCAGTCAAGTGGTACTTTCCTGTGCAGTTGTTCCAAGACAGTGGGACCCCTGTTTCAGAACCATTCTCTGTATCAAGAGTTGTCTTGGTGATGGGTTGATGCTCGGACAAAAAGCGACTTTTTAAGTAAGCATGGATTTAATGGATGGAGTCGGCCGAAAGATTGGTCTGTCTGCAGGGGTCTACTGTCTTCCTTCAAAGACTTTCCTTGCAGTATTGTAAAGCTCATGGCAGTTGCTTTGTGACCTCCAGCTTCATCACTGCAGTCAGTTAATTTTAAGGCAGTAATCTGTACCAGCTTGACTTTTGATCTGATAGCTTATTAGATTCAGTGTGTTTCTAGCTCCTTTTGAAGGAGAAAAATCTAACTATTTTGTCTGTCATATTCGGTCTCTGCAGACTTTTTCCAAAAGATTGGCAATTAGAGCATGTGCATGGGTGAACATGAACCTCGGGACATACGTCTTAGGTTGCTGCCTTGAAAAGAACATTCTGACTGTTGTGAATGAAGCTGTGACATTGTTTTGGATTTTGTCTGACAGGTTTTGATGCACTTATGCACTCTTTATATCCCTGCGTCTTATGTAGGAGCGTTGCGCATATTGCGATAGGGCGTCTTTAGTGTATCTCTTGCTCTTTTAGCATTTTTTTTATACACTTTCAGAATATTTTCCAATTCTTGATACAGTGACACTTTTCCAAGTGAATTGAATTAATAAGTTCCGTTATTACGGGCAAGGATCTTGTAGTTGTTGTCCAAAGCAGCACATTTTGCTAGACAAAAAACGAAACTTGTTTCACTTATAGATTGGTCTGTGAAGACTTGGCGCACACCAAGGCCATTGTCTGTGTTAAAAAAGAGAAAGCAAGGAAAGATGCTGTGCTCAGATAAAGTTGTTTACCGCATTTGTTAACTCGTGCTTGGGCAGCAAGAGCATTATCTTATTGTTGCTGGTGATTTGATACAAAAACGACAGGGTATCCATTGGGTATTACAAAATTTGTTCAGAAATGGAAAAGAAAACTCTTGTTGCGGTTGCATCTTTCCTTGGGAAAATCAGGACATTGTACCAAGCGGGGGTGTGCCAAGTTTTTGCAGTTAGTTGTCTGCTTAAAGAGCAAGATGTTAGGGTTTGAAGCTGTAGATAAAGTAAAAGAGCGGTCGCATGGCAGCTAAAGGAACAGCGCACTGCGTGGTCAGCTGCAGTTCTCCAAGTACTAATTGTTATCGTTTTGGTCCTTCCCCTCCCTTGTCCCATTGCAGGCATGCTACCTAAAAGCCATAGAAACGTGCCCCAATTTTTCCGTGGCCTGGAGCAACCTGGGTTGTGTCTTCAATGCTCAGGGAGAAATCTGGTTGGCCATCCATCACTTCGAAAAGGTGGGTGACATATTTTCCGGTCATAAGTGATACTTCTCTATTGTCTTTGGCTCACCTGAAAAATAGGGAATCTTGGTTGTGAGCAATGTTATGCAGGCAATTTGTCTGGCTGGTTTAGATGACAAACTTAACATTGAGGATTTCTGAGATTTGTTTAACCTTTGCCGGTGGTTGTGGGGCCGTGTGGACCCATGCTTCTCAAAGAAGAAAAATATGCATACCCTTCCGTAGACTCCGTGGGGCCGTGCGGACCCACGGCGTCAACATAAGGCCATGCACGTTTTTCCTTCTTTGAGAAGCATGTCTTCCGTGTGTAGTCAATAACCTGGCCTGGCGAAGGTTAAAGGTAGAACCTCCAAATTTCGTTTTTGAAGAAAGATCTTTAAAACTTCACACACTTCCAGTGTTTGATTACTCCAAGATGTGTCCCGAGTTTTATCCTCTTCAAATTACAAGGTCACAGAGGGGTCCTGTGCAACTGCAAGTAAAAATAAAATAAACAGAAATGAAAACTTGACACAATTATGGTTTAATGACCTCAAGACATGACCCCGGTCTGCTTGATCCTGGTAAAATGTTCAAGGTGACAGTGGGGTTGAGTTTGGTTGAATGAGTGGGGAATTATCATTTTTTTGAGTTTGCATCTTTGTGTGACAGAAATTTCTTGTGTGTTGATACTTCTTCTTCTGCGTTCGTGGGCTGAAACTCCCATGTACACGTGTTTTTGCACGAGTGGAATTTTACGTGTATGACCATTTTTACCCCGCCATTAAGGCAGCCATACGCCGCTTTCGGAGGAAGCATGCTGGGTATTTTCGTGTTTCTATAACCCACCGAACTCTGACATGGATTACAGGATCTTTTCCGTGCGCACTTGGTCTTGTGCTTGCGTGTACACACAAAGGGGGATAAGCCACTAGCAGGTCTGCACATAAGTTGACATGGGAGATCGCCTTACCACCCTCCCACAGCGCCCGTCAAGTGTTGATACTGAGACTCCTCTGTGTGTGTGTGCGCGCGTGTGTTTATTTTGGATGCTTTTAAAAAGAAAGCATGTTAATTGAAGAGGCTTCCATTATTGCAGGCTGTTACTATTGATCCCAACTTCTTGGATGCTTACGTCAACCTTGGAAATGTACTCAAGGAAGCAAGGATTTTTGACAGGTAAGACTGTGTTTGGTCAGATGTGATTGTTGATTGCCGAAGAGAAAAGAGTTATCTTCATTTTTGGCTTGGCAGACTGAGCTGTTGTGTTAACTGTAAGTGCTCTTTGGATGAGCTCAGTATTAATTCTACTCCTAATGATGAAGACCATGTAGACTTGTGAGATTTTGTTAACTCTTACCAGTTCACTCCCTTGATTATCCAAAGATATTTTCGGATGACTCGCTACGGAAATTCCCATTTACTTTATTCTAAGGACAAGCCCTTTTATGCACTCAAAATAACAAAACTAACTGTTTATTGATTAGGCCTAAAAAAAAAAAATAGGTGTGGTTACGGTAACCCGACCTACCCTATTTTTAGGGGCCGATCCTATAACTTTTTATTACATTTGTCAAAAGAAGAAAAAAAACGAGTGCAAAAAACGCAATGAAAGCGAAAGCGCCCGTGTCGCACACTTATTTCCCTGTCAAGTAGGTTTAATTTGTACACATTAGAAAAAAAAGTTTAAAAAAAAAAAGTTATGGCCTACCTACCTACCCTATTTTTTTTTGGCTATGTTACCGTAACCACACCTATTTTTTTGGGGGGGGGGCCTTAAACTGTCGTTGCATGGTGACAGATTTTTTTAAAATGATCACTACTTTGCTTGCTATGACCATGGTTTTCCTGATATATTTTTGGTGCGCCTGTGCTCTGTTCAGCACAGCGAGTTCATCTGAGCCTGAGGTTGATGAGCTGTTCTCATGGTGATAATGTTTCTAGTTTTGAGCAAATATTGGCACTGAAGACTTGAGCAATAAAGAAATTGGCAGCAAACAGTCACTGCTTCGAGACAAGTGTTCCTGTTTCTATTTTTAGATTGGCCATACTCGCTCCCAATTCTTTTGACTCTAGCAGTGATCTTTTGGTGTATTTTAATTAAAAGAGCATTGCAACTGTTCCTTTTCTAATCACAACGATAACATACGTTTATTTCATCATGGATTAAGTTGTCATTTTCACTGAATCGTTGTTTGTCACAGTCGAGCGTGCACTTGTTTACATCATGATAGCGGCTTTTGTGGAATCGCTGTCACAGTCTGTGCTTGAGTCTGCAGGTGCACACAATCCAGAAGTACTGAGTATCGAACAAAATTTTACTAAAAGCATTCAGCATTGCTGTCTTAATTTTAAAAAGAATTTGTCAGAACATAAACACTCATTTGGTGTTTGCTCTGTGCTCTCATTTCAAATCGGGTAGCTACGTGAATTTAGATCTAGGGCCAACCCCTGCAGCACCAAATTTACAAGCAGTATAACTGATAGATCACCTGATGTAAACTGTAAGTGTAACTAATGTGACTTCAGTCTTGTGGTGAGTGCATGTGTTCCTTCAAATGGAAAAGTTTAAACTTGTACTGGTGTGACACCAACATCGTTATCAGCAGATTGTTATTATAGAGCAGTCCCTGCAATGTACGGCCCCCGGCGTGAGCGGACACCTGACATGTACGGACACATTTGCTCGGCACGGAGTGTTTTCCTTCTATATTTGCCCCCCCTTAAATGGACACCTGCAAAACGTGGACGCGGACACTCATTTTCGGTCCCAACAGCAGGTCATACCTCCAATGTACGGACAGACCATCGTCAAATTTTCACCACAACAAAATCGATAACAGAGCAGTCCGGCTCTTGGTACAAAGATCACAGCCGCAATGGCATGATGACAGTCACTGATAACTCGAGTGCACGTGTATCCATCAGGAGGGGGGTTAGTTTTGGTCAGGAGTGGAGTACATGCGAAGATGCCAACATGAAACTGCACTGTGCTCTTTATTCTTGTCTGTTGGACGTAAACAACAGAAACCATAGTCGATGAAGGTCCTGAGCGAAAGAGAGTAAAAAACCAGCCACAGTTCTCAGCATCGTGTGTCTGTGTGTAACCTCTTTCATTGACAAGATACTCTTGTTTCCCCTCAGCCTTGACCAGTGAGTCGGTTGCCTAATCTGTGAACCCTTCAGTTGTCTTGCTTTGTCAAAAGTTACGACACAGTCAACTGGTTTTGCTCTGAGTGAACAGTGCAGCTGGCCTCTCTGGCCACAGCCCCAAACAGTACATGGCTGGAGCAGCTCTATCTGCTGCTCTTTATTCAAACTGGTTTTCAAGCTTATTCTTGCAAAGCATCTGCACACGCTCCTCTGTATTGTGTTTGTGTGGCTGCTTTCGTATGTCAGTGCATGGTGTGTTCACTGCCTTGAGGATTTATTTTATCTCTTCTATTCAACACTTTTCATACAAATCATTTTTACAGAACGTTTAAAGAAGTATTAGGAGTTTATTGTTATTGTTTAGTAGCCACAAGAAGTGATTAGCATACACTCAATCCTGTTGTTTGTGTGTCTCGGTGTGAGTGTATGGGGGAGGGGGTGGTGTGGTCACCCCTCCCGTGACCGGACACCTGCAATGTACGGACAGTTTTGCTATGGCCCAAGGGTGTCCGTTCATGAGAGGGACTGCTGTAGTAAGGTTCGTTACTGAAAATAACAACTAGGCATATGCGTCTGGTGTATATCTGTGCGATGAGGCCGTTTGCACTGAAAATAGAATATAGTGTTAGAAAGGCATTTTATTTCCCTACCGAATGCAACAAACAGCTGTATTTTTCATGATGTCGCGTTAAATCAGTGGACCAGAGACCAAAGGCACCCCACCCCCTAAAGAGAGTTTCAGATACACCCAAAAATGGAATCAGCAAAGCTGACTCTCTTTTTTACTTTAGTTGCAAGAACAGTACATCTTCTATCACGAAAGTTATTTTTTGTTTGTAATTAGGTGTATTTAAAGATTTTTCAAACCAAACTATTACTCTTTGAGCTCAGAAGTCCCACTTTTTGACGTATTGGTATGTTTATTCAAGATCAGCTGGACGAATCATTTGTATTGGTACACTCACTAAATGAAATTCGGATTTTATGTGAAAAATTAAATAATTATCAAAATAATATCAACAGATTATTAAAAAAATGAAACTGGAAAAAAAGTTATTCATGACGATTGTCATGTGTGCTGGTTTTGGCATGAGATTTAGCAAAACGGTTAGCTCTCATCCAACAAAACTTCTTTCCAGTCTGTTTTTTCTTGTAATTCCTTATTACTGTTGGCAAGAACATTTCAAGAGCTTCAATTTGATATATAACATGTGATAATTACCTAAAGAAATGAGCATAAAACTTAAGATTGTTTGGCCATACCCTTATTATTTTGTTTTCAGCATGAAATATCGTGAACTGGTAAGAGTTAATGAAGGTTGAAGGTAGAGGAAAGAGTTATGTACTCATTTGAGATGCTATGTGTTCTCTGTGCTCAGGGCTGTGGATGCCTACCTGCGAGCCTTGTTGCTCAGTCCGAACAGTCCAACCGTCCATGGAAACCTGGCCTGTGTTTACTATGAACAGGGGTGAGTAACTGCGGCTGCTTGCTTTGCTTATATTATGCGCTTGTATTAACAGCTTGGATCATTTGGTTTACAGAAGTTGTATGTTTATGTTCCCAACAGTAGCTTGCAGTTGTTTTGGTTCCAATAGTAAATTTTTGGGAAAAAGATTCTAAGGACTTGTTAATCCAAAGTAGAGGGGAAATTAGTTATTTTTAGATTCTGTACAATGAAAGTGGATGAGCTATGATCAGATGTTTTTGAAAATGTAGTACCTGAAACATGTCATTGATGTACTGGCTGGCTGGCTGTGGCAGGAAAATTGACCAGGCTATTCAGATGTACCGCCGTGCCATAGAACTGCAGCCTCACTTCCCTGATGCTTACTGCAACCTGGCCAACGCCCTGAAAGAGAAGGGGCAAGTGGATCAAGCGGAGGATTGTTACAACACTGCCCTCACCCTGCTCCCCAATCATGCCGACTCCCTCAACAACCTGGCCAACATCAAGCGAGAGCAGGGTGTCATTGAGGAAGCCATCTCCCTCTATCTCAGAGCCTTGGAGGTGAGGGGTGGCTTGTTGTACACGGTACACATTAGATTCTGTAGCACCTTAACTAAGAGCCACCGGCACGGTTGGCCTAGTGGTAAGGCGTCCGCCCCGTGATCGGGAGGTCGTGGGTTCGAACCCCGGCCGGGTCATACCTAAGACTTTGAAATTGGCAATCTAGTGGCTGCTCCGCCTGGCGTCTGGCATTATGGGGTTAGTGCTAGGACTGGTTGGTCCGGTGTCAGAATAATGTGACTGGGTGAGACATGAAGCCTGTGCTGCGACTTCTGTCTTGTGTGTGGCGCACGTTATATGTCAAAGCAGCACCGCCCTGATATGGCCCTTCGTGGTCGGCTGGGCGTTAAACAAACAAACTAAGAGCCCTGTGCTGGAGTTTTCTTCCCACAATGAAAGCTCGCAAGTTGAATAGGGACACAAAAGGACGGAAAGTTCTTGTCATAACATCATTGATGTTGACGTGTGAAATAAGTTTGGCTTGTAAGAAAATGATATGAAATTACTGTAAACAACAAATTACTGTACGATATTAAATGACTTTAAACATATGTATGAGTGTCAGTAACCAAGTGCCATCAACAGTAAGAACATGGCCTTCTTGTCTGTCACCTGTAGAGTGACAGCTATGTTGTGCATGTGTCGGCACCAGCACGTTCTGTATTACAAAGCTGATGAATGTCTTGAAAACGGTAAGCCATAGCTTTTAGGTTATATACCTTATTCCTTTGAGTACCAGGGGGGGCTGAGGTTTAGACATAACTGTAAAATGTGTGGTCTCGGTCAGCCAGCATGTTTTTACATCTGTAATGCTGACATGCTGTATGTTTTGTGCAGGTGAATCCCGAGTTTGCTGTGGCCCATTCCAACCTGGCCAGCATCTTCCACTTGCAGGGCAAACTGCATGAAGCCCTCGGCCACTACAAGCAAGCCATCAGGTTAGTTCACTTTGATTGTACATCTTGCTTCATATGGTTTTAGGTAACAGGGGTTGCTTTTCTCTAAGTCCTATACCAGGGGCTCACATCCATGAGAGGTGGCATAGGACAAATGTCCTGGACAATGCAAAAGTGATAAGACATTTGTCCTGAACAAAAGTAAATCAATATGACATTTGTTCTCGCAACAAAACGTAAATTTAATTAAACTTGACAAGTTTCTTGTCACAACGGTAACAGAACAAATAAAACTGTCAACCGGCTTGGAGCATTCAGAGTTGCAACTCTTGGAAGCTCTTCTCTATAAAAAGCGCTTAAAGTCTCTCTAAGTTTCGTGTGCTAGGAGAGACACATCGCTTCACAAAACATTGATAAAATAGGAAATCAAACTACTGTAAATTGCAAAGTACTTACAATGTCCGGATCAAATGAAAGCATAATTGGACAATGACCACCTTGTGACAAAAACAATAGGACATATGTCCTCTTGCATGAAAAAATGTATAGGACATTTGGAAAAAATATCCGTTTATGTCCGACGTGGATGTGAGCCCCTGCTATACTCAGTTTTTACACTTTGATGTTTTTTTAGAAGAAAAAAAACACACACGAAAATGATGAGGGGCATAGCTTATGTTAGTGTATGTGTCCGTGTGTTTCTTTGCACCATCACCTTACTCTACCTATTGAGCTGACAATTACCATTTTATCTTGACGTTCCTTCTGTTCTCACACTTCACTGTACTAAAAAGAAGAAAATACAAGAGGTGTAGATAGTGTTATGTGTTTATATACACCATTGGCAAGTTGGCTGACCAGTGTTGCGTCCTTTTCCTTCAGTCTGTGTGCTTGTTCACACACGTGTTGCTTTGTCCTTCCTTCAGCATATCCCCCTCCTTTGCTGATGCCTACTCCAACATGGGCAACACCCTGAAAGAGATGCAGGATCTCCAGTCTGCTCTGCAGTGCTACACGCGTGCCATTCAGATCAACCCCGCTTTTGCTGACGCTCACAGCAACCTGGCCTCTATACACAAGGTGAGCCCAGCTTCACGACTTATCCACTTAAGTAGGCGTTGTGTTAATTAAGTGCCATAGGCATTGTCAGAAGATTTTTGAATTTTAGCACAGGCATGGGAGGTCTCACATAATCTGTGATTTGCGGTTGTGGCGCCAATTAAAAAACCAATTAAGAAGGATGATAAAACTTGTGTTTTCATAGTGAATGTGCTCCAAATTGTGCATAGGACATTGTATTGCCATGTGTGATAGTTGTCATCTGGGGTATGGTTCAAGCTCTATTTTTTGTCATTTCAGGATTCAGGGAACATTCCTGAAGCCATTTCCTCCTACAAAACAGCCCTGAAGCTGAAGGAAGACTTTCCTGATGCGTTCTGCAACTTAGCACACTGTTTACAGGTGAGACGTCTTCACATTGTGATGACAAGGTGTGACTGTGGTTAACTGCATGGAAGAGATTTTACAAGAGTGTTGAAATTAATGGTTCTGTGTCGGAAAACACAATCTGATTTGCTATTGCAGCGTGTTTCTGATGTTGAGTACAAATAGGACTTTACCTATTAAATGTATTTCTGTCTTTGAATTGTTTTTAATTCTTGTATGTTATTTCTTACGAGAAAACTTTATGTAAAATGTTAAATTTTAATGTCTAATGTCAGGCGCCATGAGACTGCCATTCGGCGGTGAACAGTGCTATACTGTTCAAAAAAAGAAACGCATAGTTGCTACTTGCCAAATTTGTTTTATTTTTCTAAAAAATTAACAGAAAATCCAATATTTAGATTATTTGTTTGAAATTTGGTATGGACACAGTTGAATGCACACACAGTTCATTTGCATCTTCAAATCAATCAGTCAATCAATACGATTGGGTGCCGAGGCTGTCAAGTCAGTAGGGGGTGTGACTGTCTTGAGCAGCAACAACTGCCCGGCACCTTCTGGGCATGGACTGGATCAGATGCCGGATATCTTGCTGTGGGATGGTGTCCCACTCCTCCTCAAGTGCCTGCAATAGATCGCGGTGATTTGCCGGCGCTTCTTCTTGCCTGCGCACACGTCTGTCCAATTCATCCCAGAGGTGTTTTATCGGGTTCATGTCTGGCGACATGGATGGCCAGGGAAGCACCTGGACATGGTGGTCGGTGAGGAACTGGGTGGTGAGTCGTGCTGTGTGCGGGCGAGCGTTGTCCTGCTGGAATATGGCATCCTGGTCAGCCAGAAGAGGAAGGGCGTGTGGGCGCAGAATTTCCTCCACGTATCGCTGGGCAGTTATGCGCCCTTGGACGTGCACCAGGGTGCTCCTTCCAGCGGTATTGATCGCCCCCCACACCATGACGCCTCCACCACCATGAACGGGTGCCTAATCCACACAGTTGGGCGCGTAACGTTCGTTTACTCTCCGGTAGACCCTCCTCCGACCATCATGTCGCTGGAGCAGGAAGTAGGACTCGTCGCTGAACCACACGTGTCTCCAGTGATTCCGGACGGTCCAGCGAAGGTGCTGGTTGCCCCACTGCACTCGGTTCTGGCGATGGCGGCGGGTGAGGACAGCTCCTCTGTGAGGTCTGCGAGCTCTCAAACCAGCTTCATGCAGGCGGTTCCGCACGGTCTGGTCCGATAATCGGTGTGGCCCGGGGAGAGCCTGGACAGAAGATGAGGCCGACAGGAAACGATTCCGGAGGTGGCGGAGCCGTATGAAGCGGTCGTGAGCAGCAGTTGTCGCCCTTGGTCTTCCCGCTCGTGGCAAGTCAGCAACGGAGCCAGTGGCTTGAAACCTGACCCACAGTCTACTGATGGTGCTCTGGGACACGTGGAAGTGCCTGGCGATTGCACTTTGACTTTGGCCTGCTTGTAAACGACCCAATGCAATTTGGCGGTCTTCTCTGCTCAATCGGGCCATCTTTCGTCGCTGAATTGTCGTCTGATTTCTTTGTGGCGAACAATCCGCTTTTATGGGTTTTGGAAGACATGGTGAGAGCTCAATATTCCCCGAGTTTCACGAGATTACACTGAAGCATGACGAATGGTCATGCCAAATGAGCAATTTTGACATTGTAGCCACTGATAACGCATGCGTCACGTGCAGAGCTCACTTGTGGCAATGGACGAAAGGTCGACGACCAGATAAACATTTTCTGCAGTTTGGTGGATATCCTTGTAGCCATATAATTAAATTTAGGTACTCAAAAGTGATTTTTCAAACTCCAGAGTTAAAGGTTATAACTTCCATGGTCTTGTAGATCTTTTTATTCTGAGCACAGTGATGTAAATTTGCATTCTGTAGGTGAATTAGTTTAGTAGTTATGTACATTTGAAAAGTGCAATTTTAGGCCTTTTAAACTCACTTTTTTCAAGAATAAGAAATCGTCAACTTTGGAGCCTCACTGTGAAACCAAAACAAGAAATATGAAGCTAATTTTGAACAGATTACCTCTCCATATCTAAGACTTTTAGCTCAATTTTTTTCTCCAAAATTTACGGGTAAAAAATAATTGAATTGAAGAACCCAAACTTGGGAAAATCGTTCAATTTTACCGTTCAAACACTTCTAATCTTTAAAAGGATATATTTCAGCTTCTAACTGTCCGACCAACATGAACTTTACATCAAAATGATCAGCATCGACAGATCTGTAAACACATGTACACAGACAAAGAAATAAAACAGGTTTGAAAATTTTCATTTTTTAAGGCTTTTTTAAAAAAATTTAAATTTTCATCTGGAGCTGGAAGATTAGTGCCGCCCAGATGAGCCTTGAGGCTGGCTGTCAGGTCCTCAATGCTACCAGTGAGTCGAAGGCAGCCCTTCTGATTCAATACTGTTTTCTGGTATCGAATTTGGTCCTTCAATGCGTTCAAGATGGTTGATTTCTTTTCTCTTCTCAGTCGTATCATGTCACCAGAGCATCAACATCTTCTGCAATGACACAGGGGCCACCAACAGCCGTCAGCTTTCTTATTAGCTCGGTTTTGATTGCTGCCTGTCTGGCCTCCTTTGCCGCCTTTTTTGCCTTGTTTTTCAGGAGCCTCTACCTCAGTCGCAGCAACACCGCTTTCTCTTGTTGGCGGTTGTGGTGTCGCAAAGACTTCCCTTTCCTTCGAGCGAAGGCAAGAAGATGGCTAATTGACTGGGTCTCCAGTTTCTTCTTCAACCACAGTGTTGTCCTGTTGTGGCTCAGCATATTTGTTGACGACCTCTGGTGGACAGATGCATTGCGCCGCTTGTTAATGTCATAGCCCAGGTCACCGAAAATGTTTTCACCGAGCAGATTTGTCAGTGGGCAGTGGTTGAGGACATCTGGGAAGGGAACTGGTTGTCCTCTATACACACCATCTTCCAGAAAGTCATTCAACTGCCTGCGCAATACACTGCACATGTTTGGCATCAGCTGCCGTAGAGTACACTGGACTGCTTCGATGTGCTGACTGGCAAAGTTGTAGATACTGTCCTTCAGGGCTGCTTTGTCTCCTTGCAGTTCGAATTCCCCATCAATGCCCAGAAAGTGAGGGTCCAGGAGAGTGCTGGAATCTGCCGTCCAACTGAAATAATGCATCAATAAAATACTTACAAAAATTCAGCAATTAATCTATATATATATATATACGACTTGTGCCTGTCTGTCTGTCTGTGTGTCTGTCTGTGTGTGTGAGTGTGTGTGTGTGGTTGTGCGCGATGCACGGCCAAAGTTCTCGATGGATCTGCTTCAAATTTGGTGGGCATATTCAGGTAGACCCGGGACAGGACACAACCTGGTCGATATTTCAACACGTGCTCTCAGCGCGCAGCGCTGAACCGATTTTGGTTCCACCTCAGCTATTTTGGTTCCACCTCAGCTACCCGGGCCCCCATACCGACACACCAAAGCCAAAGTTCTCGGTGGATCTTTTTCAAATTTGGACACCGTATTCAGCTACACCCCGGACACAATATCATCGATGAGATATTTCAACACGTGCTCTCAGCGCGCAGCGCTGAACCGATTTTGGTTTTTGTGTTCATTTCACCATTATAAGTAACTCTTCCTTATCTTCTCATCTTCTCCAGGTTTTCAGCGTTTACCTCCCTTCCTTCGTATGGTGCACTATAGTATGAGTGGGGCGTCTTCGGATATTCCCGGCGTTCTGTTACTATTTTTAGAAGGTCACCGCAGTGTCCAGAACGTAAATTGGACCCGTAAATTATCCTCACTGTAAAAGTGCAAAGGTCGAATCAATTTATAGCCACGCGAAAAATACACTGTCATCTATCTCTCTATATATACGGCTTCTCTGTGTTTGTGTGTGTGTGAGTGTGTGTGTGTGTGTGTGTGTGTGTGTGTGTGTGTGTGTGTGTCTCTCTATGTGAGCAACACCTGGGGATTGTTCAGTTCTGTTTGTGATGTGGTCTGGCGGCTTTTGTGTATTTGTATGTACTGGCCTTCCTTTGAAAAGCCATAACAGTTCAAAAGGGCTTACAGATAAGCTATAAATTGCTCAATCCTGTTTGAGTGGAGTTCGCCTCCAAAGGTGATTAACACGGTTACATTCGTCGACATGGATGGGACTCGATATGGTCAGGAATGGCATTATGGCCACTGAATCATTTTCGTGCTGTTCCCATTCCACGAATCTGGGAGGGACCTAAGCTTGACGGGTCCATTGTTCGGACCCGGCAAAGCCGGCGTACGGCTCTAAGTACTTCTTCCCGGCGAAGCCGGCTACCCGGCGAAGCGGGTATTCATTCTAGTACAATATATATTGCTCGTGCTATCACAGAATTCTTTCCTTACATTTCTTTGTTCTTGAATATAAAGTTCAGCTAGAGTTGCAAATTACTCTGGTATACGCAGATATTTTAGAATTCATTCGTACAAAATTAACCCTTGAAGTGTCAGAGAAAAATGTAAGTTTGTTAATATGAAAAGAAAACAGTAAAAAGCTGAAGAATAGGCTGGATATTCTGCAACTTGCTTGTCCATCCTGTGGATCATGAGCTGGATATATTTGTGGAACTCTGTGTACTTGACTTCACTTTGGAGAAGCTCCCAGTATGGACCGGTGATTCGGACGAAGACCATAGGACAACAGCACACACCACAGCTACAAGTCGGAGGTCATCCAGACCTGCAGCAACACTCTCAATCTTGAGGTTTGAGTGGCTCTCTTCCCTCATCCCTCTCTCCCTACCGCCAACAATCGACTTTTCTCTACCTCTCTCCTTCCCCCTCTCTCCCTCCCCTCTGTCCCTCCATCCCACTCTCTTTCTCTCCCTCCCTCCCCCTCTCTCTCCCTCCTACTCTCTTCCTCCCCCCTTATCTCCCTCCTCGTCTCTTACTCCCTCCCTCCTCTCTCTCTCTCCCTCCATCCCACTATCTCTTTCCCTCCCTCCCCTCTCTCTCTCCCTACCTCCATCCCTCCCACACTTCCTCTCCCCCCTGTTCTTCCTCCCTCACTATCTCCCTCCCTCCCCTTCTCTCACTCCCTCCGTCCTCTCTCTCTCCCTCCATCCCACTATTTCTTTCCATCCCTCCCTCTTCCTCCCCATTTATCTCTCCCTCCATAGCTCTCCCCCCCTCACCCTCCCTCTCTTTCTCCCTCTCTCCACCCCTCTTTCCATCTCTCTATCTCCCTCCCTCCCTTTATTTCTCTCACTCCCTGCATCCCACTCCCTCCACCCCCCCCCCCCCCCCCTGCCCCTGCTGTGTCTCCTCTCTCTCATTCTCTCCTCTCTCTCTCACTTTCTCTCACTCCCTGTCTAGTCTCTCCCCCCCCCCCTCTCTCTCTCTCTCCCTCTTTCCATCTTTCCATCTTGTGTAAATTCGTAGTGTTATTTTCACTGTTTTGTCATTTCTCTTGACAACACTTCTTCTTCCAAATATTCTGGTAAAACCAAGTAAGTCCGCTTGCTTAGATCTGCGCATTTTTTGTTAGATCTGATATTGGGGGGGTAAAGTGGTAAAACCAAGTAAGTCCACAATTTGCCCAACAAAACCAAAACCATCCATCAGATTATTATGAAAATCGGGTTTTAAACGTAAATTAATGCTATTTATCTTATTATCTCGGTGGTTTGATCTAGATAATCATCACTTTTGATACATTTTATCAAACAGTAAAAGTCGTTTTTCTCGGAAGTAGCGTCAGTGGACTTACTCGGTTTCAGCACACGGCAGAGTAGGCTACAGACAGACAGATCTAGATCTAGCGTCTCCCGCTTACTGTCAAAGAAACTACAATGTACAGTGTTTGTTACTGTGTGTGTGCGTGTGTATGTGTGACGGAGTGATTGAGTTTGTGTTACTGTTTGTCGATTTCTTACGGGAGCCTTGAAGGCTTCGCCTCTTGTTAGTTATAACTGATGTAATGGTATCGTTTCTTTATAAGTAAGCCAAAGGCAATTCTCAACTGTAACCCGAAATACCGGAGTTCTAACGTTGCAGCATGCAAAGCACACCTTGAAACGACATCGAGCAGACGACACAAAACCGCTGATTTTGCCACGGGTCACGTGACCTCGCTTTTTCCATGATTTTCCACTTATATTTAGGTGCTACAACCACAAAACCTTCAGAAACCATGAATATAAAAGCCCAGTCAAAGTTGCCCATTCAACAATCCTTCCTTTGAAACGTACATTTAATTAAATCTGTTGAGAACCACAGCTACCATTTTACACACATGAACACCATCAATGGACGACCGATCTCTGCACATGCGATCGGCATTACTCGCATGTATCCGCACAGATTTTATTTATAACTGATAAAAACAATATGAATCAGGATTCTTAAGAACTGTACTCACCAACAAGAGCTTTGAGATTCCATGATTCGCATGGACGAGGCCGAGAATCAGCGATGTCTTCAGTCGCTCGACAGGGCCGTGAACAAGCTTCGGCCATCACGGCTCAGGGTGACTGGGTTGCACAGACGGCTTTGTTTACGTTTTTCTCCCGTAAAGTGCTCGGCGTACAAATAACGTTTAGGCAAGAAAAATACCGCATTAATTAGTCGAATACTTCTTCTTTCTGATAATATCCTTTTGAAATCGATTGTAAATCGCAAAACTTCCAAAAATGTATATCATATATTTCATTTGCTTTGCACGTTTTCTTGCCAACGTCCGATCCCGTTTACTGTTACATGTAAATGAAGCTGAGAAACAAAGCTTTTAATTGGTTATCATTTCTAGGTCAACCGATGAAACAACGCGAAGCACTCTGAGATTGTGTGAGCATACCGTCAGGCCTGACATGCCACAGAGCGTGACGTAATGGCATCCGGTGGTCACGGGGCCCTCGGTTTGAGAGTTGTTATCTGTTCTAGCTCAACAAATACAAACAACCATCACCACAGAAACCAAGATAAGACTTCGAACTTTTGTTTCATTCAGTTTTTTATTACATGCGGTACGTAATTACACCAGAAATCATTTGTGAACCATTAGCAAAACGGGATAACACCGGCTTTAGGACAACTCGGGAAAGAGGCTTTTGACTACCTATTAAATTAACCAAATATTACAAGCTATGCGTTTCTTTTTTTGAACAGTATATAAAAGAATGTTTTATTATTATTATTATTATTATTAGTGTGTATGTGTTGTACAAATGTGCAATGCCATGAGCTCATATGATAGAAAGGCGATTAGTAAGTCTCATTGTTGAATTGAATTATTGATAAACTGAAGTTTTGTTCACAGGTAAATAAAGCAATTTGTGTGGTGTTTCAGATTGTGTGTGACTGGAAGGACTACAACAAGCGCATGAAGCGCCTTGTGCGGATCGTCCAGGACCAAGTGGACAGGAATCGCTTGCCCTCCGTCCACCCCCACCACAGTATGCTCTACCCCCTTACCCCGGAACAAAGAAAGGCCATTGCTGCCTGCCACGCCAATCTCTGCACTGAGAAAGTGTGTATTCATTTCTTTTATACATTTATACCTGTACAGTGTTTGAGTTGGTGTGTGTGTGCCTGACAGGGTTCGTACAGAGTCCTTGAACCCTGGAAAACTCCTTGAAAATTGGAAAACCTTTTCCAGGCCTTGAAAAGTGCTTGAAAATAGAGTTTTGTTAAATAGTCATTGAAAAGTACTTGATTTTTCCAAATTGTTGCCTATACATTTCGTCAGCAGCTTGTCTTATTTAAAAAAAAAATGCAACCCCCTTTTTTTTCGTCAAATACAGTACACACATTTTGGGAGAATAAAAGATCGAGTGAAAACAAAAGCAGACGAACTAACTATTACTAGTCACCTGTAGTTGCTTCCCTTCCTGAAGGCAAGCTTGGTGCTTTGCATTAATTTGGGGAAAATCATGTCCTTGAAAAGCATTTATTTGGTCCTGGAAATGTCCTTGAAAACTCCTTGAATTGTATCAGCTCTGCCCTGCAGGAACCCAGGCCTGAGTTGGTGTGTGTGTGCCCATCTGGTTAACATTTCCATGTTTAGGTCTGTATGTTATGGGCCAGAACGTTTTAAGAATCATGGTTGAAAGTTAGACAAGGTTATCATTCAGATTGTATCAAAGGTATTCATCTTATATTGTGCGTGATATACATCTGGAAGCTTCAGACACAGCTCTGTTTGCTGCGCCAAGTGATCAAACCATACAGTGTAAGTTCTTAATCAGGATAATTTGACTCCTTGAAGTCTGATCTACTACTGATATAAAATGTCTCTGTACAAATACTTTTGCGCAAACATGCTTGTTTGATATGACTAAAGTGAAGAGAGAAAAAAAAGCTGCAACTGTTTGCATTGCAGGTGGCTGTCCTTCACAAAGAGGCTTACCTGTTCCCCAAGGACTTGAGAGCCAGCGGCGGTCGTCTGCGCATTGGCTACGTCAGCTCTGACTTCTGCAACCACCCCACCTCCCACCTAATGCAAAGCATCCCCGGCATGCACGACAGGAGCAAAGTCGAGGTGAGGAAATGACTATGTTATGTATGTTTGGTTTGGTCTGTGTGGTCATGGCTCATATTTATTTTGCTGCACTAACATGCTGCCAAGACACAGCACCAGCTTCTCTCAACATGTGTGTTGTTGAGCTGACCGTTCATCGCTGTGTACAGTAAACATTCCCTCGCTATACCGGTTGTTCTTGGTGATCTTCTGGTACGATTGGTAATGACAATTCAGAAAACAGAGAACAAGGTCCTCACTTACATTGCTACTTTCCAACTTTTGCCAAGTTGTACAGAAAACCTACTGGCTACTCACATCCACTCACAACAGGCTTTAAACACTCATGCACTCGTCGACAACAGAGACGATGATTTGTGAACAAGAAACAATTAACAAGTGGCTCTATCCCATCTCCCCCCCTTTCCCCGTCACGATATAACCTTCGTGGTTGAAAACGACGTTAAACACCAAATAAAGAAAGAAAGAGACGATGATGGATACAGGGTGGGCGGGGAATCGGTCGCAGACAGACATCTTCCCTTTCTATCAGACTTATCCTGCTGCACTAACATGCTGCAAAGTCACAGCACCAGCTTCTCTCGACATGTGTGTTGTTGAGCTGACCGTTCATCGCTGTGTACAGTAAACATTCCCTCGCTATACCGGTTGTTTCTGGTGATCCTCTGGTACGATAGGTAATGACAATTCAGAGATCAGAGAACAAATTCCTCACTTGAATCTCTTCATACATATATTTCCCAAATTGTAGAGAGAAAAAACTACTGGCTACTCATTTCCACTCAATACTGGCTTTGCACACACATACACTCGTCGCTTTCATTCGATAATGAAGTCAACAAGAGAAATTAACATGCAAATGGGATACAGGAAGGACGGTGACTCAGAGGCAGACAGACATCTTCCCTCTCACTTAGTTATCGTGCTGCACTAACATGCTGCTAAGACACAGCACCAGCTTCTCTCGACATGTGTGTTGTTGAGCTGACCGTTCATCGCTGTGTACAGTAAACATTCCCTCGCTATACCGGTTGTTTCTGGTGATCCTCTGGTACGATTGGGAATGACAATTTCGAGTAAAGTTCAAAAGGAGTGACAATTCAGAAAACAGAGAACAAAGTCCTCACTTACATTGCTATATACATACTTTTTTCAAGTTGTACAACAAAAACTACTTCCTACTTAATCTACTCAATACTGGCTTTGCACACACATACACTCATCGACAACAGAGAGGATGATGCAAACAAGATACATGTAGGACTGTGACTCAAGAGGCAGACAGACATCTTCCCTTTCTATCAGATTTATCCTGTTGCACTGCTAAGACACAGCACCAGCTTCTCTCAATACGCGTGTTGTTGAGCTGACCGTTCATCGCTGTGTACAGTAAACATTCCCTCGCTATACCGGTTGTTCTTGGTGATCTTCTGGTACGATTGGTAATGACAATTGTCGTCATTACTTGTTGGGATGAATCCCGCTACATGCTTTACTGGCCAAGACATGATCCCTCACACGTTCATTTCCAGGTTCACTTTAGTCACAATAAATATCAAAATTAACAGTTAACAAATTAATTCCTCATGAATTACAACATCACACTTTTCCCCAGTTCCTCAAAGACATGCTTAGAACTCCCATCAACTCAGTACTATTCTTGCATGCACATGCTTTTGCTGGATACCACTATGTATTGATGAAGTCGACAACACAGATGATGATTCAGACCGTATGCAGGGTGGGCGGGGACTCCGTTGCAGACGGACATCTTCCCACTCGCTCAAATTACCCCGCTGCAATAACATACTGCCAAGTCACAGCACCAGCTTCTCTCCACATGCTAGTTGTTGAGCTGACCGTTCATCGCTGTGTACAGTAAACATTCCCTCGCTATACCGATGTTCTTGGTGATCCTCTGGTACGATAGGTAATGACAATTGAGAGAACAAATTCCTCACTTACATTGCTACATATATTCTTTTCCCCAAGTTGTACAAAAATAATAAGAATTTCGTGGTACTCGCATCTACTCAATACTTGCTTTTCACACACATGCACTCATAGCTTTCACTCGATAATGAAGTCGACAACAGAGACGATGGTGCGAACAGGATACTGGAAGAACGGTGACTCATAGGCAGACTGACATCTTCCCTTTCATTCAAATTTATCGTGCTGCACCAAGATCCTGTCAAAGACACAGCACCAGCTTCTCTCAACATGGGTGTTGTTGAGCTGACCGTTCATCGCTGTGTACAGTAAACATTCCCTCGCTATACCGGTTGTTTCTGGTGATCCTCTGGTACGATAGGTAATGACAATTGTCCTCATTCCTTGTTACTTTTAGTGGTATTGCGGAGAATGCCATTACATGCCGTATTGGCTAAGACGCACGATCCCTCACACTTTCATTTCCAGGTTCACCTTGGTCCAGCAAAAATCAAAATTAACAATTTAATTCCTCTTGTGAATGACAACACCACACTTTTCCTCAGTTCCACAAAGACATGCTCAGTACTCGCATCAGTTCGGTTTTAGCCTTGCCTGCACATGCAATTCTGGATACCACCATGTTTTGATGAAGTCGACAACAGAGACAATGATGCAAACAGGATAATGGTGGGCAGGGCCTAGGTCGGAGACGGACATCTTCACTCTTGCTTAAATTGATCGTGCTGCACTAACATGCTGCTAAGACACAGCACCAGCTTCTCTCGACATGCTAGTTGTTGAGCTGACCGTTCATCGCTGTGTACAGTAAACATTCCCTCGCTATACCGGTTGTTTCTGGTGATCCTCTGGTACGATAGGTAATGACAATATTGTCCTCATTCCTTGTTATGTGAAGGGGTGTTTGAGTAAATGGCGCAATATGGACAAACTGGTAGAAACACACAATTCCTGACGGTTATATTTCCAGCTTTACCCTCACAACAAAGATCCAAATAACACAGTAAACAGTTTAAAGCCTGTTGTGAATTACAACATTACACTTTGCCAAAGTTCCACTAAGACATTCTTAGTATGCAACATCAACTCAGTATTAGCCTTGAACGCACATGCACATGTCGCTTTTGCTTGATACCACAAACATAATTGACGAAATCGACAATGGAGACGATGATTCAGACAAGATACAGGGTGGGCAGTGACTCTGTCGCAGACGGACATAATCCGTTTTGCTTAAATTTATCATGCTGCACTAACATACTGCCAAGTCACAGCACCAGCTTCTCTCAACATGTGTGTTGTTGAGCTGACCGTTCATCGCTGTGTACAGTAAACATTCCCTCACTATACCGGTTCTTGGTGATTCTCTGGTACGATTGGTAGTGACAATTGTCCTCATTCCTTCTTTCTTGTAGGGGTTTTAGGTTACAACGCCTCACTTTTCCCCAGTTCCACAAAGACATGTTCAGTGCCCAAATCAACTCGGTACCCACTAGCCTTGCGTGCACATATACATGTACAAGTTTTTCGCTGGATACCACTACATATTGATGAAATCAACAAGAGAGACGATGATTCAGACAGTATACAGGGTGGGTGGGGACTCGGGTCACAGGCAGATATCTTCCCTCTCGCTGAGACTTGTCCTGCTGCGCTAACATACTGCTAAGACACAGCACCAGCTTCTCTCAACATGCTAGTTGTTGAGCTGACCGTTCATCGCTGTGTACAGTAAACATTCCCTCGCTATACCGGTTGTTCTTGGTGATCTGGTACGATTGGTAATGACAATTTCAAGTAAAGTTCAAAAAGAGTCTGGTCATTGGACATAGCAACAGTTATGGAGAGAAAAAACCACTTGTCTAATGTGGGAGGTCTATTCAAACAATATTCAAGTCATCTTATCCAGCCCATTTGTAAAAATTTAAGATGCTGCTTTCATGATTTCTGTGGTGCAGGTTTTATTTTGTCACTGATAGTAAGAAACTTTATCTGATCTTGTTGCAGATCTTCTGCTATGCATTGAGCTCCGATGACAACACAAACTTCAGGGGCAAGATTGAAAAGGAAGTTGAACACTTTGTGGATCTTTCCAAGGTAAGCTTATACTATTTGTATTTTTTGCAAAGAGGGGCCTTTTTTGTCTTGATCTCAAAAGCATCTTCATCTTGCACGTCGGAGTGATGATTGCGCTGCCTGTTGCTCTTACCTATGGCAGTGTTAAGTGTTAGCGTAACATAGTGTATTAGAACGATTTTTAAGTCCCCTATGACTTTGTCTAATTATATAACTTGTGTCGCCTTGTGCGTACCCATGAGTGTGGTTATTTACCCCAATTTTTATGTCGCAGATCGCCTGCAACGGCAAAGCCGCAGACCGTATCCACGCTGACGGAATCCACATCCTGGTCAACATGAACGGTTACACCAAGGGTGCTCGCAACGAGCTCTTCGCTCTCAAGGCTGCTCCTATCCAGGTGTGTTATTTGTAGGGTTTCAGGCAGATCTCTTAGAAGTCCAGTATGAAACATGGAGATTTTATCCTAATTTCCTCCTTTAACCCTTTGACCCTCAGCACTCAGAAGGAAATTTCCCCAAATCTGGGGTACTTCATTAGAAAAATCATTAATTAATCTAGACCAATCAGATGTAAACAGGATAGTCCTTGTGTACATGTTCATCCATAGGTCCTAAATCAACACTTTCTGCAATCCTATCATGTCTAGCACATTCACCACGACCTCTGCTTTGAACACGACCACGACCACGCCCTCTCGGTACTGATGTACTTGTCGAAGATATTCTCCTCAGAATCAGACACACCGTTGTCAGGTTGTTCAACATAAACATTGCCTTCTTCGTCGGAACTTGTTTTCCTCATCGCTGACATCTCCATTACCACATCAAATATAAAGCGATGAACGTCTTCCACATCATACCTACGCACAAACCTCGACGCCATCTTGGATCACATGAAAAAATCCCGGAGAAAAACCTCAAAATACACACTTTAAAATCGCTTTTCAATAACACATGGAGGCAGCCATTTGTAGTAAACTCACGTGACTGACCATGTGATAAAAGTCATGTGATTTGATCATGTGACTAGCGTGAGGGCTGTATTTAGAACAGTGACCTCACAGCCACGTGTAGATGCGCGGCTGCTAGCGAAAGGCTTAAATAAGGTGAAAGTAGACTGAAGGGACTTTGACTTTACCACAATGCTTCGTTACGATTCATTTCCTCACCATCCCTGTCAAACTGTTTGGATACAAATCGTTAAACCAAATGTTTGTATAAACTGGATGTTACAGTGATAGAACCTTACTTTACCTCTTCTGTGGCAGGCCCTGACAAATGTTTCAATGAGTAGCACTGCTTGTATTGTGCAGGCCATGTGGCTGGGGTACCCCGGAACGAGCGGCGCAGACTACATGGACTACATCGTGACTGACCGTGTCACCTCCCCCTTGGAGCTGGCCTGCCAGTACTCTGAGAAGCTGGCCTACATGCACCACACCTTCTTCGTGGGCGACCACATGCAGATGTTCCCTCACATGACCGAGCGCATCCTTCTGCGTTTCATGGATGCTCACACTGGCATCACCGTCCACTGGACCTTCAACGGTGTGGACCTGGACTCCCTGAAAAAGCTGGCCGTCTACGTGGAGGTGAGGAGTGGCTGCTTTACTGCGTTGCTTGGCTGCAAGAAAGGGTAGTCTTCCGTAGTGTTCTGCCCTACAAATGTTCCTGGTTGCCAAGACATGCCTGTAATTGTCTGCCTTCTTTTATATGGTATGAAAACATGTCGGAGAAGTGTCGGTGTGGAAAGGATTTCTTTCCACGTCTGCTTTCTTGATGTTTGTGATCAACAACTTGATGCATCATTTGAACGTGCTTTACACTGGTTAAGTACGACAGTCGTATTTGAGATAAATGTCCGTGTATATTAGTGTCAGTCTGAGAAGATCAAAATGTGTTTAGTTTTTATAACCCTGAGCGTGACATAATGATACATCAGCTTGAATTCTTATCATGTAAGCAGCGTAAAGAGATATCTCATTGGACGTTGCATATTGATGTTTCCAGGAGAAAGTGCAGAAGGCTTTACACGGGACCACAACGGATCTTGCCAATGGAGAAGTGGCTGAAGTGAGGACCACAGTGATAGAACTGCCTGCCCCCATGCTGCAGACCCTGCACACCATGATCACCGCCAACCAGCCGCAGTGCACCATCGGCAACGTGCTGGTGCAGAATGGACTCACCACCAACCAGGTATGTCAACATTCACCTCTTCTTCTCCTCCTTCTCCTTTATTATCTTCTGTGTCTGATGGGGGCCACTCCACTCTAATCCTCAGCTCGGTTGATGCCATGAAGCTGGTTGTCGGATCCAGGTCGCTGGCTGAGTCCCAGTTTGGCTCTAGTCTTACTGTATCTTCGTCGTGCTCATGTAAACTTAATATTTGTACACATGTTTCTGGGAGTATTAGTGAGTGGTTAGGCATTCTTCACCCTGAGCTGTTGTCTAATTCAGGGATTCTTTTGCTTTCTGATCATGAAATATGACACAGATAATCTATTAATTTGGTTTCTTATAAAAATTTCACAGAGAATGTATTAATTTGGTTTCTTCCATGTTTTCAGACCAACACCAAGGCTGCAACAGGGGAGGAAGTTCCTCGCTCTGTGGTGCTGTCTGCCCGTACCTCCTATGGACTGCCTGAAAATGCAGTGGTGTTCTGCAACTTCAACCAGCTTTACAAGATCGATCCTGAGACTATGGCCATGTGGGTCGACATTCTCAAGCAGGTAACTATTGTCTTCTTCGTCCACTACGTTTTACTTACTTTTGTATTAATCCTTAGGCTGGTTGTCACGACATATGTTGCGCTACTTTACGTATACTGTCACCTGGTTGTCACGACATATGTCGTGCTACTGGCTCAGTCTGTTTGGTCGGTTCCGATTACCTCCCATGGATGCGAAAACCTATATGACCGTTTTTCTTTATTTTTGTCTCTGTTAATTCACCAGTGGCAATGTAACGTGTTACAGAATTGCACCAGTGAAAGGGTTAAAGTATGCTTGATAAGGTGTGAAATGAAAAAAAAAATATAAGCCCTTGTTATTCCTTGGAAATGAATCGGTGAGTTCACAACAGCACACCTTTCTGAAGCCTACAAAACTGTAAAGGAGAAGTATACCTTGTTTTGACACTCGCAGAAGAAAAGGAACATCAACATCCATAAGCTGGAAAAAGTGCCTTACAGTTGTGTTTGATATGAGAAAGTATTGTGCACATGTTGAGGACCCAAGTAGATGATGGAATTTATTGACATGAATGTGACAGGTTCCCAATGGTGTGCTGTGGTTGCTTCGCTTCCCTGCTGTCGGTGAAGCCAACGTGCTGGCAACTGCTGCAGAGATGGGTCTGCCTGCTGGACGAATCATCTTCTCCAACGTGGCTCCCAAGGTAAATTTTCTTACAAGATTCTGGATCTCTTGAAGAAATGGTTGCTTGTTTTCTGACAGGACGGTTTGGGGTAATGTTTGTCTAGTTTTTGGTTTCTGCAATCTTGTCAAATAATTTCTTCTGTTGTTTGTCTGTGAGCCATTACTATTTTGGCATGCATATTCAAAAACACAAAGCCACACACATAACATTTAAAATGAAAATACAAACAAATTGTCCTGTAGATTTACTTAATCAGACATGAAATGAAATAAATAATGAAGAAAGTTGTATGTACTGGTTTAGAATATTTTGTATTACCCTCAGTTGACATAACGTTGCTGCCTATGACTTGGACTTGTGCCTAAGTGATGGTGAATGGTTTTACAGGAGGAGCATGTACGTCGTGGCCAGCTGGCTGACGTGTGTCTGGACACCCCTCTGTGCAACGGGCACACCACGGGCATGGATGTGCTGTGGGCGGGAATCCCCATGGTGACTCTGCCAGCCGAGACCCTGGCCTCCCGTGTGGCGTCCTCACAGCTCGTCACCCTGGGCTGCCCTGAGCTGGTGGCCAAGACTCGTCACGACTACGTCGACATTGCTGCAAAGCTGGGCAACGATGTGGACTAGTGAGTGCTCATCTTTCTGTTTCGGTTTGCTTCTTAGGACTCTTTTTTGCAAACAAAAGATGGCATGTAATTTGTGCTTTTTGTTCTTCAAGGGGAATTGGATTAGAGACTTGATTTTTGCAGCCAAACAGTGGTGTGTAATTAGTGTTTGTCATTGTTAATAGCATTGTTTCAAGAGAGGAGATTGAATTTTAATTAGTTTCTTCTGCAGAAAGAATACCACTTTTTAACAAAAAACATCAACATATTTGTAGACTGATGAGAAAGTGAAGTCTTTTTGGCGCAAAACATATTGTTATCTTAATTATTTCAGATTACTTATGTATGTATGTTTTTTGCAGCTTGCGAAAGATGCAGGCGAAGGTGTTCATGGCACGCACCTCTTCCCCTTTGTTCAACACCAGGCTCTACACCCACCACCTGGAGAACCTCTTCTACCGTATGTGGGACCGCTACGAGCACAACCTGCCAGCCAACCACCTCACCAAGACAACCGATGCCAGAGCTTTCTCTTGACTTACTGCATTTACCGAAAGAGGCCAGTTCTGACTGGTACAAAAAAAGACGGGAACACCCCAGATACTGTGTCTCAACACACCAGAGGGTAGTGAAAGACAAGAATAAGCAGTGCTAAGGCCAAAAAAAAAAAATGCTTTGGTTACGGTTTCCCGACCGACCCTAACTTTTTGGGCCGACCCTAAACTTTTTTTTTGGTCCTAAAGCTAAAAATAAAATGAACCAAACACATACATACACACACAAAAAAACACACACACACACAAAAACCCACCGAAAACGACAACACCACGGCACAGAGAAAACATCGATCGCCGGCGAGCAGACAACAACAAGCCCGACAAGGGACACCACTCCGCTTTTTACAACTCCCATATCCAAGGGAAGTCAGTCTCGTGCGTTCGTTCGTTGCGCGAACGTTTTTGCAATCGTATTCGGAAAGTGCGTTCATATCGAACAAACACGACTGATAAGTCGGTACTCGAAGAGTGCAACCTTGGTGGACATTTTTCATGATTTTCATCCAACTTTGGACGGCAAACTGTTCGGGATAAAATGTGTTGGGTCGACGAAAATAAGTGCCGAGCCCGAAGACTCTTTCGAACTGGACTTTGGCATGACTCTCGAAAACTGTGTTCACTAGTGGCACTATACAGTTTAAAGGGTATGTCCAGTTTTCTTTTCTTAACATGAAAAAGTAATTAATATCTGTGGTTCCAAATACACCAATATGAAAATACCTCGAATATCCTGCATACACAAATATTTTTATCATTTCAAGAGGGACCAACCAAAAAACAAAAAAAAAAAAAAAAAAAAAATTTAATCGACCTACCTACCCTATTTTTTTTGGCCATGAAACCGTAACCAAAGCATTTTTTTTTTTTGGCCTAAGAAGGAATGCCCTTGGACTGAAGTGGCAGTGTCTGCTTCAGGAGAACACAAGCAGGCATGAAAGTTGAGGAACTTGTCAGAATCCCCAAGTGTTTCCTGGTGGTTCCTCTGCTTTTGTTGTACACAACCACCAGATAATGTATGGTTTGAGATGCAAAAGAAGCAGATTAATGTGTGAAGGCTTCTTGGATCTGTTCACTGTTTGTCACTTTCAGAGGTGTTTTATCAGAGTTTGTGTGCCTCTAGTGTCTTATTGCCACATTATCTAGCACTTAGTCTTTGCATCAAGGGCTGAGCAGCCTGAGCTGTTACCACATTTTGAAAATGTCCCGTGTCATTTATAACATTCCTGTTGTGTTTATAAACATGCACTCATCCACATCAGGTAATCATCATATGATCTTAATGCTTCCCAGCCTTATGGGGGATACATTAGGTCAGGTTGGCTGCTTTCATCATTGTGCCACGTCTTGTGTGGCATTGAGAGGAACTCTTCCTGTCTAGACATGGTTATATTCATTTGTTTTTATCTTCAGTTGATGTTTCCTTTGAATCCTGGTGATTGCCTCATATACGTAGAGGTTTGATATGAATGTAGTGTGAAATCCGCATGTTTTGCTGAGAGGCAAAAGTGTATGCATTAGAGTAGAAATTATGGTAAGCAAATGAAGAGGAATAATTTTATGGTGGCTCACTTGCCGACTTGGACAAAAATGTCCTTCTGAAGGGTTTTATGTTAGTTACACTGTGAACTTGTATATATTCTCTGGGCATGGGTGTTGCCTGTGCCAAACCGCTGTGTTAACTTGCCATTATTCAGATTGAGACGTGACGACTGATAAATTGACAGCACTTTTGTTGCAGCTTTTTGTGTAGCATGTAACGGGAATTGTTGAACATTATTTCACTGGGGTGATTGGACAAACCTTTCACATTTTGTTCTTTATTTTTTGTCTTGCTTAGTTATTGCACCGAGTTGTGGATACTCATTTGTGTCAGTTGATTTCACTGTACACAGAAAAGTTGTGGGAATGATGAGATGCTTGATAGTGTAATGTCAGAGTGGATGCGGGAGTGTGTGGTTTGGTCGTGCTCATGGTGGGAACTGTATGTGTACCAAAAAACATTGAATCAGTATTGTTTGCACCTTGATCCTGTTTGGTTGTCTTGTGAAAAAAATACATGCTTCAAACAGGTGTAAATAGCATTGTTTATATCTAAATTATCCATAACTACCACACTTTCAGAATTTGTAAATATGGTTCGTTTTAGAACTGTTATAATTTATTTCTGGTCTTTGTACAGATGGAAGAAATTTTCTGTGTTGCTTTTGTTTTTTCCTGGGAATTTCACTCTTATTTACACAGAAAGGTGTTACCAATTCAGCCTATGCAAGTCTGTATCCTGAGAATTACTGTTCTGTTTATGGTCTACCAGAACCTTACATGTTCTGCGTATGCTGTCAATAGTTTTGTGTTCCTGGTCTGGATAAGAGGAACGACTTGCCATAACTGAATTTTTGATTGGCATTAACCAAAAGTGCATGGTTTGATGATTACAAAAATTGACTTAAAGATTGATTGTTTGAATTGATGTGTCCGTGTGAAAGATTTCAATCATACATGCCCTACAAGTGAAAATATTCACACAAGCAGTCAGTCACTCCAGAATTTGGCATATCTGCTGCTACTGCCATATAATGACATGGGTGCAACTCTGCCGGCTACACCCCGGCAGCCGGTTTTTGGTTTCATCGGCTGCCGATGTTTTTGTTCCAGGAGAGGGTTTTTTTTGGCATTTTAAATACTAAAAAAGCTGGACCTCAACTTTTGCCGGTTTTTGGAATTTTCCAGGTTGCACCCATGTAATGATATTGTGCAAAATTGGGTACAAGCTTATTTATTCAGATCTGCATATATCAATATTTATTTCACTTACAAATAATCGAGGAATGGCACCCTATCAAATTCAATTGCAAAATGAAACCTATCGCGGCCAAGCACCAGAGAGCAGAGATCATGAAATGACATCAAAATGGCAGTGCACTTGGTGACTGCTTTCACACATGCACACAAATAATCCTGTGCCTTTTACCTACTTTTCATCCACAGTTGAATCGGGGCTCAGATGATAACAGGTCTTTGGTGTGGTTTCTTCAGCTGGTTAAAGCACAAACTGATGACCAGAGCCCAACAGAAAACTCCACATGCTAATGAGACGAGGGCTATAAGATGCTCAAGTGACTCCACACCTTTCACTTCACAGCTTTCCACATTTTAAAGAGTTGAGAACAAAACAGAGCATAAGACATGATGAATCGTTCTTGGACGACCCCCTGGGTTCTTAAGACAAGAAACATCAACCACCATCACAAACTCGATCCCATTTCCACCTTCAATTTGACCAGGATCAACCAGACCAATGTCTTCATTACCCGTCATAAAAAAGTAGGTTTTAGCTGTAGATCTTTGTGATGCAGCCAATTATGTTAAAACCAAGTATATTGCCAGAAAGGTAATTCATTCCTCTACTATATAAAATAAAGAGTATTGTTTTTCATGAATTAGTGTTTATGCAGTGGACCGGAGACCTAGGACCGAAATCAAATTCGCAAAAGCAAACTTGCAGACACTAAAATACACACAAAAATCAAAATAAGCAAGAGTGACCCCGTTTTTGATCTCAAATGAAAGAACAACTCATTTTCTACCCATACAAATTTATTTGGTTCAGCTGTTGTGCTTAGCAGTGTTGTTTTGCCATTTTGAAGAAGACTGGTATCAGCCTTGTCGGAGGGGCGGGGATGTAGCTCAGTCGGTAGCGCGCTGGATTTGTATCCAGTTGGCCGCTGTCAGCGTGAGTTCGTTCCCACGTTCGGCGAGAGATTTATTTCTCAGTCAACTTTGTGTGCAGACTCTCCTCGGTGTCCGAACACCCCCGTGTGTACACGCAAGCACAAGACCAAGTGCGCACGAAAAAGATCCTGTAATCCATGTCAGAGTTCGGTGGGTTATAGAAACACGAAAATACCCAGCATGCTTCCTCCAAAAACGGCGTATGGCTGCCTAAATGGCGGGGAAAAAAACGTCCATACACGTAAAATTCCACTCGTGCAAAAAACACGAGTGTACGTGGGAGTTTCAGCCCACGAACGCAGAAGAAGAAGCCTTGTCAGAAGCCGTAAAAGGCTTGTTTTGGCATCATTTTTTGTGGGCTATATGGGTAAAAATCCTGTAGTTGTGCAATGGCTTGTTGTAAATTATAAGATCAAAACGGAAGAAATTTATTGTTTGGCCCAAACATGACCACACTGTGACCTTGAAATTTGAACCAGATTTGAGGCATGTCTGGAGGTCATCAAACTAAACCTCAACATTAAGGTTTTTGTTCACAGCCAGCCAGCCCATACAGACGAACACTGCTCATTACTGAGACTGATTATTTAGGTGAGTGAGCCAAAAAGGTTCAGTAATCATAACCAAGTTGAGGCAAATGCCTTAAAATGAGATCCCTTCATGAAGGGAAGTAAGCACTCGAGAGAATGAGAAATGTTGAAATAACCAGCAAATATATGTATTATTCAATTTATTGCCAGGTGTGCAGAGAATCCGAAGGGCACAAACAGACAAAAAGGTTGAGCCAAAGAACACATATAGTTTGCTTATAAGCCTATGCAGCAATGCAAGTGTTCCTGCTTTTGTAGACAACCAACCAACATACAACTACTGAAGGGGGACGGTACAGTAAAACCCCTCTTTTGTACACAACCAACCAACATACAACTACTGAAGGGGGACAGTACAGTGAAACCCCTCTTTTGTACACAACCAACCAACATACAACTACTGAAGGGGGACGGTACAGTGAAAACCCTCTTTTGTACACAACCAACCAACATACAACTACTGAAGGGGGACGGTACAGTGAAAACCCTCTTTTGTACACAACCAACCAACATACAACTACTGAAGGGGGACGGTACAGTGAAACCCCTCTTTTGTAGACAACCAACCAACATACAACTACTGAAGGGGGACGGTACAGTGAAACCCCTCTTTTGTACACAACCAACCAACATACAACTACTGAAGGGGGACGGTACAGTGGAACCCCTCTTTTGAGACCTCCCCACTTTTAAGACTTAGCTTTTTCCAATTTTCTCTTCATAACCTCTGTATGTTAACCCCCATTTTGAGACTACATGTACTTCCCAAGTTCCTTTTTAAAAGCTTTTCTTTCTTTATTTATCTATTTGGTGTTTAACGTCGTTTTCAACCGTTCTAGGTTATATCGTGACGGGGGGAGGGGGGGGGGGGGGGAAAGGGGGGGGAGGAGATGGGATAGAGCCACTTGTTAATTGTTCACAAAAGCACTAATCAAAAAATTGCTCCAGGGGCTTGCAACGTAGTACAATATACAATAATATTACCTTACTGGGAGAATGCAAGTTTCCAGTACAAAGGACTTAACATTTCTTACATACTGCTTGACTAAAATCTTTACAAAAATTGACTATATTCTATACAAGAAACACTTAACACGTAAAAGGAAGATACAGAATCTGTTAGTCGCCTCTCTCGACATGCTGGGGAGCATCGGGTAAATTCTTCCCCCTAACCCCCAAATTAAGACCTCCCCACTTTTAAGACTTTGCTTTTTCAGATTTTCTCTTCATAACCTCTGTATGTTAACCCCCATTTTGAGACTACATGTACTTCCTAAGTTCCTTTTTAAAACCTGAATTTCTCAGATTTTGGTAGGTCTTCAAAGGAGGTTCCAGATGTAAGTTGTGAGATGAAGGGTTAACAAAAAGTAACATAACATTCCACACAAAAATATATTCATTTTTCTTCATGTGAATTTTATTTGTTTCAGGCAAGTTGTCACATACAAAAAAAGTCAGTTACATGAAATAGCTTTGCCGCCTTCTTTTCCGCTACAATAATATATTTTCTTGCCGCACCAATACATTTCCAAATACTTGCACTTATTAGTTAACAGCTTATATCCCCCTTACATTAAAATACAATGTAGGATCTTGCAGAACACAAGGAACACAGCCTGTGAGTCGAGACATATACCCCCCCCCCCCCCCCAATCAAATCTGGCTAAAAAGAAGGTTCATTCTGAAAAGTATGGGAACTACCTGTAGCAAGACACCTGAAAGATATTGACCAGAAAAAAAAGGTACAGAAAAAAAGGTGTGCAGAGAAAGAGAGAGACAGAGGGAAAGTTACTTCACAATGATGACAGAGTGCCTGAAATGAAACTTGGTACATTGTATCAGCATCACCACCATCCCCCCCCCCCCCCCCCCCCCAAAAAAAAAGTACACATCTACATAACATACAGAGTGAACGAGTCGAGAGAAGACGCATCTCCATCTGAGCTAAAACTGTCGAGTGTAAGTTTACAAGAGACGCACTGAAACTACATTATTTTAACTGGTGACCTTTTATCATGTTATATAATTTTATCCTGGTTGATGAATTACTATTAGGTACAACCTACGTCAGTCATTATGCAAGCCAAGCTCAGTCCCTATGTATAAAGTAACCATACCACAGTGTGTGTGCGTGTGCGCACTCTGCATGTACTCTCATTCTCATGTAATTACGAATATATTCTTTGTACCTGACTGATAGGAAATAATGTGATTACCTTTACAACCACGTGTGTGCCAAGACATGTAGTTTTTATTTCAAGAGCCAGAGATAGCAAGAAAGATGGTCTGTTCACTTTATTAAAATGAGTAGCCTGCAGTCAGCCTATTCAAACACAAAAACTAAGGGCGACCTAGCCATGCACAAATCCACACATTATTACCACATGAAACTCACTGACTTGTTCTCTTCCTGTGAAAGGTCGCACTGCACAAAGGCTTACATGTTCAGTGAGGTATCTGTTTGTTAGACTTTCCGATCTCTTTTCTGGACACACCCCTTACAATAGACAACCCCTTACAAGCTGGATTTTTCTTAAGTACAGGAAAAACCATAATTCACTCAACTCTTGAGCTTGGAAAATTTCAGTACATAACTTTAACTTTACGATAACTAGTTCAATATTTTTTACTAATGTGGAAACATTCTAACATGTCCCTGTTTATGCTTATCATGTCAAAGAAATGTTCACATTGGCTAGCAGAAGATAAATTAAATAAGAAACATCAATCAGATTTCAATGTAAATACATGTACATCTTCATGTTCTGGTTCGCAAAAAGAAATAGTGAGACGCATGAAATGGATCAAAAACAATCATACTGTATGTCTTTTTCACATTTTTATAAGAACAGAAAGTAACAGTGTCTGATAGACAGAATCACAAAAACACATTCTCCCTCTGACATAAACCACACAAAAACAGAATGCAGTAATAACATCAACTTGTTTTATCCATCACTAAGATACTCTCAACTAAATATTTCCAATCACAGTCATTGTTGACAAAGAGCGCTTGAAACTTCCTCTTTTTTCAAACCCTTAGCATCTACTTCTAATCAGATGCATTTTATGTGACAGACAATTATAACAACAGTTTTTAAAATATGTATATAAATCAGGATAGATTGATAGATACAAAATAAATATTCTTTCTTTTTTTCTTTATTTGGTGTTTAACGTCGTTTTCAACCGTTCAAGGTTATATCGCGACAGGGAAAGGGGGGAGATGGGATAGAGCCACTTGTTAATTGTTTCTTGTTCACAAAAGCACTAATCAAAAAATTGCTCCAGGGGCTTGCAACGTAGTACAATATATGACCTTACTGGGAGAATGCAAGTTTCCAGTACAAAGGACTTAACATTTCTTACATACTGCTTGACTAAAATCTTTACAAACATTGACTATATTCTATACAAGAAACACTTAACAAGGGTAAAAGGAGAAACAGAATCCGTTAGTCGCCTCTTACGACATGCTGGGGAGCATCGGGTAAATTCTTCCCCCTAACCCGCGGGGGGTACAAAATAAATATAAAATAACTCAGTTGCTATCACAAATTTAACAGAGGATTGCCACCCAAGCCAGTATTTCAATAGAGACTGTGTTTAGTTTACTTCAGATTTCCATTCAGTATCTGACAGCATTCAATAGTCATAGTTATTACAGTTTTAGTCAATTTACTTGATTTCACTAAGATGTATGGCACGTCTCCTAAAAAAACCAATGATGACAGATCAACTGAAAACTGTCAGTTATTCTGGTTACGTGCACAACTATTGTGGTACATGTATTTTAAATAGATGGCAAAAATTTCATGTCCTGGCAAAGTGCAACACTGAAAACTATTCCCCATCTTTTTAATAAATAATTTATGTTCGTCCCCCATCTTTTTAATAAATAATTTATGTTCATCTAGGAACTGTTGAGGGGATAAAGCAGCAAATAAATGCAGGAAAAAAACGTTGCAATAAATACATAAATAAACAGAAAAATAAGTACATGTAAATGAACAGAGCTAAAAGAAATGAAAAAATATGTAAATGAAAACCCAAAGATTTCACAATACAATGATGCAACTAATGTTACAGTCAGGTTTCATAGTAAAGTGCAGTAATCAGAAAGTACGGTACATGTATTTGCTACCATTCAACTTCTGGTAGAACAAAAGGTTCTTTTTAGTAAACAGGCAGTATGACAAAGACTGGGACCATTTCTACGAGCAAACAGGAAAATAACAAAACGACTTGAGGCAACAAGCGAATTATTGACCAGTCGTTACACAAGCATGCACTCACAAGCACTCGTACACATTATTAATTTCTCTTTATACACAAGAAGCAATCAATACCTGAAATTGCTTACTCTTTCACTCTGTTTCCTTAACACACTTCATCAGTTCATGCCTCAGTGGAAGGAAAACAAGTTCAAACCTAAATGAAATGTATGCACAAACAAATGAAAAACACCACAGCCTTTCTTTTCAAAAGAAACAAGTTTTACGGTTAGGGGGATAAAAAGACAAGATTTCTGTTTCTGTGCACCGCTTGATGCCCTTCTGTTGTTTTTTCTTCACATATATATATAGCTTTTTACAAAGAACTGAAATTAAACAGCACATTTTTCATCTGGATGGTCTTCTGAGTTTAATTAAGCTCTGACAGTTTAAGCTATGGTAGGAAAAAAATCAAAATGCACAATCCTCCAATGTTTTTGAAGTTCTGACTTTTCAATAACAGTTAAACATTGCCTTTATATTTCTGGTATTTCTGCGAGCATAATATCAACTGATAATAAGTCAGAGAAGTGACAAACCACCAGGCACTCAATTCCTACACCATACACATTTTTCACATACAACTAGTTGCTCATATCAGTAGCATGCAAGATGTGCATGGCCATGCAACAGCTGTTCTGTTAAAAAGAAACACAGCTTTCAGATTTGGGCTTTTTAATCAGACATTGTATGAATATAGAACATTTCTATTTCATCTCAAAGTGGCATGCAACTCATGGACTGTTGTTTACAACTGCTCGAAGTAAGTTGTAAGAATCGATCAAAACCATTATTTGGTGTCCATGCATGCAACTGCAAAAACAGGAATGGTGCATTTCAGCCCTTATCATGAAAACCCCCCTTTCAAGTGAACTTCAACTCAAATTACAGTCAATGTTAAATGCATCCCTTAAGCCTGTTCTTAACTGGGCCAAGTCGACTGGACGCACAAGCTTTAGCACTAAGTTTTCGGTAAAAAGACTTCGCAAAGTCTCCGTAACGTTGACTTCGGGCTCCATTAAGAACCGCCTTTTTTTATACCCAAAATCAAAGACAAAACTGTGCTAATTTATTCTGCTTTATGTTGCAAAATAGCTTGTGCCATAATGCTGCAACGCATATTGCATCACAAGAATGGATCTATTTGTTTGAAACAAGTCCTTTTTCTAAATAAAAGATATTCCATCACTTATGAAAAAAAATAGCCGGGTTCTTCTAACGCTATGAATAGAAACACTGCATGACAATGGCATGTGTTGAATGCAAGGTGAAAGCAAAATGTTCATACATTAAGCCACAAAGTTCAATATCTCTTGTACAGTAGAAGGGAAAAGCTCATCAAACAGAAACAAATGAAACCTGTACTTTGGGCTAAACTCAGTAAATGTATAACACCGACAGCTTTTACTGCGAATACACATGTATGTGAATTCAAGAATTCATTGTCGGTTATCAAACAACATTAAAATGTTTCTGCTGATGGGGGTGGTCACAAGATTTGTCCTTGAAATGACAAATAAAGTACACGAAGCATAAACTGAAAAAAACTCCAGAGCAACCAGAAACTGTATTTTTCCAGTGTGTGATGATAAAATGTTCATGTTGTTTTTAGCACTTCATATCTAGCTGTGCACAGGGTTAGCTCAAACAGTACTCTGCCGCTCTTGTGAGATCCCACTGATTTGTCGACAACGCCACACGTGCCTTGTGCTGTGACAAATAAAATAGGAAAATTAAGGCATGTGAGAGAACTAGCTATGCGCAAATAATGATGCCAAATCCATTGTCTATTTCACTGTTAAATGCGAACAAACGAATAATATAACAAAACACAGTTGTGCTGAATTACAAATTTAATGGAAAAAAAAAGAAAAAGAATCAAACCCTAAAATTAAATTCATTACTAGGTCTTTTTATCTACAGTTATAACTTGTATACCAGTCATTATTTGCTATTGGTGACAGAGAAGGGAATTGACAAATCGTGTTTGCAGTAGTGACCCACCACACTAAGCAATGTTAAACTATTCAAAACTGAATTGTAGATTGATGATACACGATACAGATCTCCTTGGTTCAATCGGATCTAAATCGTTAAGGCAACCATGCATTGGGAAGTAACTGGTGTGTCATGTACTTGTGGGACACGTCACAGTTTTCAATCAACTACACATTTCCGTTTCAAGTATGTCTGTTAACTACGTCAGTCTGAGTGCTGTTTTCAAGTTTTGTGTGATGTCAACTGTCCATGTGTTCTTTTTCATCTTTGATTAGTGGCGAAGTTTAAAGTTGATGGGTCACTGGTGTGACAGCTGGGACATGGTTGTCAAAGTGACATCTTTACATTCAGCGGCTTATTCCAAGATGAAGATCTTTAATCAGATCAAGATATTTTTAGGATGAATTTTGACAATACGGGTTCAAAGTTACTGTGTTGACCTCATGTTGCAGCTGACGATTGTGTTTGTAAGCCTACCCAAATGGGACACAGCATGTCACTCCAGTTACCCACTTTTCAAATGTTAGGTCACAAAGACAGCAGAATCAAAAGTCCTTTGTTCTATTTAATTTTGATTATTGAAGGTCTTGTCACAAAAACACAAGTAAGATTCAGTCTGTTGATTGTAATGAAGGAGAATTCTTGCTTCAGAGTCAGAGTTGATCCCTTTTTGGCACACCATTTTGAAGAAGAAAATCAGCTGTTTCCACATTTTTTTCTCAACATCAACAAATACTCAGATGGTCCTTGCTTGTGCTGTTTCTTCAGCTTTTCATTTACACATACAATTACTTATGTTTTAAAGGTATTGTAGCTAGCACAGTTTATTAAGTAGCTTGAAGAGAACCACCCACTGTTGTCACCAATAGCAAAGGCTGACTGATACACTGACTCAAAACTCACTCAACTCTCAAATGTGTCTTTGAGGAAGTGCACATACTTTTTAATGTAAGTTATGTTTATTGAGTGTAGTCAAAAAAGTGTCCTGTACATGTCTATGAACTGACTTGTCTCAACAAAGTTGACAGTTTTAAATAATCAACCACTCCCGTCCCTTTCGCAAAGCCTGCTTATGACACAAATGTTGATGACACTTAACATGGTACAGTCAAACTTGCCCCAGCAACTATCTCTAAATAACGACCAGCTGCCCATTTCGACCACCCCAAAGGATCCCAAACAAGGTTCTATCTCATAGTTCAGCATTCCTTAACGTCCACCTGTCAATAAGGACCGGTTCAACTGTACGTACCTCTTCAAAGCCCATGTTGATCAAACTGGTCACCTTGTCGTCATAGTCCTTGTCTTTCTTTGGACCTGGGTGAGAAAAATCAAATACATTTCAAACCCACAAACATCAGTTTGAAAGAAACAGAGATATCTTTTCTGACAGTTGTTTTCACATTTCATACTAAAGCAAAGGAACAAAGGAACTCATAGTCATATGGTTTCTAGATCACAGAAAGTCTCCTGGCAATTCTGAGGTGCTTTTGCTGTTCAGCTTTTCAGGCTTCAATGCGCTGCTGCAAGTGACAATTAAATATGTCACAACAGCGCATTCGATTTAAGAAATGTTTCATTCATCATTCATGTAAATGTGTGTATCAGAGGTGCACAAGTTAAAATTATCAAGGTGCTTTTTTGGATAGAACTATAAGCCTTTCATGCAGTTTTTGACCTGCACTTCAACCTAAAAGAAAACAAGTCGCGTAAGGCGAAAATACAATATTTAGTCAAGTAGCTGCCATTTTTCAGCAAGACCGTATGCTCGTAGCATCGTCAGTCCACCGCTCATGGCAAAGGCAGTGAAATTGACAAGAAGAGCGGGGTAGTAGTTGCGCTAAGAAGGATAGCACGCTTTTCTGTACCTCTCTTTGTTTTAACTTTCTGAGCGTGTTTTTAATCCAAACATATCAAAACTATATGTTTTTGGAATCAGGAACCGACAAGGAATAAGATGAAAGTGTTTTTAAATTGATTTGGACAATTTAATTTTGATAATAATTTTTATATATTTAATTTTCAGAGCTTGTTTTTAATCCGAATATAACATATTTATATGTTTTTGGAATCAGCAAATGATGGAGAATAAGATAAACGTAAATTTGGATCATTTTATAAATTTTTATTTTTTTTTACAATTTTCCGATTTTTAATGACCAAAGTCATTAATTAATTTTTAAGCCACCAAGCTGAAATGCAATACCGAACCCCGGGCTTCGTCGAAGATTACTTGACCAAAATTTCAACCAATTTGGTTGAAAAATGAGGGCGTGACAGTGCCGCCTCAACTTTCACGAAAAGCCAGATATGACGTCATCAAAGACATTTATCAAAAAAATGAAAAAAATGTATGGGGATTTCATACCCAGGAACTCTCATGTCAAATTTCATAAAGATCGGTCCAGTAGTTTAGTCTGAATCGCTCTACACACACACACACACGCACACACGCACACACACACACACGCACATACACCACGACCCTCGTTTCGATTCCCCCTCGATGTTAAAATATTTAGTCAAAACTTGACTAAATATAAAAAAGTTAATCAACAAATGTCTTGAGTCAGTTCAACAGTGCTTGAGAATATGAATGAGGCAGAGCGCTATCTCAGATCACCAGTGCTCGAAAATATTACTAAAAACAAGGATCATCTTGCAGACTAAACCGAAACCTTTATTATTCCTGAACAACATCGTTCTTCATTTGAAAAAAAATGAAAAAAAGATTGCATAACACTACAAAATTACAAGGCAGCAAACTTACCATTGGCAAAAGTTGACGTCCAGTGCAGGGCTGTTCGCCGAAAGATTTCGTAGTGTTCTTTGTACTGCTGAGCCACAACAGCGTCCTGGGGATCATCGGGTTCTGCGGCAGCCAGCAAGGCTTGTAACGACAGCAGCACTGTGCGCAGCGTCATGGCTGCCGCCCTGTGTTGTACACACAGAGTCAAGTGTCAATTGATTCATGTTAGAAAGGAGTTGCTATGGTTACCAGAAGCAGCATAAGTGCTTGCAATGGTCACACACAGCAAAGTCCACACTCACAACTCACACATGTACACTGCCCTAAAGAAATAGGGAGAGTTGAAATAACGTGCCAGCATTTTTGTGAGATTTATGATTCTCCTGATACAATTGGCAAGTTCTGTTACATACAGTGGAACGTACACACACACACAAAAACACCTGTTCTACAGTTTCCTCTGATTTCTATATGCGACCAGCCATGAGAAGGTCCATTGTGACTTCTGACTGTAGGAAATAAGCAAAATTCTCCCTGTAATGCATTTTGCATGGGAATGAAAACATCCTCAAGCCTGTAATCATGTTACACTACAGCTAGTAACTGAGTGAGATAACTTGAGGCTACTCTTTGGGCTAAACTCAAATCAATTACATTTGACCTTTCCCATTTCTGGACATCATTCTTAACTTATCCTTTAAGGTCACACTTGAAGTATAAAGCTGCACTGCTTATAAGATACGGTTTCAGTTTAATCTCACAGACTAGCCCACATGCCTACGTTTGTAGAAGCAGACCTGCCTACCCCTGAAATGTACCATGTGTAGTTTTGGGTGTGAAAATAAGGCAAATGTGTAGTTTGGCAGGTGAATGTGTAGTATTTCAATTTGATCAACCCAAACCGCAAAACAGAACAGTTACTTATACCGTACTAAAACAAACACTCAACACTCCAAACAAAACTATTACAATGTGAACAATACTCCTCATACAAATACAAACAAAGCCCCCACAAAAATACAAGCCAAGCATTAAGTTTATTTGTTAAGAAAAAAATTATTAACTAGTTTGGAACATTTGCATGGGTGAAACTGATCAGAATTAAAAATAAGGAAAATGAGGCCGGGGTCCAGGGGCCGCCCACGCCCTGGTGGGGTGCAGGGGCAACGCCCTCTTAGGGGGCCCAGCGGGGCGAAGCCCCCCGGAAGAAAACAAAAAATCAGGCTTTTTAAGGGTAAAAGTAGGCCTTTCCTGGTATCTCAAACACACAAATTTGCACAGTAAACAATGATAACAAATGCCAAGCTGTAGTCCGATAATTCGCGCGCTCAGGGAAACAAAGATTCAGCGATGTCCGGTCACTGTGTTAGAGAAAATACAGATCGGATCGCCGGCAAAAAAACAAAAAAACAAAAATTTTTTTTTTTACAGATTTTCAAAATAAGGAATTCTTTATTTGACCAATTTCATTTGGCGGATTTCCGCCCTAAGGCGGAAAAGTTTCACCCATGCATTTGTTAAAAAAAAAGCTATGTTGAGGGAATCAGGAATCAGGAATCAGGAATTTTACGCCGCTTGGAACCTTTTTAGGTTATTTGCGCGACGGGGGTGAGAGCGCACCGCCTATACGTTAAAAACAAACTAAGGACCTATCAATTTCTGTGTGTCCTCATAAAAACATCTAACATGTTACTTCAAGTAACCCCTAGTTTAGGACACCCCATAACCTATACAATTTCCTATCATTGTTTGGGTGTTTGAGGAGCTGGGGGGTAACGAGGGACGTAAAGCACCCAACATACACGCCGACCCCAGTCCTCTTATTTTAGCTTCCCTAATTTAAAATGTTTAAAAGCTGGTTTAAAAGTGATTCTCTAGATTTTAGAGCAGAGGGCCGCTTGTGGCACCTCTGCTTATTGCTGTTGAGAAAGCAGCAACAGATTTTGCCTGGACCACCTGCTCGTCTAGTGCATTCCACTCAGCCACCGTCTGCACGAAAAAGGAGCGTCGATACTGCTCTGTGCTGGCGTCTGGAATGATGTAGCCACGGGTGTTGTTGTAAGAGTACTTGGTGACGATGTTACTTGCTACGCAATCGGGAAAGGTGTTGGCCCGTATTTTCCTCTTCTCTTTATCTATTGGTTTCAGGAAGTTTTCTGGAGGTATTGCTGGGGTATGTCCCTCAATGATTTTGAAGAGAGTGGTGAGTCGCTGTTGTTTTCTGCGCTCTTGTAGAGATGGTAGATTTAGGTCCCGTAGCATCTTTGTTACACATCCTGGGTCTTGGGAACGGTAGTCGCGCTTTATGAATCTTGCCGCTTGTTTCTGAATCCGCTCAAGTTTTGTTTTGTCATGGACTAGGTGTGGATCCCACACTGTTGCTCCATAGTCGAGGGTGGACCTTATGAGGGAGATGTATGCCATTCGTCGCAGTTCTGGGGGGCAACTTCCCAAGTTTCTTCGCAGAAATCCCAGCTTGGATCCCGCCTTCTTGCATATGGTTGCGATGTGCTTAGACCATTTGAGGTCTGCTGAGATCTCGATTCCTAGATATGGGCTTTGTTCGACGTGCCGTAGGATTTCCTTGTTGAGTTCGTAGATGTACGTTGTGTTTTTCTTAGTGGGGAGGACAAAGCACTTTTTGGCGTTGAATCGCATGCCCCATTGATTGGCCCATACTTCTAGTTTTTCAAGGTCCTCTTGAAGGGTGATGTGGTCCTGGAAGGAGTGGATTTTTCGGTATAACAGGCAGTCGTCAGCGAATAATCGTACTGTTGAATTCACTTGCTCAGGAAGGTCATTCACATGGCACAGGAAAAGCAATGGGCCTAGGACAGTGCCCTGTGGTACTCCTGAGTCGACGGTTGCTCCCTCTGAGTGTTCTCCCTCCAGGATGACTTTCATGGTTCTATTGCACAGGAATCTTGTGATCCAATCGTGTATGGGTCCCTTGATGCCGTAGTGTTCCAATTTGTGGAGGAGCTTGGAGTGGGGGACCGTGTCAAACGCCTTGCTGAAGTCGAGGATAATAATGTCGCTCTGCACTCCAGCATTGTTTGTTTTCTGCAAGTCGTTCATGGTCGTCAATAGCTGCGTTTCACAGGAGAAGCCTGATCTAAACCCATGGTTTCTGTCCGTAAGGATTTTGTATTTCTCCAGGTGAAGATGGATGTGGTGGCTGATAATGTGTTCAAGCAGCTTGCATGCAACGGATGTTAGGGACACCGGTCGGTAGTTTTCAGCTCTGTTTTTATCTCCTTTTTTGAAAACGCAGGCTACGTTGGCAGTTAGCCAGTCTGCGGGCAGGTGTCCTGTTTCCATAGAGTGTCTATATATGCAGGTTAGAGGTGCCGCGATCGACACAGCGGTTCCCCCTTTCACAGATAGCATGATTAAGTTTGCTGCTGGCACCTGCCCACGCAGCCCCTGCCCTGCTTATCTGTTATCACATTCCTGGCCCCGCTGGGGCTTCAGCCTTCTTTGTTCCACTTGCTGGCAGCAGAAAATGAGTCAATTTCCCACGGTTTAATTGCCTTCCTGCCACTGCCTGGCAGCAGAACCAGATTTTTTTATCTAGTTTATATCTTGAAGAGCCCTGTCTGGAGCATTTTCCATGTGGTTTCGTCTTAAAGACTTTTTGTCTTGTATTAGTTTCTGATCATCAGAGTACATGTACGCTGTGTGTTTCATTTGTGTGGCATTGTGTTGTGACAGGCAAATTTTTCACCCACTGTTCAGCAGAAAAGAAAGGATTGAATCATAGTATTATTACAAGTGACATCACACTCAGTTATTTTGTGCAGCAGTGTGACCTAATATTTCCAGTTTTCTTCTTTGTCTTCATGTGACAGTGTATGTTTGGTATGCAGTGTGTTTCATAATGGAGCATACTGAAACTGAACATCTAATTTGTGTTAATGCATTGTGTAGACTGTGTGGGGAACGCTCTGCAAGAACAAAAAAAGATCGACATTGTAATGTGAAACTGTGTGTGGACTATGCGGACAAACTGAAAAACTTTTTTAACATTGATGTATCTTCTGATATTAGTGCAAAACATTCGACCACGTTTTGTCAGAAGTGCTATTCAAAGCAATTAAACCGTACGCCCTCAAACACAACAGCTGACACAACAGCTGATCGTGTTAAGGAACAAGCTCAAGCCATTAGTAACATTTGGTGTCAGTATGATTCCAGCCGACCCTGGTTTGCTGGTGTCAGTATAATGTGAACAGCCTTCTTTAAATCTACCCCAAGATACATGGAAGTAAATCTAGCTATAACAACAACAACAACTGACGTGTGCTGACATTTTGGAATACTGTTTTCCTACTTGGATACCTGTAAGCGGGCTCAAGAAAAGATACCTCACACACACAAGGTAAAAATCTTTTAAGTGTCAGCATGAACATCTGTTAACATTAACCTTGCAGATTTGTTTTTAATTTGTTCTGTCTTCAAAAGTGGACCGTGGCGCGATCTGTAGCCACTCAAATACATGTCATTAATTACATTGTGCCGTGTGTACTGTTCTCTGTCTGTCTTCTTTCAGCAGGCTACAGCAGTGGCACACCTACAGCATAGTGGTCATATTTAGTATCGTTTGAAAGTTTATGGTCTTGACTACAAGGCTATGTGTAAATAACACACATGCTGACATCGTAATTCAAGAGAACTAACAAGATAGAAGTGTTTTCAAAACACACAGCTTACTCGCAAGGCAGAGATAGCAGTGCGTAGCTGCCGAGAGGTTGAGCTAGGCCGCACTCTGGCCTGCTAGTAGAAGGGAGCTTTTCTCTTAGCCTTCTACTGCTGAGATGGCTTGTGTGGGTGATGCTATCGCGCGGTTGTACAGTCACTACTGTGTAGCCAGCGCTGAACCGGGGGATGGGTGATTAATTACCGCTGGCGGCCTGGCACTGAGGAAGGGGTGATAAAGGGGTCAGATTCCGGCTGTGTCTGTGAACTAAACCTAATAGCAGAAACTGCCGTGGCGAGGGTGTCGGCACAGTTTTTCAGGACCTTACTGGAAATTTCATCTGGGCCGCAAGCTTTTGAAGAGTTTAGGTTTCTTAATAATTTGGCAACCCCTTCTTCCGTGATGACAAGGTCGGAGATGTGAGGCTGTTGGGGACTATGCATTTGTGGGGGAGGCGATCCGTCTTCTCTTGTGAATACCGAGCGGAACTGTTGTAGGAGGATTTTTGCTTTTGACAGACTGTCGGTGACGAGTCTCGTTCCCTCTTTTAGAGGTGCTACGCCAATATTGTCTTGTTTTCTGGCGCGGACATACCTCCAGAAGGGCTTGCTGTTGTTGTTGTCTCTCATTCCTGTCTCAATGATGTTGTTCACATATTTTTGTTCCGCTTTCCTAATTGTACGTCTGCATTCTTTTTGGCAATATCTGTAGTTTGACCAATTTTTACTTTTCTTTGCCTTCTTGTGGAGTCTTTTTTTTCGTATGCAGGGGTATGCAGTTCATATACAGTGGGACCCCCTATTCAAGACCAGTGACAATCTGAGAACATCAAGTCACAAAAAGTAGGGACTGGGAGTATGTGTATCAACATAAAGGCAAATTTGCGTCGGCAATAATAATAATATGGCAGGTCATTGCCTCTGCTCTGGTTACCGATCTTTCAAAAGTGAGCTTGTCTTGGTCTTCTTTCCCTGGCACGGGTTTCTTCACAAAACAGTCCAATTTTTCCTCTGCTTTGGTCGGGATTTCTCGAATTCCTCATGAGAAGTGCTTTTCTTGTGGCGGTTACACGGTCGTAAAGCCCACTGTGCTTCTCTGAAAAAGCCGTGTTGCACACAGTGCAGTGGGCAAAATGCTTCCCTTTTCTCCACGAAACTAGGCATGGATGCTCCTCATAGTACTTTGGCAGAAAAGCCTTGCTGGGAGTTTGACCAAGCTTCTTTTTTTTTGCTCCGTGGCGGTTGATCGCCAAAGTCTTCTGAATCCGTGTTCGTCGCTGTAGCCATTTTTTTCCCTCCAGAAAGAATGAGCTACGAAGTGACCGCGTTCAGAAAAGTATGTGCTGAAACGCCCGCGATAGTTGTAATAACAGCAGCAAGACCAACTGACTACGCTACTCTCGCGGGCGCCGGGCATGTTTTGCACGCAGTACACAACCGGTTAGTACAAATTATGGATCGGAACTCGCTCGCGTTTTTGCGTATTCAAAATGTCAAAATGTGTAGTCGAAATGAAACGTTTGCGTAGTATAAGACAAGCATGCGTAGTTGCGTAGTTTGGGGACCAAAATCGTAGTTTACTACGCTCAATGTGTAGTGTAAACAGGTCTGTAGAAGTAAAGAGAACAGAACATGAACACACAGTTACAAAAAACAATATATTTAGATCTCCTGAATGATAAAACATCCTACCCAGACAGTAAGGCAGTGATGGCGCTAGTATTTTTTCAAACAGGTACGCAAACTTGGAAAAAACCCCGGTAGTTCTAAAAATCAACCGGTAGGTCATACCGGCAGCCAATTTTGTTCCGGTACTTTCTCATTTCAATCGATAAAATACCGGTATATATATATACTGGTTAACGCCAATACTGTAAGGTGTATATATATATAATATATGCATGGGTGTTACTGGGAAAAATCAAAAAACCTGAAAGGCAGGGGTCCAGGGGCCGCTGAGGCCCCGGCGGGGCACAGGGGCAGCGCCCCGTTGGGGGGTTCAGGGGGGCGTTGCCCCCCTGAAGCTGAAGCAAATTTGCCAAAATGAAAGCATATAGTGGCCATTTCCAGCATTTTCACAGTCAGAAACCATACAAGAAGAAAAGAAGCAGAAACAAAAAAAGTCCACAAAAATAATACAAATGGGATACTTTACTGTCCCAATCAACCAAGCAAAATCACCGTCAATAATTCAAAAAAAATTCTAGCATTCGAAAAATGTCTGACAAGAAACAAGGCATCCCGCGTTTTCTTGAGTTCAGTGGCATTATCAAAGCCACACACAAACACTGCTTCTGATCTGAGTCCTATAATGTATCCATGCGAGGCTTTTTGAAGAAGGAACGAATGTCTCCTGCACTCTCTGTAAAGCAGCACGTTTCCCCCCTTTCCCAACCATTCCCACCTCCACTTGTTTGTAACACCTTCCTCTAGTTGTTCAAGTTTAGAAGGATCGACATCATTACTGATGTAAGGCATTTTGATCGAGCAAAATGCTCAAGTTTGAAAGAAAGTTTCTGGACACCGACGAAACCAAATCATAATAAGCAAGATGGCGGCAAATCCAAGGGAGCGAACCGAGAAAGCACGCGAACCGGTGTCAAAAGTCGGATCGGAACCGCTGCTCGTTATTTCAACTTTGCGAAACGAAACGGAAAACCGGAATTTCCGGCTTCAGATTTTTTCAAAAACCGGAAATCCGGCAAAAGCCGGAAGAGTAACACCCATGTATATGATAGCTAGAACACATACCATTGGTCTTTTAAGATGTCCAGGCAGATGGCACCTGTTACTGAGCTGATGTTTGGATGCCAGATCTTCGTCAGAAATTTCACCTGAAAGTCAGACATTTGACTTTGTACACCAACATGGCAACCCATTCCAGTCAATACAATTCCCCTGAAAGTCAGAAATTTGACTTTGTACACCAACATGGCAACCCATTCCAGTCAATACAATTCCCCTGAAAGTCAGACATTTGACTTAGTACACCAACATGGCAACCCATTCCAGTCAATACAATTCCCCTGAAAGTCAGACATTTGACTTTGTACACCAACATGGCAACCCATTCCAGTCAATACAATTCCCCTGAAAGTCAGACATTTGACTTAGTACACCAACATGGCAACCCATCCCAGTCATTAACATTCCCCTGAAAGTCAGACATTTGACTTTGCACACCAACATGGCAACCCGTTCCAGTCAATACAATTCCTCTGAAAGTCAAGACATTTGACTTTGTACACCAACATGGCAACCCGTTCCAGTCAATACAATTCCGCTGAAAGGCAGACATTTGACTTAGTACACCAACATGGTAACCAATTACATGCAGATTTGGAATCAGTAGCGAAAGTAGAAACAGCCCGGCGCAGCACAAATGAAAAAAAAATTGTCCAAAATAGGAACCTCGTTCTCAAGTCACTAAAACATGGAGGTGTTTTTGCAGATGACAGAAGTTTCTGTAATTGCAGTATTTATGGCTTTGAATCTGCACAGTACAACTGAAAGCTGTTTCGCCGCCAGCGATCCGGCCATCCCTACAGACGTGACAAGTGAATTTTGTCCCCCCCAAAAAAGATGATTAAAAAAGATTGATTGATGTGAAATAACAGCATGAATAGTCAGAATACTGAAACACCTTCAGATACTCACAAGTGGAGGATTGAAAGGGTAGGTCTCAGGGATCTTGATTTCCAGCTGAAAGCGTCCGCCTTCATATGGTGTGTCTGGTGGCCCCATGATTTCTCCCCGTAGGTGTGTGTATGTGTCATTGACCAGTTCAACCCTGATGTTACATGCTGCAACCTATTCATGGAGAGAGCAAAAATGTTCAATTTTACTTCAAATACATTCACATCAAACCCTTACCAAAACTTTTGCCAATTAACTTGAATTAAGTAAGTAACTCAAGCGAACATTTCAAAATCCAGTTCTAATCAAAAGTGTAAACCCAAGGCCAATTCTAAGCAACATAATAAACTAGCATCCTGAACTCAGGTCAAAATGAGTTCGGCTACAGTCCTACACGAATCTATCAAAACAAAAATACAGAGTTATCTCCCATATGGTTTTCGCGAGCACTGATCTAAATTTGAGATCAGTGTTCGCATCTGAGTTTTTCTTTTGTCATGACGCTTCAATGTAAAGGCTCTTTTCTTGATGTTAATGTACTGAAAGCTATCAAATATATAATTAAATAAGAAAATTGCAGTCTTAAATTTGAGAAATTTAGGACATGAACCGTTACAGTTGACACGCCACTTTTAAAACTCAAATATTTCATAAATATTCAAAGATTGTTTGGGTGCAAACTCATTTGAGCAAATCCTCAAAACACTCCTAAGAAATACAATCAAGAAATTTAATTTCCAATGAGCATACATGCTCTTACAAAACAATGAAGTAGCTATGTGTCAAATGTCCCACTTTGAAAGTGTTGGATTTTGTCATTTTGGGGCATTCTAATAACCTTTTCAAGACCTTCCAATTGATAAAAACTGATGAAATTATCTGTACTATCTCTCTGAAGGGTTTACTTTAAGAAGGAGTGGTGCTATTAGTAACTTGCTGCTTTCATAAAGAGAAATTATTCTTGAAAGGTAGGTATCTTCTTGCTGACCACGTTTTGGCACAGGCTCATATATATAATGCCATCATGAAGACTCAAACTGTAAGTGTAACTGAAACTGAAAGCATGTGTTTGACAACAGGCGATGGAGCTCCCAGAAACCATCCATGGCCAAACTCCCAAACACAGTTGTGTACCGTTCAAAACGTGAAACATATAACATGTTTTAAATTGATTAAGAAATCGGTGCTTTCTGTGCGTCAATGACAACGGGATGACTGGGCCGAAGTTCTGGCTTCAGTTGGCTGAACAGGACTTTCAGAACGACCCAAATTCTAGTTTGTGAATACTTATTAAACTAGGCTCTAATAAATTACCTCGTCACTTTTAACGACTTCTTTGAATTCTCTCCGTATTCTCTGCTCAGCAATGTTTGCCATCCTACCAGGGAGGGTGGTTCCTGAAAGAAACTTTGAATGAGATGGTAAGTTGTTCCTCTTCAACCACAGAATGAAGTAACTTCCGGTTCGTGCAGACGTCATGCGCAAAATCTAGATTCGGAGAGAATAAATGCAAAAATGTTGTTTCACGAATTCGATGGAAAAAAATATGTTTAAGTCAAATGAGTTCCTTTTCATGCGGAGAATAAAGAAATAAAGCTGTCGATAATTTTATTATTTACGCACTCATTCGCAACTCCACACACCACACGGACAGCAGCTCCGACGAAACCGCGAAAAGGATTGATGCTCAAGTCTACACGCGTGCAGAGTTCGGGTCCACTCATAGAACAAGGGAGAATGCCTAACATCAAGGTCTTCGCGGGTACCTCACACACGGATCTTGCCCAAAAGATCTGTGACCGTCTGGGGATTGAATTGGGAAAAGTCATAACGAAAAAATTCAGCAACGGAGAGTGTTGGTAAGGATAGCAAGTTTTCATTTCATTTCGGTCACTGGCATTGCCCAAATGCTCGCGCAGTGTCTGCGAGATCTTAATCATTACCATGTCTTTTAATCTAGATATATTATATGATTGATGTTGTTGTTTTTTTCTCTCTATGTGATGTGTCGTGTCGTTATTCAGGTGCATCGCAATCTTGAGCTGCTATGCGCATCACTTGTGTTGACCACGTGAAATGACTGACTCGCGTTCTCATTGGCTCCTCCATACTCCTAGCCTCAATCAGTTCGTCTGCTACGGTTCATTGTAGTTTCTTTGGCCTTGATCCTAATTTATATTGAGAAGTCCTGGGTGTAGTACGGATTGGTAACCATGGTTCTAGTTGCCCGGGATCTAAGAACTGTTGACGTTTCTGTGCTGACAACAGAACTGTTTACCGTTAACTTTTTCTTTGCTGGCTTGTGGTTGTGCATTTCCTGTGACACTGTAACCTACATAGAATTCCCGCCTAGTCTGTAAACAAAGGTGCTATAAACAGTGCCTTCTCAGAGTGCTTTCAGTTTCACAGTTTGGGAGGGAATCTAAGAATAGATGTTTTGGTTCAACTGATTAGAATAAAACAATGTAAAATCTTCACTTGTTGAAACTATGAAAGCATTGAAATCATTTTCCGCTGAGTTTATTAAAAAATTACAGGGCGATTTCATTAGCTAGAGAATGCTATTCCTGTGAAAAATGTCCAATGTCTTCTTGGAAATCAATGTCTCTGCTCTTGGTATGTGCAGTTATTGACATACTCATATATGAGAGTATAGATCTTGTTCCAAGGTGACCCTCTTTCAATTTCATGTGGTAGGCATATTAAGTACACATTGCACCCTTTGCTTCTATCTGTATATATATAGGCAATCCGTGAAGTTAGGAAATTCGCTTATTTCCTGATTCATTTAGGAAACTAGATGATTACCCGCTTCGCCGGGAAGAAGTAGAGCCGAATACCAGGCTGCGGCTGGGACCCGGCACGCCGGCTTCGCTGGCGCACGAAGAAAAGGAGATAAACGCGCAAAACACTGCAGACCTTCTAAAAATAGTAACGTGCAGTGACCTTCTAAAAATAGTAACGTAGTAACGGGAATATGGATTGACGCCACACGGAGGAAGGGAGATAATCGCGGCTGAAAACACTGGAGAAGATAAGGAAGAGTTACTGGTAGTGGATCCCGACAAAACAAAAATCGGTTCAGAGCGCTGCGCGCTGAGAGCACGTGTTGAAATATCTCATCGATGAGGTTGTGTCCGGGGTGTAGCTGAATACGGTGTCCAAATTTGAAAAAGATCCACCGAGAACTTTGGCCGTGCATCGCGAACAGACAGACACTAGTCGTATATATATATATATAGATACATGTTTTTCCTAAACAGCTTAGGAAATACATGAATTTCCTAAAAGAGTTGGGAAATTCACGTATTTCCTAAAATAAAACGCCAACAATTACATGGATTTCCTAATCTATAAATACACCCAAACGATGCACAAAAATTGTAAAGAAATGAGAAATAGTCCCTTTCATTTTGCTACATTTATTCAATTATTATTTAATAAAATGGGGAAACAGTTTTAAAAAAATGCACTTATTCACAAAATTGTACTACTCTCGATCATATGAACATATTGGACTAAAACAATTAGCATAATCAAAGTAAACTTTTTAGCACATAAACATCTCATGTCCCTAATAGGCTCTAGTTCCTGTGTGACAAACATTTTAAGAATCATCATCATCAAGTAAACTTGCGCCATCTTTTTTCAGTCACAATAAAATCTGCTTGAATCAGCATCTATACTGTATATATATACGACTTGTGTCTGTCTGTGTGTGTATCTGTGTCTTCGCGATGCACGGCCAAAGTTCTCGATGGATCTGCTTCAAATTTGGTGGGCTTATTCAGAGAGACCCCGGACACAACCTCATCGATGAGATATTTCAACACGTGCTCGCAGCGCTGAACCGATTTTGGTTCCACCTCAGCTATTTTGGTTCCACCTCAGCTACCCGGGCCCCCATACCGACACACCAAAGCCAAAGTTCTCGGTGGATCTTTTTCAAATTTGGACACCGTATTCAGCTACACCCCGGACACAATATCATCGATGAGATATTTCAACACGTGCTCTCAGCGCGCAGCGCTGAATCGAATTTGGTTTTTGTGTTCATTTCACCATTATAAGTAACTCTTCCTTATCTTCTCATCTGCTCCATGTTTTCAGCGTTTACCTCCCTTCCTTCGTGTGGTGCACTACAGTATGAAGGGGGCATCTTCGGATATTCCCGGCGTTCTGTTACTATTTTTAGAAGGTCACCGCAGTGTCCAGAATGTAAATTGGACCCGTAAATTATCCTCACTGTAAAAGTGCAAAGGTCGAATCAATTTATAGCCACGCGAAAAATACACTGTCATCTATTTCTCTATAGATACGGCTTCTCTGTGTTTGTGTGTGTGTGTGTCTCTATGTGAGCAACACCTGTGCATTGTTCAGTTCTGTTTGTGATGTGGTCTGGCGGCTTTTGTGTAATTTTATGTACTGGCCTTCCTTTGTGAAGCCATAACAGTTCAAAAGGGCTTAGAGATAAGCTCTAACTTGCTCAGTCCTGTTTGAGTGGAGTTCGCCTCCAAAGGTGATTAACACGGTTACATTCGTCGACAAGGATGGGACTCGATATGGTCAGGAATGGCATTATGGCCACTGAATCATTTTCGTGCGGTTCCCATTCCACGAATCTGGGAGGGACCTAAGCTTGGCGGGTCCATTGTTCGGACCCGGCGAAGCCGGCGTACGGCTCTAAGTACTTCTTGCCGGCTACCCGGCGAAGCGGGTATTCATTCTAGTTTGTTTATACACGCGAGACTTCCATGGCATGGTGAAACAGTTTAAACAAATGCAGTACAAAAGGAAAATCAGCATTTGTTTTTACACTCGAGACTTCCATGGCACAGTTTAAAAAATGCACTTATTCACAAAAATTGTACTACTCTCGATCATATGAACATATTGGACTAAAACAATTAGCATAATCAAAGTAAACTTTTTAGCACATAAACACCTCATGTCCCTAATACTAATAGGCTCTAGTTCCTGTGGGAAACAAATTTTAAGAATCATCATCAAGTAAACTTGCGCCATCTTGTTTCAGTCACAATAAAATCTGCTTGAATCAGCATTTGTTTTTACACGCGAGACTTCCATGGCACAGAGAAACAGTTTTTAAAAAAAAGGCATTTATTCACAAAATTATACTACTTGATCATATGAACATATTGGGATTAAAAAACGAGCATACTTAAAGTAAACAACACATTTCACTAACTTGTGAACACTCGTTCAAATTCCTGGCAGATTGACAACAAATTCATAGTCCGTGTACAAATCGTCTCTTATTTTTCAGGAAATTCGTAAATAGTTCACAGTTCGTGCATAATAAAAGTCTCACGTGTCCGGGGAAAAAAGTATTTCACACAAGTATTTGGCACCCTTCCTTTGGGTGTTTTTATAGATCAGGAAATCCATGTAATTGTTGGCGTTTTGTTTTAGGAAATACGTGAATTTCCTAAATATTTTAGGAAATTCATGTATTTCCTGTGCTGTTTACGAATTACATGAATTTCCTAAATGAATCAGGAAATACGCGAATTTCCTAACTTCGCGGATTGCCTGTAACATATATACGGCTTGTGTGTGTGTGTTCGCGATGCACGGCCAAAGTTCTCGATGGATCTGCTTCAAATTTGGTGGGCATATTCAGGTGGACCCCGGGCACAAACTGGTCGATGAAAATTTTCAACACGTGCTCTAAGCGTGGCGCGGTGAACCGCGGATACGGCTTCTGTGCCAAGGGAAACAATCTACGCAATTCAACAACGTTAGGTTGCTGAAGCAGCAGTAGCTTCCCTTCTACTTGAAACCTGCTGAGTTTTCAATATTGGTTCAGATCCTTTATTATCCCTGTTACCGATAGTTGAAAATCAAAGGGGTATAGAATCTACGTTAGGCCAAAAAATAAAAATAGGTGTGGTTAAGGTAACATAGCCAAAAAAAATAGGGTAGGAAGGTAGGCAATCACTTTTTTTTTTAAACTTTTTTTTCTTATGTGTACAAATTAAACCTACTTGACAGGGAAATAAGTGTGCGACCCGAGCGCTTTCGCTTTCATTGCGTTTTCTGCACTCGGGTTTTTTTTTTTTGTTGACAAATGTAATAAAAAGTTATAGGATCGGCCCCTAAAAATAGGGTAGGTCGGGTTACCGTAACCACACCTATTTTTTTTTTTTTTTAGGCCTTAGCATACCAAAGACAGAAAAAATAAACCACCTTTCCCCATGTTCTGTGTCTGTCTTAAAAAAAGATCAAATCACTTTCAACACTGTGCCCTTTTCTCTTTCAGCAACAACATGGCTTACCAACCACCATCGCATTGTACTCTCTTGCGAGTCATTCAAACTGGTCGATGAAATTTTTCAACACGTGCTCTAAGCGCGGCGCGGTGAACCGCGATACGAATTACGAAACTAAACACTTTTTTTTCGGCTCGACTTCTTCACTTCTTTCACTTCCGCCACACAACGAAAACGAATCTAAGCAGCGCTTTTCTGCACAGGTAGTACATCTAAGTATTGCAATTCGTGTACAAAATCCCTCCCATCTTCAAAATATTGCCACTAATACTCCCCCTCCCATCGTAATTATTCATTGCAACCATTAAAAGTCAGGAGCTTTGCCGGTGTTTTTGTGTCTACCCAGAAGCTCTACAGTAGATGGTAGGTACGACTACTGTGTGTCTGTTCGCGATGCACTGTCAAAGTTCTCGACGGATCTGCATCAAATTTGGTGGGCATATTCAGGTGGACCCCGGGCACAAACTGGTCGATGAAAATGTTCAACACGTGCTCTAAGCCGGCGAACTGCCACGCTGCATAATCTGTCTCGCGATCCACCCGGCAAAGCCGGGTATTCATCTAGTTTGCTATATATATATGGACCGGACGAGATGTGAAAGTAGTTTATTCCCCCCTCTGCTTCTTTCTCTCTGTAAACTTGTAGGGCTAGTTATTTTTCGGTAACTTGCCCAACAACGGGCCTGAATCCTCGATAGCTCATGGGTAGAGAATGTACACATTGTGGATCTACTTTTTGCGACTTAAAAGTTCAGAACACTCTAATGTACAAAATATACATTTCTGGACCAAACAATACCGCATTTAAACCAGGAACTACAGGCTTGAACACATGAATCTGAATATAAAATCCACGAGTTTGGTTGTTTTCTGAATTCAGATCTGCCGTGCACAATCGTTTATCGCTAGCAAGATTCCAAGGCAAGTAACTCTCATACTTTGTCTAGCGACACGAGTAGTTCCCCTTTCAGATTTCGGCTGCATCGACAAGAGACTGCAATCCGACGGTCAGTTTTCAACAATATTTCATTTTATAAACAGATCACACGCAATCAAATGCAAACATCTAATCAATTTAAAGAACATGCGGCGGTTTCATACACTATTTTGCCCCAGAAAACTGAACTTCATACAGTTTTTAACGTTGGAACACGGGTGTAAAACTTCGTCTGCTAGTCACATTCGAGGAAAGAACATTTCCTGAGCGATACCAAAACATGAACAGAACACACACTGTCTGCCTTTACCGCCACAGCAAAATAACATAACTGTGTACTTGATTTTAGTCCAAAACAGGGAAACTGACAAGAAGTGTTAACAGAATTGAATCATTTTCACGGAACTATACAACCGCGCATTATTCAATCGCCTGCGCAGGTAGACTGGTTGGGTGATTAGGATTCGATCAAACTTTCGCACAAAAAACTCCTCTTTTCTTTGAATAACTGAAGAAAGGAGGAATAAAGAGGTTTCATACCTCGTCTCGGTGAATATTAAAAATAATGGTCTCAGTTCGCGGTCATGAAAAAGCTCGCTGAAGCTCGCATTTTTCATGATCCGCTAACTTGGACCATTATTTTTAATAATCACTGAGACTCGGCATATAACCTCTACTTATTCCACCCTCTGCTTATTCCGCCCTCTGCTCCTTTCTCTCTGTAATCGTGTAGGGTTAGTTATTTTTCGTTAACTTACCCAACAATCAAAATCACTTAACTAGAACGGGCCTGAATCCTCGATAGCTCACAGGTTGATGAGCGAGACTTTGAGGGAACTACTTTAGCGATTGAAAAGTTCCGAACGCTCTAATGTACGAAATATACATCTCTAGACCAAACAATACAAACATGCTGCATTTAAACTAGCAACTACAGGCTTGAACACATTAATCTCCATATAAAATCCATGAGTTTGGTTGTTTTCTAAATCCAAATCTAACGATCAGTGCAGAGAAACTCGCTTTAGATCTCTTATGAGTGCAAGCAAACTTCCAAGGCAAGTAACTCTTGTACTCTGTCTAGTGATAAGAGTAGTTCCCCTTCCAAATTTTCTGAACTGAGTTGCTTGGACAAAAGACTGCAATCCGACGGTTAGTTTTTGACAATATTTCATTTTATAAACAGATCACACGCAACCAAGTGCACACATCTCATCAATTTAAAGAACATACAGCGGTTTCATACAATATTTTGCCCCAGAAAACTGAACTTCATAGAGTTTTTAACGTTGGAACACGGGTGCAAAAGTTCGTCTGCTAGTCCCATTCGTAGAAAGAACATTTCCTAAGCGATACCAAAACATACCGCCACAGCAGAATAACAACATAACTGTGTACTTGATTTTAGTCCAAAACAGGGAAACTGACAAGAAGTGTTGACAGAATTGAATGATTTTCCCTGAACTATACAACCGCGCATTATTCAATCGCCTGCGCAGGTAGACTGGTTGAGTGAATCGGATTCGATCAAACTTTCGCACAAAAACCCCTCTTTTCTTTGAATAACTGAAGAAAGGAGGAATAAAGAGGTTACATACCTCGTCTCAGTGATTATTAAAAATAATGGTCTCAGTTCGCGGTCATGAAAAAGCTCGCTGAAGCTCGCATTTTTCATGATCCGCTAACTTCGACCATTATTTTTAATAATCACTGAGACTCGGCATGTAACCTCTACGTCACTGTCACCTACTAATATGATTATAATTGTGCAGGTAATTAGTTACAAGTGATCACATTTTCTCTGGAAAGAAATGGATTTAAAGGGCAGGAACAACCACACAATACTGGTACCACCTGTTTCAAGGCTGTCAAAAAATCGAAGAGAATCAAGTCTTAAAAGAATCAAGTCGAATTACAGATCTATGTGTTTTGTTTTTTTAGAAACGGAAAGTCTGAAAAAGCAGGGCTTTAAAGGGGGAAGGCCTTAATTTGGAGGGTTGTAAAAGGTGTGTTTTGCTGAAGAATAAAATGAGGCAATGGGGGAGGAACCTCCTTTTAGCAAACATAATGTACATATGTATCCATATCTGCAAGTACCAAGTGAACAGACTGACAAGTGACAGACACAGAACATGCAGTTTTGTACACAATGAAATGCTAGTGTTGTCAAATCTTGATGATGAAAATGAAAGACTAGTGTTGTATTGGAAGATTACAGTTGTGCTTTTTTAGGTAAAAAAAATAAAGATGATATTGCATCAGCGTATAACCTGTTGTCAAAGCTCATAGCAGTGTAAGGAGTGTGTTCTAAACCCAACAGCCGTTGACAGTTCTGGGCTGGGGTGCTCTCAACAGCTTTGACACTGCTAACAACATTTAGGTCAGGTTTACATTAGTGTCGCTCATACCAATTGTGCACCCATTGTTGTTTTGGTGCTATGAACTTGCAGGGTGAAAATCATATACATGTACAAATTTAAAAAAATAAAACAGATCAGTTTCTGCTTTGAATTTCTGCCAAGGGTCACAATCTTTGAGGCTGCATTTGTTGGCTTCTTTTTATCTTGTTTTTCAGTTTTTATTTGGGACTAAAATGTAGATTTGTCCAGCAGTTGACCTTAAAGTTAATCACATTTAACTTGGTTTTCCTGTGCATTGTTGCGAACTATAGATTTAACCATGCAGATGATATATCAATTCACAGATTGGTGTTTGTACAAAACGATTGATATCTTGCTCATTGTTCAGTTAATGACTGCAATATACCACTGCCACATCTGTTGTCATTCTTAGCTCTGCTGTGTTTTGTTTAATAGTGACACCTTAACATGCTGTCTGAGGAAGGGAGTGTTCGTCAATATTCTTCAGTTAATTAGCACAGATCCGTACATCGCTTGGGATCCCTCGTCAGGGTTCGTACAGAGTCCTTGAACCCTGGAAAACTCCTTGAAAATTGGAAAACCTTTTCCAGGCCTTGAAAAGTGCTTGAAAATAGAGTTTTGTTAAATAGTCATTGAAAAGTACTTGATTTTTCCAAATTGTTGCCTATACATTTCGTCAGCAGCTTGTCTTATTTAAAAAAAAATGCAACCCCCTTTTTTTTCGTCAAATACAGTACACACATTTTGGGAGAATAAAAGATCGAGTGAAAACAAAAGCAGACGAACTAACTATTACTAGTCACCTGTAGTTGCTTCCCTTCCTGAAGGTAAGCTTGGTGCTTTGCATTAATTTGGGGAAAATCATGTCCTTGAAAAGCATTTATTTGGTCCTGGAAATGTCCTTGAAAACTCCTTGAATTGTATCAGCTCTGCCCTGCAGGAACCCTGCCTCGTTACCTATACTAAACTACTCGTGTACTTTGTTATGTAAATGTGTTTTATTAATATATATACTATGCTTTATGGAAAAGTTTCAGAAAAGCTGAAATTACGCAATTTTCTGTGAGGAAATAGTACATATGTACAGTTTTTCCCCAAAATATTACAAGTACAGTATTGCATGAATTGTTTCCTTCAGGGTTTTTTGGAAAGATAGTTTGTCAAATAATTTAAAATTTGAAACATTTGTCTGTAGCCAGGCATTTTGTAATTTTCAGTTTGTCTTTTTACAACTGCTGTCCTTTGTACACATAGTTAAAGGTTAGGTTGAGGTTGAACACAGGTGTTTTTTTGTTTGTCTTTTTGAATGAGTCATCAGGAGAACATTTAACTTTGCATTAAGATTCACTCAGGTTGCAAGGGTGATATAAACTTTGCGGTTGTGTGTGTGTCTTTGTTAGTGGTCATTTTATTTTTGTTAGCGCAAGGCAAAGTCTGATTCACTCTGATTTGTGAGGAGCTTTGAAAACAGGGGGGGGTAAGGATTTGATATTTTGGTAGTGTAGCCGGTATTATAAACTTTACTCCACACACTTCTTCCATACTTTCAATGTCTATTTTGCTTCTTTTTGTAGTTAATGTTGTTAGGAATGGATGACAGTCCACAAACACACACAAGGTAATGTTATGATTAATATATATATATATATATTTTTTTTTTTTTTCCTCACAAGCGTGGAGGTTGGTGAATCCGTGCGAGGGGAGGATGTGTACATCGTGCAGAGCGGGTGCCGTGAGATCAACGACATGCTGATGGAACTGCTGATCATGATCAACGCTTGCAAGATTGCCTCGGCCTGCAGGGTCACTGCCGTCATCCCCTGCTTCCCGTATGCTCGCCAGGATAAGAAGGACAAGGTGAGAAAGACTGCAGAGTCGCTGGATTTAAGCCTATCCTTACCTAGGCGAAGTATACTTCGCGAAGCTGGCCCCGTTTTAACATTCCCTCCTTTTTAAGACCTGGTTTTCTCAGAATTGTTTAGGTCTCAGAAGGGGGGTTCCACTGTACTAATAGAAGCTAGAATCATAGTTCTGAATACAGTGTGTTTGTCCACAGAGCCGTGCCCCCATCTCAGCCAAACTGGTGGCCAACATGCTGTCAGTGGCTGGCGCTGACCATATCATCACCATGGACCTCCATGCCTCCCAGATTCAGGTAAGGCAACAACAACAAAATGTTGGTTTAGGGTAACGTGACCAAACAAAATAAGGTCGGTAGGTAGGCTTTTTTTTCTTCTTTTTTCCTGTGGGATTGTTTGCCCCAGTGTTTCCATGGAAAAGCAACTCTTCCTCGAACCATTAAAACATGATAGTTATTTGGTCACATTTTCATCTTTGACCTGCCATGTGTTTTCCCTCTGATTAAAGAACAACTCCCAAGAAAGGACACCTTTTTTTTTTGAGAAATGAAAAGAATGTTTATGGGTCGGTGGAAAAAAATAGGGTCGGTCGGGTTACCCTAAACCAACATTTTTTGTTGTTGTGCCTAACATTCCCTGGTTATTGATCAAATCTTTTCCTCCGAAAACGGCGTAAGGCTGCCTAAATGGCGGGGTAAAAAACGGTCATACACGTACAATTCCACTCGTGCAAAAAACACGAGTGTACGTGGGAGTTTCAGCCCACGAACGCAGAAGAAGAAGAAGAAGATCAAATCTTTGTCCCCAATTAACCCTGTGGGAGTGAAGTCACATGCTGAAAGAAGAGCGACTGTTCGAGGTTCACTCAGCGGGACTGTGAACCTCACATGGGGCTAAATCGAGTTATTGCCCTTGCTTTTAGTCTGCCCCCATTTCTGCTATGACATGGGTGTATGTGGCTATGTCTGAAGCCTGAATGCGATGACTATTTTGGCAGGTAGTGTTCTAGAAGAAAGTAAATGCCACAACAAAGCGAGTGTAATAATCATTGCACAGTTTTCCAAATCCATGTAAAAATGCTGAGACGTCTGGTGTAGAATCACCTCTTGAAACCTAACCCACCCCTCCCTTTTCTCCTTCAAGCATCCACATGCCACATAATTGCGATGGTTGTCCACGCATCCCAGGTTCAGTTAAGCAAATTATGTTGTTGATGAGAGCTTCTTTTCCACTACTGCCCTTTGTAAAAATCATGTCTATATTGGTCTCAGATTGAAGGAAAGGAATTTCTTTGGTTTGAATAAGAGATAGCTCTGTGCAAACTCTTTCATACAAAAATGATCACACAAAAACATTAAACCAATAAGAATGAGTTGAAGTCAAAGTTTAGGCGAAGGCTGCTTTGTACAATGATTATTTAGGGCAGTTTTATCAGCTAAAGTTGCATTTTAAAAGATGTTTGATGGACATGAAGACATAAATGTGCAATGATTCTGTGCAGGGTTTCTTTGACATCCCGGTGGACAACTTGTACGCAGAACCTGCCGTTCTACGCTGGATTAAGGACAACATCCCTGACTGGCGCAACTGCTGCATTGTCTCCCCTGATGCTGGTGGTGCTAAGCGGTAAGACTCACTTTTCCTTTTTAGTAATTTTAACTTTTTAATTACAGCTCTATGTTGTTAGTTTTGATTCTTGCTTTCCGCTCGCTTGACTGTCAAAGAATCGAACCAGTTAATTGTGCTGGACTAAAGATGTAGACAAAGGGTGCTCCTGCCTCAACCCTTCATTTTGTTTACAGGAGAGTAGTAAGGTTTATTTGATTAAATTTGTTTCTGTAATAAAGTACCCCAATGTGTTTCCTCTTCTTATCACAAGGATGATGACAGCTATATAGTTATGTGCTCTTGGCGCTTTACATATTGACTATGAATCAAATCAACACTATTTCAGCACTGAATACATATATAATAATAATTAAAAAAACATTCTTCTATAGCTCTGTTCACCGCCAGATAAGTCTCGTGGCGCTTTTCAAATCCATAAACATAAATACATATACATAAATCCTAACATAATAACTGAACAATAAACTTGCAACAACACATTTACTTTGTAACAATATTATGTAGGTGTATGCTCGACGCATTTCTCGTACGTCATAGACACTGTTACAGTAACATGTCTTTTGTTTTGCACAGAGTGACAGCGATTGCAGACAGACTGAACGTGGACTTTGCCCTGATTCACAAGGAAAGGAAGAAGGCCAACGAGGTGGCGTCCATGGTTCTAGTGGGCGACGTCAAGGAACGCGTGGCCATCCTCGTCGATGACATGGCCGACACCTGCGGCACTGTCTGTCACGCTGCCGAAAAGTGAGTTCTTTGTTGTGTGTGTGTTGCTGTAGTTGTTGTGTAGGGTAACTCAAAGATTGTTAGGGTTGTGTGTGTGTTGCTGTAGTTGTGGAAGGGTTGCTTTAAGATTGTTAGGGTTGTGTGTGTGTTGCTGTAGTTGTTGTGGAAGGGTTGCTTTAAGATTGTTAGGGTTGTGTGTGTGTTGCTGTAGTTGTTGTGGAAGGGTTGCTTTAAGATTGTTAGGGTTGTGTGTGTGTTGCTGTAGTTGTGGAAGGGTTACTTTAAGATTGTTAGGGTTGTGTGTTTGTTGCTGTAGTTGTGGAAGGGTTACTTTAAGATTGTTAGGGTTGTGTGTGTGTTGCTGTAGTTGTTGTGGAAGGGTTACTTTAAGACTGTTTGGGTTGTGTGTGTGTTGCTGTAGTTGTTGAAGGGTTACTTTAAGACTGTTAGGGTTGTGTGTGTGTTGCTGTAGTTGTTGTGGAAGGGTTACTTTAAGACTGTTAGGGTTGTGTGTGTGTTGCTGTAGTTGTGGAAGGGTTACTTTAAGACTGTTAGGGTTGTGTGTGTGTTGCTGTAGTTGTTGTGGAAGGGTTGCTTTAAGACTGTTAGGGTTGTGTGTGTGTTGCTGTAGTTGTGGAAGGGTTACTTTAAGACTGTTAGGGTTGTGTGTGTGTTGCTGTAGTTCTTGTGGAAGGGTTGCTTTAAGATTGTTAGGGTTGTGTGTGTGTTGCTGTAGTTGTTGTGGAAGGGTTGCTTTAAGATTGTTAGGGTTGTGTGTGTGTTGCTGTAGTTGTGGAAGGGTTACTTTAAGACTGTTATGGTTGTGTGTGTGTTACTGTAGTTGTTGTGGAAGGGTTACTTTAAGATTGTTAGGGTTGTGTGTGTGTTGCTGTACTTGTTGTGGAAGGGTTACTTTAAGATTGTTAGGGTTGTGTGTGTGTTGCTGTACTTGTTGTGGAAGGGTTACTTTAAGATTGTTAGGGTTGTGTGTGTGTTGCTGTAGTTGTTGTGGAAGGGTTGCTTTAAGATTGTTAGGGTTGTGTGTGTGTTGCTGTAGTTGTGGAAGGGTTACTTTAAGACTGTTAGGGTTGTGTGTTTGTTGCTGTAGTTGTGGAAGGGTTACTTTAAGATTGTTAGGGTTGTGTGTGTGTTGCTGTAGTTGTTGTGGAAGGGTTACTTTAAGACTGTTACGGTTGTGTGTGTGTTGCTGTAGTTGTTGAAGGGTTACTTTAAGACTGTTAGGGTTGTGTGTGTGTTGCTGTAGTTGTTGTGGAAGGGTTACTTTAAGACTGTTAGGGTTGTGTGTGTGTTGCTGTAGTTGTGGAAGGGTTACTTTAAGATTGTTAGGGTTGTGTGTGTGTTGCTGTAGTTGTTGTGGAAGGGTAACTCTAAAGATTGTTAGGGTTGTGTGTGTGTTGCTGTAGTTGTTGTGGAAGGGTTACTTTAAGATTGTTAGGGTTGTGTGTGTGTTGCTGTAGTTGTTGTGGAAGGGTTACTTTAAGACTGTTAGGGTTGTGTGTGTGTGTTACTGTAGTTGTTGTGGAAGGGTTACTTTAAGATTGTTAGGGTTGTGTGTGTGTTGCTGTAGTTGTTATGGAAGGGTTACTTTAAGATTGTTAGGGTTGTGTGTGTGTTGCTGTAGTTGTTGTGGAAGGGTAACTAAAGATTGTTAGGGTTGTGTGTGTTGCTGTAGTTGTTGTGGAAGGGTTATTTTAAGATTGTTAGGGTTGTGTGTGTGTTGCTGTAGTTGTGGAAGGGTTACTTTAAGACTGTTAGGGTTGTGTGTGTGTTGCTGTAGTTGTGGAAGGGTTGCTTTAAGATTGTTAGGGTTGTGTGTGTGTTGCTGTAGTTGTTGTGGAAGGGTTACTTTAAGACTGTTAGGGTTGTGTGTGTGTTGCTGTAGTTGTTGAAGGGTTACTTTAAGACTGTTAGGGTTGTGTGTGTGTTGCTGTAGTTGTTGAAGGGTTACTTTAAGATTGTTAGGGTTGTGTGTGTGTTGCTGTAGTTGTTGTGGAAGGGTTACTTTAAGACTGTTAGGGTTGTGTGTGTGTTACTGTAGTTGTTGTGGAAGGGTTACTTTAAGATTGTTAGGGTTGTGTGTGTGTTGCTGTAGTTGTTGTGGAAGGGTTACTTTAAGATTGTTAGGGTTGTGTGTGTGTTGCTGTAGTTGTTGTGGAAGGGTTACTTTAAGATTGTTAGGGTTGTGTGTGTATTGCTGTTGTGGAAGGGTTGCTTTAAGATTATTAGGGGATTAGTGTTTTTGCGAAAATGCTCATTGTTATGAGGGGGAAGAAATTATCTTATGATTTTTGGAATGCTTCGTCTGGACGTCTCTTACTGTGTTTTAAGTGATTTTACTTCTGTTATTAGATCATGTACCTCATGTGAAAAAATAAAGTATTGTTTTTTTCCAGGATAACTAAAATTGATTCTTTGGTCTTAATTCAACCACATTTTTGTAGCTTGCATGGTTGTTTTTTGTTTAACATTTTGTTTTCTTCTTTAGCGTCAGTTGATCTTCTACAGCATTCATAACTTTTTTCTTTTAAATTAATTTACGTTTGTATTTTTATGGAGAGGCCATGATGTGCAAATTGATACTACATTCATATGTATGTAAAGTATACTTTGATGCGATATTATTGTGGATGTTAGTGTAAGCAGCATTACATTCCTCATTCTTTTCAATGTGCAAAGGCTGTTGGAGGCAGGAGCCACAAAGGTGTACGCTATCTGCACACACGGCATTTTCTCCGGCCCAGCGGTGTCACGCATCAACAACTCCATGTTTGAGGCCGTGGTGGTCACCAATACCACCCCTCAGGCCCAGAACATGAAGGACGCTCCCAAAATAAAGGTGTGTACTATAGTATGTCTGTTGGGTTTGTTTCCCTGCCCCCCTCGTGTTTTGCTCTGGTGGTTTGGATTGGTTTGCTGTATGGTGGTGCACGTGACACTGTTAGGGTGCTGTGTGTCACTGATGCTGCGTTGCCACTGGTGATGTGTTTAGACTCCTAACACCCCGCCACGTCTTCACACACACGCATCATCCCCCCACCCCTTCCCTCCTTCCATTTCTCTTGTAGCGATGGATGTCAACTGTTTAGTTAGAATGTGCAAGTATGTAAACTTATAACACATTACGTATAAACATATAAAATGAGTGACTGCAAGTGGGCTATACAATGGGTCTGTGCATTGTATCCTAATAATTTTCCAATGTTGGGTGAACCAGGTGTTATTTCAACTATTTCTAGCTCAGTTGAGTAATCAGTTAGTCTCAGTATTGAGCAGCCTTCATCTATATGGACGTCTGTCTGTCCGTGAACAAAACGTTCACATGGAGGTTTTCTTGGATGTTATTGATTGTTTTTTTAAGTACAGGGTTAATAAAATAGCTTGTTTGATAGATACTTAAGGCTTTAGACAAGGAATATGCTGAAAATACTATGTATAACTGTTGACGTCGGCAAGAGATCTGACTTGGATTGGAAATCTTGATGACTGATTACAGGGATGTTGCCACAAATTCATACCTATAGGATGAATGTCCTGAGCTCTTCGGCATCAATAGGACATTTGACTGCTTTCAGACATTTTAATAGGACATTATAATTTTGTGCAAAACACAAAATCATGCGCACACACACATATCAGTATATGCACCAACATTGTGTGTGTATGTAACCGAGTGCCGTAACACTACGATCACCTCGGGAGGCGAAGTGCAATCAAACAGGATTGAAAATGTTAATGCCAATTTCTTAGCCCTATAAAAACTGTCATGCAAACCCGAAGGTTTCCATGAACATACAATCGGAAACCACCAGACCCCATCACAAACAGAATTCCACAATCCACCGGTGTTGACTTAAAGGCCAACAACTCGGGTGCAGAGTCTGCTGTGAAAGGAGCGGTAGCCTCCCCTGTCACATGTATATTGTTTTATTACTTTTGTTTCAAACAGGACACACACACAAAAGAAACAAACAAATTAGAAAGCAACCAAAAACGACCGGCACGGTGGCCTAGTGGTAAGGCGTCCGCCCTGTGATCGGGAGGTCGTGGGTTCGAACCCCGGCCGGGTCATACCTAAGACTTTAAAATTGGCAATCTAGTGGCTGCTCCGCCTGGCGTCTGGAATTATGGGGTTAGTGCTAGGACTGGTTGGTCCGGTGTCAGAATAATGTGACTGGGTGAGACATGAAGCCTGTGCTGCGACTTCTGTCTTGTGTGTGGCGCACGTTATATGTCAAAGCAGCACCGCCCTGACATGGCCCTTCGTGGTCGGCTGGGCGTTAATCAAACAAACAAACAAACAAACCAAAAACGTCAGCACTCTTACTTTGATTGGCACATTTTCCGGAATGATGCTATTGCTAGCCGTGTTTTTCCATGTTCTTGGCCCTAATGTAGCACACGATGCCGTTGAAACGCCAAACGTGTTTAGCTTTTGCTGTTCTTTGGCAGGCTTTAGTTTTTTTCGGTGCATAATTCAGTGCCGTGCGCTTCATCTCTAACCCGCGAAAGCAAATTAAAGCAGACGCGAGCCTTGGTCAGTTGGAGTTGTCTCCCGTACTCCTAGTTTTAGTGTGCTGTAGACGGTGTATGCAAACAGTTCGGAAGATCTGCACTGCACAACTTCAGTGCACCTGTACGCGAGAGCGCTCGGTCGCTTTTAAAGATTTCTATCATGAAAGGAAAATTATCAAATAACACGCTGTCCGAAGAAATGGAGTTCTTATCGGACAATGACTGCGCTCAGTTGAAAACAATAGGACATCGGACCGCCATGCGGCTGTGTGAATCAGACATTTGAGCCTTTTAATCGGTCTGTGTCCGATGTCCGACTCCTAACGACATCCCTGTGATTAGGCTGTTTTTATTTCAAATGCAGCTCTTCTAAAAGACTGTGGTTTTGTGACTAATGTAGTCATACCCAGAATGAGTATACAGTATTTTATTGTGAAGGACTGGGCAGATTTGTTATAGCTAATGCTCATCACCTGAAATTCACAGTGATTGTTTTTGTTGAAGCTGATACTCATTGTGCTTCATGAAAAATAATGTAAAGAACATTGAGTTTAACTACTCAAAAGAAAGTTTTTGCTGGTTTAAAAAAAGGAAGGAAACCTAAGAATTGCAGCAGTCCATTAATAGTTTGTGCAATATACATCTTTTCATGGCTCAGTCTCTTATGTTGTTTCTGTTAGCAAAATCCTTTACACATCTGTTGTTTGTTGTTTAGTTCTACAGCATGATTGTGTTTGAAAATACAGACAATATACCTTACCTGTGTTTGGTGTTTTTGAGTTAGACGATTAGTTGAACAGGAATGGTTCTCGCGCAAAGGTAGCGATGTTGTAGTGACAGAAGAAAGAAAGCATGGAGAATGCAACCGCTTTTGTTCTGGTCAGCTGTCTCATGGCCCTGCCAACTGCAAGGTATGTGGTGCTATATTGCATCCTTTTTGTTATATTGCAGCTTCCTTATAGAGTAGCTGATTAAAACTGTGTGTTAATAAATTACTAAAGTGCTTGCTAGATAGATGACGGATTAAATTTTTATTTACTCTGTCATGATAGTAGCGACTTTAAAATGTTAGATAGATAACAGATTAAATTATCATTTACTCTGTCATGATAGTAGCGACTTTGAAATGTTAGATAGATAACATTAACAGATTAAATTATCATTTACTCTGTCATGACAGTACATGTAGCAACTTTGAAATGTCAGGTGTGTGTGGATGTGTGTTAAAGGGTGTTGGTTTTGAAGATGATTCTTGGAAAAAGTTGTTACTTCTTATACAGTAACATAAACCTTTTGATGAGAAGCTAGCAAAATTTCAATTTGAAAATTTGTCAAAAAGAAATCTGGCAGCAGTATTGAGGGGTATTGGGAATTCAGCTGAGCCATGATATTCAGCAGATATTGGATCCCAGTTTCACGGTGGCAGTTTGCTTCAAAGGCCTGAAAAAGAACATTGATAATCTTATCAAAAATTATTGGCTAATTAAAATCTGAATTGATCTGTAATCAGTTTTTCATACACAAAGGTACTTCCTATAAAATCGTTTGCTGTTCTTCAGTGTGATGCAGAGAAAAGTCTTGTGCAACACAGCAAATTTCAAAATTGCTAAAGTTTGATGTCTTTGGTGGGGCATTTGCCGCTCAAAGTTCTCTTCTCTGTATTCGTTTCTCTATCAAATCCTACCTCTGGTCGTAAAGTGAAAGACGAGAAATGTTGGTAAACTAAAAGTCTGGTATGAGTGCACTGCTTTTATTTATTCTTTCTTTCGTTTCTTTGCCCCCTTCCTTTGCTTTCTATCATGTGAGCTGATTATGATGTTAATTTCTAAGAGTAGTGATCCTGTTCACACGTGTTTTTGCTATCACTGGAATCGTAATGTGCAAGTGGGAGGCATCTTGCGTGAACATTGTTAAGAGTTCCATTGGGGGCCGGGTAGCTCAGTTGGTAGATCACTGGACTTGTGATCCTAAGGTCTAAGGTTCGAATCTCAGCAGGGACGGACACGGATCAACTTTGTGTGCAGACTGAGATGGTATCTATGTCCCATCCCCATGTCACCACAGTGGCACGTAAAAGACCTCGGTCAATTTGCCGTAAGTACAGGTGGCTGATTACACCTAAACACGCTCACACCTGGGTAGCGCAACTCTTGTTGCTGCCAGCTTTCCACTGGGAGGAAGCGACCCGAATTTCCCAGCATTGGGATAATAGAGAATGTAACAAATGTTTTGCAAGTGGGAGGCATCTTGCGTGAACGTTGTTAAGTTCCATTGTTAACACTTCCCATTTAGTAAACATGAGAAATAGAGTGGTGAGAGGCATTGTTGCTTGCAAGCTGGAATAACTTGTGCTTTGTGGCTGATTTGAGGCAGGCTTTTGTGGTTCTGGCTTGGTTGTGTGCTAACAAATAGACCAGGCTGATGAAGTTCACACTGATCTAGACTGAAATAGCAGCATGGTTTCTTAATGCTGCAAGGAGTTGCTTGTATCTCTTAGTCTCCATCTGGCTGTGTGTAAGACAATGTGCTTCTTAACAGGGCCTAGGGATTGGGCTGATAGATTGTTCAATTTGTTTCTCTATTAAAAAATGTTACTTTGCTCATGTCACATTTTCATCTCCAAAATAGATAAGATTGTTAATAGTTTGATTGCTCCACCTTTACATTCACATCAAAATCTATGTGGATATGAAATACGAGGTACTTGTATTTAAAACTGTATCATACCTAGTTCTTGTTCTGAGTCGACAGTGACATTTCTGTTTTGATGAACTGTAAGAAAATAGGTTATGTTTCTTCATGCAGAGACTTGTAGATTAAAAGAAAACATAGCAATTGTTATTATCAATGGTCAGAAACTAAATCAACAGAATACCTGTAATCATTATGAAACCTGGAAATGATTTATGATGGCAAAGAGATGGATCTTAAATGTTGTGTAAATATTTGTTATCTCTCCACATGTTTGTTGTTATATGTTGATGTTGTGCCACATTGTGTGTGCTGAAACAGTCAAGACTTACCCTGGGTTCCTGCTTTCTCTGTGTTTCAGTGTATTGACATCTCCATGATATTAGCAGAAGCTGTGAGGCGCACGCACAATGGCGAATCTGTTTCTTTCCTCTTTGCGCACGTCCCCATTTGATTGTAACCCCCAAAACATGAACACTCTGGCTGCCACTGACTACCTACTCCTTCGCTTCATTTCTGTCTTTCAACTTTTTGATATCTGCCTGTAACTGTATTCTGTTAATATCAGTATTCTTCCTACAATTACTGCACACTTGATTTTTGTTTGTATGTGTACTGTATTATTGTCACAATTTTTGGTATTGTGCCATTTGTATCAGCATTTTTATTACTGTTCACGAATCTACTTTTTTCTGGTCTTTGTGCACTTCAATACATGGATATCAGACATGGAAACCCATATGATTTTGCTGTATTTTGTACGCCTTTTTGTCTAAAATACGATCAGTATAGTCCGTTGAAAACAAATATGACGAGAAAAATTCTTAAACTACTTTTCTCCACAAGCGCATCCTTGTCATCATTCCTGTCTATTTACTGGGGCACTGTTTATTTTAATGATTAAAAATAACTTATATCTCAGCATTTGATTAACAATTGCAGCTTTTGTCATTAAACATTGAAAGAATCATGTATTGGTAAACTTAATTAACGGTGCAACGGACTCGTGCGTAGCATGTTTGAATCATCGATGTTCGAATGTTCAGTGGAGTACACTCGTTTTTCTGAAAATACGCCAAGTTTGTTTGAGAATACTCCAAGTACAAAACAGGGGTTGGCAGGTCTGGATATTGACGGCATGTATTGTAGTAGAAGTACTTGTTTTCAAGAGCTGCAACTCCGGCAGCCTAGTCACATCTCTGTAAAACAGTTTTTGTGGACTCTTTCACTTGTACACATTTTTACTGATATTTGTACATTGTTATACTTTCTTTTTCCCATATAACCATTTACTTCAAGGTATGAGTTGCTTGGTAATTGAATCTCCAACCTCTAATTGTGGAAGTTTGTGTTTGATTATTACTACACTTTAACTTTAGGAGGGGCAGAGTTGTAAGCATGAATTTGTTTGTTTGTAATGTAGTCTGTCTGCCTGTTTGTGTTTCCTGCTTTCTTGCTATCTCTTTTTTACATTTAGTCAAGTTTTGACTAAATGTTTTAACATAGAGGGGGAATCGAGACGAGGGTCGTGGTGTGTGTGTGTGTGTGTGTAGAGCGATTCAAAGTAAACTACTGTACCGATCTTTATGAAATTTTACATGATAGTTCCTGGGTATGATATCCCCAGACGTTTTTTTCATTTTTTGGATAAATGTCTTTGATGACGTCATATCCGGCTTTTTGTAAAAGTTGAGGCGGCACTGTCACACCCTCATTTTTCAATCAAATTGATTGAAATTTTGGCCAAGCAATCTTCGACGAAGGCCGGACTTTGGTATTGCATTTCAGCTTGGAGGCTTAAAAATTGATTAATGACTTTGGTCATTTAAAAATCTGAAAATTGTAATTAAAATTATTTTTTTATAAAACGATCCAAAATTACGTTCATTTTATTCTTCATCATGTTCTGATTCCAAAAACATATAAATATGTTATATTCGGATTAAAAACAAGCTCTGAAAATTAAAAATATAAAAATTATAATTAAAATTAAATTTCCGAAATCGATTTAAAAACAATTGTATCTTATTCCTTGTTGGTTCCTGATTCCAAAAACATATAAATATGATATGTTTGGATTAAAAACACGCTCGGAAAGTTCAAACGAAGATAGGTACAGAAAAGCGTGCTATGCAGCACAGCGCAACCACTACCGCGCTAAACAGGCTTGTCAATTTCACTGCCTTTTGCACGAGCGGCGGACTACGGTCATTGTGAAAAAATGCAGTGCGTTCAGTTTCATTCTGTGAGTTCCACAGCTTGACTAAATGTAGTAATTTCGCCTTACGCGACTTGTTTTACTTTCTTTCTGATTTCTGAAGGTGTAGGTGGGGTATGTGTGCGCTTTCTTTGTTTCCCTTTGAGACATCAAAAGTATTGTTAATTTTCGAGGTACCGTAGCTTAAAAATGCCTTGTGGCTTGCTCCAGAAGAAATTTTGTGTGTGCAAACAAGTGGTGTATGGAGCATGTTTATATTTCTCTTGGACCAAAGCTTACACTTGTTTCACTGTGTCAGCTGGTGTATCGGTGCCATTCTTGTATTTTCTCTCACATTGTAAATTTCTCCTGTGCTTTTCTCATCATATTCTGTGCAAGTCTTTCATTCAGAGTTAAAATTATTCAATTCTTCTGTGCATAACTATCTTTTGCAATCTGTCTTCTGTTATGTTCGGTATATTGGGATCTCCTGCTGACTGCAAGCCACTCAATTGTGTGGATGCAACACCTTCCTAGTGTAGAAGTGCATGTCAGTAACTTACGCTTTCTCTTGTTTTAGTGTTGAGTTGTCCTTGGAAGTTTCTGTCAGGTACCTTCCTTTCTTTATTTCTCCTTTATTTCCTTCTTCTCTTCCTTCTTTTGGAAGCCATAAAGTAAACCATTATAGGTTGATTGAAGCCTCTGCATGTAATATAAAATTCTTTGACTTCCATGCATACTAGGATTCAGTAGCACTTACTGTAAAGCTTGACTTGAATTAATATTTTATCACTTTTTACTGGTAATCTCATTAATTCTTCAACTATATAAGGTGCTTGCATATTTTTTTTACTGCAACACGTGAAGTGTCAATTTTTTTTAAATAACTTTTTATTTAAAGGGGGAACTAAACAAAAAGACAAATCCTCACGAATTCTTGTCCAGAAAAAGAAGTAATTTGAAAGCCTGCTTTTGAAACACCATATACTTGCCCTGTGTTGAAAGAAGATGAGATGAAGAAAATCTCCATTCATTTTGTAATGTGTGCGGCATGCTTTTCATAAATTCTAGTCATTATAATACAGAGGTTCTTTTATCACAGAAAATACTCCTAAAAAAACAATGCATTCATGCAAGAACAATGAGGATTATGGCTATTGATCAGAATATAAGTTGTGTGTTTTCTGCTTAAGATTCAAACCTCCAAGCTTTTGATAGTCTTTATTGCATGCCATATCTTAGACTGCTGAGGCAAATCAATCTCAAGATTTGTTAAAGCTATGATGAAAGTTAAGGTGTTTCAGTCTCTGGCTAGTGCTGCCCTACATGCCAACCGGCATAACAGGCAGTAAGTAAGTCTCTGGCTAGGGAACTTGCTAATTAACCTACTTGGTCAAAAGGTGCTCACGGTTTTTTTCACCTCCTACAAATGTGCAGAAATGTCCTTTCAAAGACCTGTCTTGTCTGGTGGGCTTATAGAACTCAGTATTTGACCAGGGCACACCACAAGATGCACACACGTTTCAGGGTTTTCTGTTCAGTACTACCCCCCGCGGGTTAGGGGGAAGAATTTACCCGATGCTCCCCAGCATGTCGTGAGGCGACTAACGGATTCTGTTTCTCCTTTTACCCTTGTTAAGTGTTTCTTGTATAGAATATAGTCAATGTTTGTAAAGATTTTAGTCAAGCAGTATGTAAGAAATGTTAAGTCCTTTGTACTGGAAACTTGCATTCTCCCAGTAAGGTCATATATTGTACATGTACTACGTTGCAAGCCCCTGGAGCAATTTTTTGATTAGTGCTTTTGTGAACAAGAAACAATTAACAAGTGGCTCTATCCCATCTCCCCCCTTTCCCCGTCGCGATATAACCTTGAACGGTTGAAAACGACGTTAAACACCAAATAAAGAAAGAACCTTTCAAAGACCTGTCTTGTCTGGTGGGCTTATAGAACTCAGTATTTGACCAGGGCACACCACAAGATGCACACACGTTTCAGGGTTTTCTGTTCAGTGCTGGATTGTTGTTGGTTTTTTATCTGAGCCGTGTTGTTCTCAGTCTTTGGTCATTGACGCATACTATTTTTTTTATCCGACATTGTTCTGACCGCTGGATAGTAGGAGCTCTGACTGAACTTTTTTTTTTTTTAACTAGGACATTTGGACCTTTACTGCTGTCTCGTGTATTGTCTACAAGAGCAGTTGCACTTTTTTCTGATGCAGGGAAAGGACATATCACTTGTCTTAATTAGTTTATTTTTAAGTCTTGCATTTTGTTTGTTTAGTTTTTGCAAGACAGGTAGGGCAAGATCTGTTTGATACAAGCAAAACGGGGTAATATTTCTGATGATTTCAACAGCATTTTTATAGACTGGTTGGTTTCGATGCTCTCTTTTGTAGTATGGGAGTGTGTGTGTGTGTTGACTGCATGTGTGAATGAGCTTGTACAAGTGTGCACTTCTGTGTGTGCGTACATGTTTGTATATGTGGTTATTTTTTTGGATGGTTTCTGTCTCTTACTTCTTTTCCTTTTTTAGCATTAATGATGTTGCAGTGACAATATTTAAAGTGAGGTAAATATGAGCAGATCTGATTAAAAGAAAAGAAATTATGAAAAAAATCAGTGAAATGAAAGAGGTAAAACATTACTTCAACTTGACTTCTTTCTGACAATTACGGGACAAGCAAATGATAATCTCACATCAATTGAATTTTCCCAAATAATATCCTGATATTTTTTATTTGGGAAAAAAAAGAGGTACATGTACTTTCCAAGAGTACTGAGGCCATTGCTGACAAGAACCCTGTAACATTTGAAAACTTTTTGCTGTTTTTCAGTATGAACCAAAGAGATTAAATTTATTTGTATCTTTTATGAATAGGGTACAGATATTTTATAATGAATTCTGACTTACAGGAAAAGGTGTGTTCTTGTGTCTGCTGATGGTCGGTTGTCAGTTATTGGACTTTACATTTTTTTCGGAATGTATGTGGCAATAAAGATTTTTCTTCACAGAACTTACAGTCAGTTTGGTTGTGTCATTCTCTGTGTTTTTCACCTTTCCAAACTATTCCTTACACATGTATTTTGGAAACATCTGTAGTACGAATACCCTTGAGTGCTAAGACCGTACTCTAGGTACGTACTGCAGTCTGCATTGAGCTTTGCCTAACCCAGCCTGTGTCTCGAACGTACAAAATGTATGATACTGTCATCTTATTCCCAAAGAAGTGAGCCAAGTCAATTTTGTTGTCTTTTGTAGAGAACTGAATGAACGTCCATGTGTTGCTTTCCTTTGGCCCCAAAAGAGTTTAATTCTTATCCTTTGGTTAAAATTGTAAACATTTTCATGTTGATGACAATTGCACAAAATAACTTAAAAAATAAAACACTTTCTGAAAATGAAACTCAAATTATTTGTTACCAAATGAAAGTAAAATGTATCAGCATTGACCATGTAAACTTTCAAGTCTGTTCGTGAAGAAATAATTGAGTAATGATGATTTTAACAATACAGGTGTATTCACTTGATTTCTCCCTGGCAGACAGGAATGCCTAGAGTTAAAAAAAAAAAAAAAAATAGCTGGCACTCAAGGGGTTGATCAAGCTGATATATTCTGTTCTTTTCTTCTTCTTCGTTCATTGTTTGTTCGTTCATTGGCTGAAGCTCCCACGGCTTTTACGTGTATGACCGTTTTTACCCCGCCATTTAGGCAGCCATACGCCGCTTTCGGAGGAAGCATGCTGGGTATTTTCGTGTTTCTATAACCCACCGAACTCCGACATGGATTACAGGATCTTTTTCGTGCGCACTTGGTCTTGTGCTTGCGTGTACACACGGGGGTGTTCGGACACCGAGGAGAGTCTGCACACAAAGTTGACTCTGAGAAATAAATCTCTCGCCGAACGTGGGGACGAACTCACGCTGACAGCGGCCAACTGGATACATCCCCGCCCATTCTTCGTTCATGGGCTTAGACTCCCACGTTCATTCATGTTTTTAGCACGAGTGGATTTTTACGTGTATGACTTTTACCCTGCCATTCAGGCAGCATACGCCGATTTTGGGGGAGGCATGCTGGGTATTTTCGTGTTTCTATAACCCACCGGACTCTGACATGGATTACAGGATCTTTTCCGTGTGCACTTGGTCTTGTGCTTGCGTGTACACACGAAGGGGGTTAAGTCACTAGCAGGTCTGCACATAAGTTGACCTGGGAGATCGGAAAAATCTCCACTCTTAACCCATCAGGCGGCAGCGACCGGGATTCAAACTCACGACCTCCCGATTAGGAGGCCGACGTCTTACCACCACGCCACTGCGCCCGTCATATATTCTGTTCAAATAGCATGTCCCCCAGTGGACTGCATTAGTATAATGGATACATTCTGCTGTCTTATTATTTTGAACATGTTTGATTATGCTCAACTTTATTCCTCTCATGGTGGTTAGGTAGACTAAGACAAAACGTACCTGCAAAAAACACCAGAGACATTTGCTCACATATCCCCAGAGTGCAAACAGACACAAAAAATAAACATCGCATGGACAACTTGCTTTAGTTCCGTCAAGTCTTAGGGACTACTGGAACATAATATCTGTGTAAAATTTCATCTCACACGGCATCACTGCAGAGCGCCTAGAACTGTACCCACGGAATATGCGCGATATAAGACTCATTGATTGATTGATGTAATGTGGTTAAAATTCCTGCACAAATGGACAAGATATTTGTTGTTTTTTTTTTTTTTTTTTTTTGGGGGGGGGGGGGGGTGGTTAAATTCTTTATTTATTGTTTTTTAATTTGATGGTGTTCTGAAGTAGTTTTACAGATAAAGATGTGGACATTTTCTCAAGCTGGAGCTTTGATGAAAATTATGACAAATCTATTTGACGTGGGAACTCGTGAGTTATTTGAAGTTTTCAGAGGTAAATTGTCTCCTAAACTGAAGTTTATTGTGTAGAAGAAGTAGCTGGTTTGTGAAGAGGAGAGGTTGACCGTTTTCTTGTTCTGCTTTCTCAGGGTAAGATTTCATCATTTGTTGTGTCAATTGATATTGATTCAAGCGCTTGCGGCTTTTGTCTGTTTCAGTTAGTGGACATCTCTGTGATTTTGGCCGAGTCGATCCGACGCACACACAACGGAGAGTCCGTGTCATACCTCTTCAGCCACGTACCCCTGTAGCGATGTCGTCTTCTCAAAAGACAATCAGTTTTACCTCTTTTCCTTTTAACGCACCTGGTTTCCTGACTTTTGTTCTTACGACCTTGTGTTCTTAAGTTTTATTGAACATAAGTTTCATTTTGATTGTGAGAAGTTGCATTGGATGGAAATTGTATCATGTGATGAAACTCAAACGTCAAAGGATTTTATGAAATTCAGATTTTCTTGTTCATTTTGATTTGCATGTTCAAATGGATATGCAGATACTTTGATGTCTTGTGGGTGGGTTATTTTTTTTTTATAGTTGAATGCAAATAGTTTATATGAATTTATTCACCTTTGTGGACGCAATTGTAAAAACAGACTGCCCATTCTGTATAGCTCAGGTATTCAGAAATATTTAATTCTGATTTATTTTGCCTTTAACATGAACATTCCCTCGAACTTTAACTTATGTGTGTTTTTTAAAAAGCATTAAATTCACTCCCTTTTTACATTTAGTCAAGTTTTGACTAAATGTTTTAACATAGAGGGGGAATCGAGACGAGGGTCGTGGTGTATGTATGTCTGTCTGTCTGTGTGTGTGTGTGTAGAGCGATTCAGAGTAAACTATTGGATAAATGTCTTTGATGACGTCATATCCGGCTTTTTGTAAAAGTTGAGGCGGCACTGTCACACCCTCATTTTTCAATAAAATTGATTGCAATTTTTGTAAAGCAATCTTCGACAAAGGCCGGACTTCGGTATTGCATTTCAGCTTGGTGGCTTAAAAATTAATTAATGACTTTGGTCATTAAAAATCTGAAAATTGTAATAATTTTTTTATTTTTATATATAAAACGATCCAAATTTACGTTCATCTTATTCTACATCATTTCCTGATTCCAAAAACATATAAATATGTTATATTTGGATTAAAAACAATCTCTGAACATAAAAAATTATGATCAAAATTAAATTTCCGAAATTGATTTAAAAACAATTTCATCTTATTCCTTGTTGGTTCCTGATTCCAAAAACATATAGATATAATATGTTTGGATTAAAAACACGCTCAGAAAGTTAAAACGAAGAGAGGCACAGAAAAGCGTACTATGCAGCACAGCGAAACCACTATGTACCGCGCTAAACAGGCTTGTCAGTTTCACTCCGTTTTGCACAAGCGGCGGACTACGGTCATTGTGAAAATAATGCAGTGCGTTCAGTTTCATTCTGTGAGTTCCACAGCTTGACTAAATGTAGTAATTTCGCCTCATGCGACTTGTTCATCTTTTTACACCTCTCAAAGGTCATTGAAAATTATGTACTTCCATCCAATTCCTTTAAAATTGTTGGAGAGCGGTCAGCATAGCTACAACTTTCGCATGTTCATGTACAGCCAATCCCAAACTACCTAATTTTTGTAAACAGTCCATCTATAACTGTCTTCTTTCAGTCTTGTTTTTATGGGCATTGGACTTTGTGTGTGTGTTTGGTATTTGCCACCCATACCTTTTGAAACCTAAGCAGAGGATTGCTGTGAGTTAGTGATACAGAAGGTGATTTTTTATTGCACACATTTTGTTTCTCTTTTTGTGTGTTTGTTTATTTATCTTTTTAAATCCATTGTCATTACCCCATTCCCCAACCTCCAGGAGCAGCTATTTCATCGTCCATCTTGACCCTTTCGTGATGTTTGATATTTGATCAAGTTTTTGTGTACCAGTATTTGTTTCAGTTGGAGTACTTTTAGTTTTATACCAAGATTTTATGTTTGTGTGCACCGTTGTATGTGCCATCAAGTACCTGCTTGTGGAATGGGTTTGTGATGAGTTCAGTCCAAGAGGTTTTGGTGCAGTCAAAAATTGGAAAAGAATGTGTTGGGTTATTTTAACTTGACCTGCTTGTGGAATGGGTTTGTGATGAGTTCAGTCCAAGAGGTTTTGGTGCGGTCAAAAATTGGAAAAGAATGTGTTGGATTATTTTAACTTGACCTGCTTGTGGAATGGGTTTGTGATGAGTTCAGTTCAAGAGGTTTTGGTGCGGTCAAATATTGGAAAAGATTGTGTCGGGTTGTTTTAACTTTGGTCAGATTTTCCTTCCTTAACTACGGCAAGTGACAGTAGACAAATGTACCAAACAAGATCAGAATGGACTGTTCAGCTATACAGTGGAACCCCCTTTTAAGACCTCCAAAAACCTGAGAAAAGCAGGTCTTAAAAAAGGAGGGAGTCTTAAAATGGAGGTAAATTTACAGAGGTTATGAACAGAACATCTGAAAAAGTAAGATCTTAAAAAGGAGGAAGTCTTACATTGGAGGGTCTGGGGGTTCCACTGTATCAGACAGGAAGACTACTGCATGGGCTATTGATAGTAGCTCGGCGTTTCTTGTACATCAGTCGCCAGTTAGACACCTGTCAATTGTAGAGTTCAGTTTGTGATGGGGGGTTCCACTGTATCAGACAGGAAGACTACTGCATGGGCTATTAATAGTAGCTCGGCGTTTCTTGTACATCAGTGGCCAGTTAGACACCTGTCAATTGTAGAGTTCAGTTTGTGATGGGGTCTGGCTGCTGCTGTATCCTTGTTACTTGTATGCTCTTGGCAACCCAGGCCTGGCAATGAATAAAAGGGATTTGGGAGTACTGACTGGAAAATGTTGCGTTTTAAGCATTTTTAAGGGCACACGGAGGCTCTTTTCTTACACAATTAGAAAAGGACTTTGTCGTAATTACGACGAAAGGCGTATCATTCCCAAGCCTGGAACCTTTGTACCCATAGCAGGTTTAGTAGGGTTAAGAAATAAGCTCTAAAATCTCAATCCTGTTTGAATGGCTTTGCCTCCAAATGTGATTTGTGTGCCTCGGACACTCAGTTACATATACGAGGTTGTTTTGGGATGATGATATTACTGACACTGATACATCTATTTACACTGCAATGTATGACTATTATTGTAAGTTGAACACACTTTCACTGGGATATGTACCACTATGTTATCAGCCATGTGCGCATAAAACTTAACCATATTAGTTTATTTTTTCCATACGGTGTTTTTTATATATTTTTTGGTTATTTTATTTAAGTAACGTAGCACTTCCTTCCAACAATTTAGTAGATTTGTAAGTTTATGCCCTTGATGCAGAAAAACTGATTTTGCAGATGTTTAGGAGAAAATAGATGTAACAAAAACACTTTACAATGAAATACTGTTTGGAGACTACAGAACATTTGATTACTTGAAACTGATCAAGCAACTTGTTTATGTATTGCTGATGATTCACAACCAGCTTAGCGTGGGAAATATGAAGAAGTATCACAAATTTTAAATTATATTGATGGAGGCAAGAATTCTGATATTGTGGGATATAAGAAAGACACATGATGGATTGTGATATTACTGTACAGTTTGTGCATTGTGGTGCCTGTTGTGTCAAAATAACAATTATTTGTCTCAGCTACATATATAGGTAAAAGGGTATTTTTATAATGTAACCGTTTCTGTCAATATATTTAATTCAGTTTAAAAGTTAACATTGTCCTGAGCATAACATGCCATGTCTAATTTGATCCAATATTTGTTTATTCTTTTTAATATGGAATAAATTAGTTGTTCAGTGTCAAATTTCAGAAATATGATTCACTAAAAAGCAAATGGATTTGTCAGTGTCAAATTTCAGAAATACATGTATAATCACTAAAAAGCAAAAACTAGCTTTTTAAATTCATCTTTTTTTCTTTTTTTTTTAATCGTGGTGTAAAGCAAATTATTTGTGCTGTAAGTAACGTATCACAGGCAAATCGAACCGTTCATAAGCAGCACAAATTCAGTGAGGGTCGTATTCTTTTGTCAGTGTTGGCTTTTTGCTGGTTGAACTTGAAGCCAAGAAACTAGAATACAGGTAGCTAGGGATGCTCAAGAAGTATCTAGATCCCCCCCTCATCCCCTGTTCTAACAGTTAGCCTTGCAGTTTCAAGAGAATTAAAAGGAATTTTGCAAAAGATTGAGCGAGATTGGCATACTGTGTGATGCACTAAATGATCCGTTCTGTTCATTTAGAGTTTTGGACCCAAGTTTCAGAAAAGTATAAAGAATGTTCAGCACATGTTGCTTGCAGACAACTGTTTCAGCACCAAGAAAGATCTTGTACCACTTCACAAAAGATGGGTTATTTCTTTAGTATATTTGGACATTTTTTTATATGAATCTTAGCATAAGGATTTGCTCGTTTTCGTTATGGTTGTCCTTGGCTAGGCCTTCTGAGCCTCCTGCTGTATCTTGTTATAGCGCTCTGCCTCATTTGATCGAGATTATTCCACCTTGTAACATGCATTTTGAAACTGTTTTCAGTCATTGAAAATGTTTCTTCCTTTGTTGTTTATGTGTTCAGTGTAGTTTTGGTATGACATTCTAGAAAACAATGTTTTTGAGAGTGCTGTAGGTCCAGATAGTGTGTTCGGTTTCATTTTATTATGGAGATTAGCTACACATTTATGTATTATTTTATGACAAAAATGAAACGTATCAAATCTGTTGGCCACTGTGTGAATTGTGTCGTGTGCATGTAATCCTTTTTCTTTAACCCTGTGACTGAAGAAATAAAATGATGTAGCCCAAAAGATGCTGTTTTTCATTGTTGTGTGGGAAGAGAGAACAGTGTGACAGGAGTCGCATGAAAACTAATGTAGTTATGTGCTCTTCAGCGTTTTTGAGTGTTGTTCAAAATGTCAAATGTACTGTACAAAAGAACGAATTGAAGGACGGTTGGTGGGTAAAAGGCAGGAAAAGAAGGCAAACTGAAGAAAGAATTCAGAAAATTATAAAGACAAGAGAAGAAAACAAGAAATTCCTCCGATAGGAAAAACACCCCCGTTGGTCAAAGGGAAATAACCATTCTCACTGCTCAGGATTGAGCAATTTAGAGCTTATCTCTAAGCCCTTTTGAACTGTTATGGCTTCTCAAAGGAAGGCCAGTACATACAAATACACAAAAGCCGCCAGACCACATCACAAACAGAACTGAACAATCCACAGGTGTTGCCCACATAGAGAGAGACACACACACACACACACAAACACAGAGAAGCCGTATATATAGAGAGATAGATGACAGTGTATTTTTCGCGTGGCTATAAATTGATTCGACCTTTGCACTTTTACAGTGAGGATAATTTACGGGTCCAATTTACGTTCTGGACACTGCGGTGACCTAAAAATAGTAACAGAACGCCGGGAATATCCGAAGATGCCCCCTCATACTATAGTGCACCATACGAAGGAAGGGAGGTAAACGCTGAAAACATGGAGAAGATAAGGAAGAGTTATGCCGTAGTTGATCCCCCAAAAAAACCAAAATCCACCAATAACTCCCTAACCGTGTGTTTGACTGGTCCCAATTTTTGTAAGGACCGTCTCAGGAATGTATAGAACCTGTTCACCAAGTTTGGTGACGATCGGTCCGTTCATTCTTGAGATCTACTTGCGAACACAAACAAACACACAAACATACAAACAAACAAACAAACACATCGACCGAAACCTATACACACCCCTATACCGGGGGTGTAAATACAGACCAGAGCAACAGAAAGAATTGCAGAAAAAAATGAAAAGATAGGCAGAAGGAGGAAGGACAGTAGGTGAGAAAAAGGTAGGAAGAGGGAAGGCAAAGTAGAGAAACAGGATTTGCAAGGTGGAAAGTAATACAGGTATTAAAAAAATTCCCTCAATTCTACAATAAATATTTTTTTTAAATGTTCAAGGTTTTACTGTCATTTCCATAAATTAAATCAACACGACAACATGTATTCATCATCAGATCCTGTTTCTCTACTTTGCCTTCTCTCTTCATACCTTTTTCTCACCTACTGTCTGCAAGCAGCCTTATACAAATCTCAACATTTTCAGCAATAATAACAACAGAATATCACCTTGATCCCATATACTTTGTGGTTCACAACACAACCTTAACTGCCACAGAAAAAACACACAATCAAAATCATTATTTCATAACTTATGAGTACATTACAGTACCATACTTTTAGGACTATTAGGTACAACTTTTTTCCTCAAGTTTGACCCTTGCTCCCTTTGACTGGTAGCCCCTTGGGAATGACTAAAGAAGAGTAAACAAGTCGCGTAAGGCAAAATTACTACATTTAGTCAAGCTGTGGAACTCACAGAATGAAACTGAACACACTGCATTTTTTCACAATGACCGTGGTCCGCCGCTCGTGCAAAAGGCAGTTTGTTTGTTTGTTCGTTCATGGGCTGAAACTCCACGGCTTTTACGTGTATGACCGTTTTTACCCCGCCATTTAGGCAGCCATACGCCGCTTTCGGAGGAAGCATGCTGGGTATTTTCGTGTTTCTATAACCCACCGAACTCTGACATGGATTACAGGATCTTTTTCGTGCGCACTTGGTCTTGTGCTTGCGTGTACACACGGGGGTGTTCGGACACTGAGGAGAGTCTGCACACAAAGTTGACTCTGAGAAATAAATCTCTCGCCGAACGTGGGGACGAACTCACGCTGACAGCGGCCAACTGGATACAAATCCAGCGCGCTACCGACTGAGCTACATCCCCGCCCCTGCAAAAGGCAGTGACATTAACGAGCCTGTTTAGCTTGGTAGTGGTTGCGCTGGGCTGCACAGCACGCTTTTCTCTACCTCTCTTCATTTTAACTTTCTGAGCGTGTTTTTAAATCCAAACATATCATATCTATATGTTTTTGGAATCAGGAACCGACAAGGAATAAGATGAAAGTGTTTTTAAATCGATTTCGGAAATGTTATTTTAATCATAATTTGTATATTTTTAATTTTCAGAGCTTGTTTTTAATCCGAATATAACATATTTATATGTTTTTGGAATCAGAAAATGATGAAGAATAAGATGAACGTAATTCTGGATCATTTTATAAAAAATTTTATTTTAATTACAATTTTCAGATTTTTAATGACCAAAGTCATTAATCAATATTTAAGCCTCCAAGCTGAAATGCAATACCAAAGTCCGGCCTTCGTCGAAGATTGCTTGGCCAAAATTTCAATCAATTTGATTGAAAAATGAGGGTGTGACAGTGCCGCCTCAACTTTTACAAAAAGCCAGATATGACGTCATCAAAGACATTTATCGAAAAACCGAAAAAAACGTCTGGGGGATATCATACCCAGGAACTCTCATGTAAAATTTCATAAAGATCGGTCAAGTAGTTTACTCTGAATCGCTCTATCAATCAATCAATCAATATGAGGCTTATATCGCGCGTATTCCGTGGGTACAGTTCTAAGCGCAGGTTGTTGGTTTTTGTTTTTGTTTTTTTAATGCAATTTATATCGCGCACATATTCAAGGCGCAGGGATTTATTTATGCCGTGTGAGATGGAATTTTTTTTACACAATACATCACGCATTCACATCGGCCAGCAGATCGCAACCATTTCGGCGCATATCCTACTTTTCACGGCCTATTATTCCAAGTCACACGGGTATTTTGGTGGACATTTTTATCCATGCCTATACAATTTTGCCAGGAAAGACCCTTTTGTCAATCGTGGGATCTTTAACGTGCACACCCCAATGTAGTGTACACACACACGCACAGACACACACACACAGACACACATACAGCACGACCCTCGTCTCGATTCCCCCTCTATGTTAAAACATTTAGTCAAAACTTGACTAAATGTAAAAAGTACCCACATTGCTGTAGAAAAAACAACCACTCCCTCTATAGTGCTATGTTTCTGTTACGATGAAATTGGCACAGTTTCCTTAGACCATCCTTCTCAGGCATCCAAGGTGTTGGCCTCAATTGGAGACTCGGCCATTGACCCAGGGTCAGAAGGTCAGTGTCAACAAGGCTGGGCAGCTGGTCTCGGCCGAAAAGTCACTGACCCAGAGTCATAAGACCAGTGTTTTTACATTTAGTCAAGTTTTGACTAAATGTTTTAACATAGAGGGGGGAATCGAGACGATGGTCGTGGTGTATGTGTGTGTGTGTGTGTGTCTGTCTGTCTGTGTGTGTGTGTAGAGCGATTCAGACTAAACTACTGGGCCGATCTTTATGAAATTTGACATGAGAGTTCCTGGGTATGATATCCCCGGACGTTTTTTTCTTTTTTTCGATAAATACTTTTGATGACGTCATATCCGGCTTTTTGTAAAAGTTCAGGCGGCACTGTCACACCCTCATTTTTCCATTAAATTGATTGAAATTTTGGCAAAGCAATCTTCGACGAAGGCCGGGGTTTGGTATTGCATTTCAGCTTGGTGGCTAAAAAACTAATGAGTGAGTTTGGTCATTAAAAATCAGAAACTTGTAATTAAAATCATTTTTTTATCAAACGATCCAAATACAACTTCATCTTATTCTTCGTCATTTTCTGATTCCAAAACCATATACATATGTTATATTTGGATTAAAAACAAGCTCTGAAAATTAAAAATATAAAAATTATGATCAAAATTAAATTTCCAAAATCATTTTAAAAACTATTTCATCTTATTCCTTGTTGGTTCCTGATTCCAAAAACATACAGATATGATATGTTTGGATTACAAACACGCTCAGAAAGTTAAAACGAAGAGAGGTACCGTAAAGCGTGCTATGAAGCACAGCGCAATCGCTACCGCGCCAAACAGGCTCGTCACTTTCACTGCCTTTTGCACTTGTGGCGGACTACGTTCAGTTTCATTCTGTGAGTTCCACAGCTTGACTAAATGTAGTAATTTTGCCTTACGCGACTTGTTTTCATTACAAAGGCACGCAGCTGGTAGAGTGCAATGGGCTTGATAAGAACAGAGATGTTCAGTGGCTTTGATATCGCTGCACATATATCCCCGAACAAACATATTCCACTCTAATTCCACTAGCTTGCGCCCAGTAAACAGAAAGTGCCTATTGTAAGCAAAAAAAGGGTGCAGCACCTTCTACTACAATGCGCTTTGTAGTCCCAAAGACATGGTAATACTTTTTTTGTTTTTTTTAAATGTCCTTAAAATGAATAAACCCTCAATTGTTCTTTGTTAACATTTACAAATTGTTACGTTCTTGCAGAAGTTAAATTTAACAAAGTGCATATATACATGTAAATACATCCATCACTCCATTGGTGCACAAATATAAAAGAAGCACACAAAATACACACACACAAGCACAAGCTAGTCCTCACACACACACACACACACACATACACACACATACACACACACAACAGCCAGATAAAACCACCACCCACAACTCCAAGCAGAATCAGGGATTCCAGCTGCCAAAGAATCTGTCAAGGAGAATATCAGCTGCAAGGCCCGGAGTCACGGCACCACTCCGTACCATGCTCTCCAACTCCGGAAGTTTCTCCGCTACCTCAGGCTGCCTGCGGAAGTCTTGGAGGATGCGGTCGCGTATGTGGCTCCACAACCAAACCTGTAGCTGTCGCTCTCTCTTTGCTTTCAATTCACCGGCCTCTGTGGTCAGCTTGCGGTATTTCTTCATCGTATCCCACAGCTCGTCAACACCCATGCCAGTCAAGGAAGATATTCTCAACACCTGTCAGCAAAGATGGAAATATGTTGTACATGTATACGTTTTCTTCCTTTTTCTCTATTACCCCAATGCTAGGAAATTCGGGTTGCTTCCTCCCAGTGAAAAGCTAGCAGCAACAAGAGTCGGGCTACCCAGATGTGTACGTGTTCAGGTGTAATCAGCCACCTGCACTTATGGCAGAATGACCGAGGTATTTTACATGCCACTATGGTGACATGGGGGTGGGACATAGATACCATCTCTGAGTCTGCACATAAAGTTGACCCGTGTCCGTCCCGGCCGGGATTCGAACCTGTGACCTTAGGATCACAAGTCCAGTGCTGCACCAACTGAGCTACCCTGCACTAATACAGTTGAACCTGCGCTGGAGACCACCTCTTCATAACGGCCCTGTGCCCAAAACAACCACCCCAAAGGATCCATGATGATTCTTTTTCTTTTTCAATAGAATTCATCTTTCCATATAGTGACCACCTGTCTATTACAACCAGTCATGGTTGGTACTGTAGGTTGTCGCTATTGACAGGTTCTACTTGAAATAACTTACTTTCTTCCCTTGTTGCACCTATATGAGGGCCTGCAAACACTTTGCACACACACACACACACACACACACACACACACAAACACACACACACACACACACACACACACACACACACACACACACACACACACACAGTCTCTCTCTCCCTGCAATTTTGACTACTTATTTAGAATAATTAGATAGAGTCATTCTCTCCCTGCAATTTTGACTACTTATTTAGAATAATCAGATAGAGTCATACATGGTTGCTGAAAATAACTGTTAAGTCTAAGATGGACCAAACTACGCTAAGTACAACATTTTGAGGAAACATAAAAAAGCATTGGATGCAGCAAAGGTGGAGAATATTGTAGCTTACTTTTGGTTTCCAGATTTTGGATTGCCTTCTCATGAATTTGAGAGCAGAAATGTACTCGGCCTGGATGCGGCGAGCAGCGGGCTCAAGATCGCCGTCACTCTTATTGACCACTACCAAGTCTGCAACCTCCACTATGCCCCGCTTGATCCCTGTGCAAGAGACAATAAATGTATGTACTTGAAGATTCTCTGTACCCCCTACAGCACTGGCTAGAGGCTTGCTCAAAATACAGACAAATCTAACAACAAAGTGACTGTGGGTGAGATGAAGAAAATTGAAAAACAAATTCTGTACTCACCAATACAAGGACAGCAAATACAAAATAAAGACACAAACTGGCAGTTACACAACAGCAAAGCTGCATATTTAATTGGGCATTTATTAATTAGAAACTTCAGTCTGATATTAATTGGGCAAAGTCGACTAAAAGTCCAATTCACAAAGTTTGCTACACAAAGCTTTGGCACTGAATCGTTGGTAAAAAGACTTGGAGAAGTCTTCACGAAGTCAACTTCGGGCTCAAAGGCCTTCAGCAAAATATGATAGGGGGTCATGAATTTTTTGCTGGTTGAAGTCAAAACTTATTGCTGGGTGATATAATCGCATTATTTATAATGTTACCTCATAATCTGTCTGGGATGGGTAAACAGATGTGCCAAATACAGTAACCTTGCCTGAAATACATATTTCGAGAAACCAGTCAGACAGTCACGCTCAGAGTGCATATAAGGCCTAAAAAAAAAATAGGTGTGGTTACGGTAACCCGACCTACTCTATTTTTAGGGGCCGACCCTATAACTTTTTATTACATTTGTCAAAAAAACACACAAAAAACCAAGAAAACGAGTGCAGAAAACGCAATGAAAGCGAAAGCGCTCGAGTCGCACTTATTTCCCTGTCAAGTAGGTTTAATTTGTACACATTAGAAAAAAAAGTTTAAAAAAAAAAGTGATTGCCTACCTTCCTATCCTATTTTTTTGTTGGCTATGTTACCTTAACCACACCTATTTTTTTTGTGTGTGCCTAAGTACAGATGGTCATGCTTACCCTGAAGTTCATCTCCCCCTGCTGGAGGGATGAGCAAGCAGAACAGGTCAACCATGTCTGCCACAGCAAATTCAGACTGACCAACACCTGTGTGACACAAAATACAAAAACATATTTTTATTTACAAAAAGCATCAATTAAACAAAAATCCATGTACATTCCATGGACTCCAGAAAGTCTGAAACTAAAGTGTCTTAATGAAAACATAGCTTGGTGTAGATGCAAAACCTGGAGTATCCAAAAGACTAACTTCATGAAACATTTATATTAGTGCTTCTTTCTTTTTCTGCGCGCTCTACTCGGGGGCATGAAGAGCATTTTACTCCAATAGTCGTCAAATCTAACCTGTTGTCTCTGACACACAAATTTGACACTTTGCTGTTGGTGTGAATATCCCTTCAGATGTAGTTGACAAAACTTACTTTTGCTCTCATTGGTGAACCCTAACACACACACACACAAACACACACACGCATGCACACACAAACGTACACACACACAACCACACACACACTTACCAACAGTTTCCACAATAACAAAGTCAAAGCCGGCCCCTTCGCACAAAACAATTGCCTCATTTGTGTTTCGTGCAACACCACCAAGCGTGCCCCGTGAAGGTGATGGTCGGATAAAAGCGTTTGGATCGACTGATAACTGAGGCATTCTGGTCTTGTCGGCAAGGAGTGAACCTGTTGAGGGAGCAATCATATTATTATTCTAGGCAAGTAATATCGCAAAAAATACATTTCAGTTTCTGCCACAAATGATTTTATGACAAGCGGCAACCACTGTTAATGGACTGTTTGAATTTACTGCTTGCCTCTGGATCTGAACACAACTTAATCATTTTTATCCAAATAAATATTCAATTATAACTGACCATGTGAGGGTTGAAGGTGAACCAAGCAACAACAACAAGCATTGACCTTAACGGGCAAAAGGCCGCCCGTGGTGACACGGGGGTAGGACATGGATACCGTCTCTGCACAAACAGTTGACCTGTGACCTAATCCGCAACATTAAGTCACGCTTAACAGTTTCAAACCATATACTGAGAGAGAGCGAGAGAAAGAGAGAGGGAGTACTGAGAGAGAGCGAGAGAAAAAGAGAGAGAGAGAGAGAGAGAGAGAGAGAGAGAGACAGAGAGAGAGAGACAGAGAGAGAGAGAGAGAGAGACAGAGACGCTTGACGCTTTGACACTTTGTCATTAGCTAATAAATCAATCAATCAATCAATATGAGGCTTATATCGCGCGTATTCCGTGGGTACAGTTCTAAGCGCAGGGATTCATTTTTTTATTTTATTTTCTTAATGCAATTTATATCGCGCACATATTCAAGGCGCAGGGATTTATTTATGCCGTGTGAGATGGAATTTTTTTTACACAATACATCATGCATTCACATCGGCCAGCAGATCGCAGCCATTTCGGCGCATATCCTACTTTTCACGGCCTATTATTCCAAGTCACACGGGTATTTTGGTGGACATTTTTATCTATGCCTATACAATTTTGCCAGGAAAGAGCCTTTTGTCAATCGTGGGATCTTTAACGTGCACACCCCAATGTAGTGTACACGAAGGGACCTCGGTTTTTCGTCTCATCCGAAAGACTAGCACTTGAACCCACCACCTAGGTTAGGAAAGGGGGGAGAAAATTGCTAACGCCCTGACCCAGGGTCGAACTCGCAACCTCTCGCTTCCGAGCACAAGTGCGTTACCACTCGGCCACCCAGTCCACAGCCTTATAGACAAGGTAAAACAACAATTTCTGCATCATTCATAAAAGGGGTAAAAGGACGAATGAACAAAACATTAATAACAACAAAAACATAGCAAACTATGAGTTTATGAGTACGAACAAACAAACACACCGACACGAAAGCCATAGGTAAACAAAAATATCTAAGACTAACCCCTGTCTCCCCCCCCCCCCCCCCTCCCCAGCCCCTCTGTGGGCAGAGAGGTGTCACCGTCAGCTAATTGAGGTCACCTGCACTCACTCAGAGCAAAACCAGTTGACCGTGTCCAACTTTTGACACTGATAAAAAAAAAGAATTAGAAAATAATTTTTTTTTTTTTAAATTAAAATAAAACAAAAGAGAGAGCGAGAAAGGAGTGCAGAAATTTTTTTTTTAATAAAAAATTTAAATAAAAAAAAAAATTAAAAAAAAAATTTAAAATAAAATGAAAGAGAGATAACTCAAATCAAAGTTATTTTTCAGCAAACTGAGTATGTTGATGGTAATACTTTTACACTGTCTGATTCTTATAGAATATATAGAGTCGAAGTGAGAAACAAAGTGCTAGTAATAACACGAGTCCGTACCACGGAACCACACACACCAATAAAACAAACGCCAAAGACTCGAAGGGAAGTAACTGGGTGCAGGAATACATAGGAATCTGTCCGTTGGATTCCTCCCCTGGATCGGTTTGTGAATCACTCATCTAAAAAAAAAGGGATTTATTAAAAAAGCCAATATCTTCCGTTTGAATGTAATTTTTTGCATACACCCGTGTAACCTTATTCCTTACAATTTCACGAAATTTTAGCTTAATTGACCCAGAGATACAAGTCTTACCCGACTCGTTTGTAATCGTCCACCCGCCCGCCCTACTCAAACAAACAAACAAACAAACAAACAAACAAACAGACAGAGTGAATCCAGTAAGCCCCATATAATGGCGGCTTAACAAAACACTTTCTGTATTTCTGGGGGGGGGGGGGGGGTTAGGGTTTGTTGTGTTATGTGTAGCATACATTCAAAGATTCGACATAAAACACGGAGTCTTCGTTCCATGTGCTCGTATCTTTATGCAGGAAGCAAGCGAGAGGAAGTGGGGAGAGTAGTCTCCCTGTACATCGAATAGCCTGGTGCTCACAGTCACACTGTTGCGCAATAACATAACATCCCTCTTTGTTTAAAGAAAATTCGAGCGCTTAGTCAAATAAACAAAACTCCGAAATAACAGTCGAATTCGAAACGATTTCCGAAACGATACGCGTACGCGAATTCGACACGACATTCTAACGACGGACGAGCTCGAAACGAATTCAAAACAATACCGACTTTGAGTATTAAGAGTCTGTATAATGTTCATTTCACTGCTGTTTCCGTACACGCGCTTCGAATCATTTATCGGCGATATATACAAAGTCTTTCATCTTGGGGCACTTGACTGTACGGCCAGATCTGGTGCTGACTGGGATCTTGCTGGGGCTAGACGGCTTCACCGGAGCCTCTGGTTGATGTCGCTGCGGGGTCATCTTCGCCGGCGGCTGTGGCGTAGTGGTGGTCTCAGTAGCTGTAGGGCATGGTGTAGGTGGCGGTTGCTGCGGGCGATTGCAGGCGGAGTCAGCTGATGGTTCTGGGCTGGCGCTCTCAGCAGTCTTCTTCAGGTGGACTCTGTTCCGACGGTACAGCGAGCCGTTGGCCTGTATCTCGTATGACCTATCATCGAGGCGCTTGGTGACGACAGCTTTCGTCCACTTCTTGTGGCCTAGAGTAAAAGGCTGCATACGTACAGTGTCGCCTTCTTCAAGAGGGGGTAGGTCTTTGGCTCCTTTGTCGAAGTTTGTCTTCTGCTTCTTCTGGTGTGCACGCAGCTTCTTCTTTTCGGCGTCTAAGTCTACCTTTGGTTTCAGGAGTGTTGCTGTTGTTGGAAGCAGTGTTCTGGTTCTTCTGTTGAAGAATCGCTGTGCTGGGCTAGTCCCGGTCGCTTGGCTAGGAGTGTTCCTGTAGTTCAGTAGAGCAAGGAACTGGTCTCCTTCTTTGTTCTTCCTCAGCAAAGCCTTTGCAGTCTTGACTGATGATTCAGCTTTTCCGTTTGCTTTGCTGTTATAGGGACTTGACGTTCTGTGTTCGAAGTCGAAAGAACGTGCGAATTCTTGAAAGTTCTCCGAGGTGAATTGTGGACCGTTGTCACTGACTAGAATGCATGGGGAACCATAGCGGGCAATGTGTGCTTTCAACTTCTTGATGATGGTAGAGGAAGTAGTGTTCTCAAGTCTATCAATCTCCCAGAAGTTGCTGAAGTAGTCAGTGGTCACCATATAGTCTTTCCCGTCGAGTTCGAAGAGGTCGACGCCTACCTTCTCCCACTGACGAGAAGGAAGTTCATGTGGCATGAGAGTTTCTGGCTGATTGGCGCTTTGGTAAGTGTTGCATGTTTCACAGGTTGAAATGAAGTTCTTAATGTCTCCCGACATGCCGGGCCAAAACAGACACTCTCTGGCTCTCTTCAGACATCCGTCAATTCCAGAATGAGTAGAATGAACAGCTGTCTTCATCTCTCCACGCATAGACTCAGGAACGACGACTCTTTCTCCTTTAAAGATGAGTCCATCTTGAACTGTCATTTCGTCACGAAAGTGAAAATAAGGAGTGAGGGTGGCTGGTAGATCGTTTCTGTCGTCAGGCCAACCAGTCATGATGGTCGTCTTGAGAAGCTGGAGGTTTTCATCGTTTTCCGTCCTGGCCTTGAGCTTCGCCAGTCTTTCCTCCCGGATGGGCAGGAAACTCACCATATTGACGAACTCAAAATCCTCTTGACGGCTGGGGGCATTGATGTATGCTCGTGAAAGCGTATCAGCGAGGTGCATCTCTTTTCCTTTCTTGTAATGGACAGTGATGTTGTAGTTCTCGATTCGTAGCATCATACCTTGGAGTCGCCGAGGTGCGGCAGACAAGGGTTTTTGGAGAATGGCTTCTAGAGGCTTGTGATCGCTTTCTATTTCAACTTGGCGCCCAAATGTGTACTGGTGGAACTTCTCCAAGGAGAACACTATGGCCAGCATCTCTTTCTCGATTTGAGCGTACCTAGTTTCTGTCTCTGTCAGTGCTCTGCTGGCGTATGCGATCGGGCGGCCATTCTGCATCAAGACAGCACCAAGTCCGGTCTGACTTGCATCACATTGGATTGTGATAGGTTCTTCAGGCTTGTAGAAGGCTAGCACTGGAGCTTCTGTCACTAGCTTCTGTACTGCTTTGAACGCTTTCTCATGAGTCGGTGTCCAGGTCCAGACCACATCAGTTCGAGTCAGTTGTCTGATGGGTTCCAAAACGTCAGACAGTTTCGGCAAGAATTTTGCCAGGTAGTTGACGAATCCACAGAAGCGTCGGACACCTTCCACGTCTTCTGGTTCCGGCATCTTGAGCACAGCCTCGACCTTCTCGTGGTCGATCTTTAGGCCGTCCCTCGTCACGAGATGACCTAGGAATGAGATTTCAGCTCTGTTCAGGTCCGCTTTTTCTCTGTTTAGCCTCATTCCTACTTCTCTGCATCTCTGAAACAATCTGTGTAGGTTTCGGTCATGGTCTGCTTGAGCTGTCTCATCATCGTCTCCCTCTCCATAGACGATGATATCGTCAGAAACTCCGATCACGCCATTCAGTCCTTCTATGGCTTGATCCAGTCGTTTCTGAAAAAGTTCACTGCTGACGCAGGTGCCGAATGGTAGTCGTTTCCATCGATAACGACCATACGGAGTCTGAAACGTCGTCAGCAGGCTGGATTCTTCGTCCAGATGTACGTGCCAGTATGCGTTGCTCAAGTCGAGTTTGGAGAACACACGGGCATGTGCTAGCTTTGGTAGGATGTCCTCCAGGACAGGCAGAGTGTAGTGTTCCCTTTTCAGTGCTTTGTTAAGCGGTCTCGGGTCAATGCAGATGCGTAGACTACCAGATTTCTTCGTGGCGACTACCATCCTGCTACACCAGCTTGTAGGCTCTTCAACGGTTGTGATCACTCCACTCTTAGTCAGTTTTTTCAGTTCTGCCTTCACCTTTGACTTCATGGCAAACGGCACTCGACAGGCAGGTGAGATGACTGGTACCACTGTATCATCAACTTCAAGATGAACGACCCCAGGTAGACTTCCTACACTGTTTTCAAAAACATCAGCAAAACTTGCGAGTTGGTCTTGCTCAACGTTCATGATGCTCTCGAGGTTCTCGTAGTGTACGGTGATCAGATTCATATCCTCAGACGTTTTCTTCCCTATTAGCGGCATGAGGTCTTCATCAACTACTACAAACTCAGCTGTGTAGTGTTTCTCATTCTTTGGGTTTGTCAGTGTCAACTGTGTTTTCCCCAAGGGTGTAATGACTGTCCCGTCGTAAGTATGTAGCTTCGTCTTGGACTGAGTCATGAGCTTGGTTTTCTTCACGTATTTCTTTGGCATGACATTCACGCTCGCACCCGAGTCAATCTGACAGACTATGGTTTTCCCATCCACTGTCATCTCAGCTTTGATGATTTTGCTCTGGCGGCATCTGCTTCCATTCACTGCAAGCAGAGTTTCATCTTCACTACTGTCAGTTTCATCAAATCCAACTGCATTCACTTTCTTTGGTTTTCTGTGTTTCGCAGTTGCACACACCACTCCGAAGTGATTTTTCTTCTTGCAGACCTTGCAGGTTTTCCCCCATGCTGGGCACAGTTCTTTTTTCAGAGGGTGCTTCTGTCCACAAAACTTGCAGTTGTGGATAACTTTCCCGAAGTTCCGGCTTTGGTTTTGCTTCTGAGCTACACTGCATGCTTCTGCAGTCTCATCTTCCCTTTTCAGGGTCCTTAGTTGCTGTGATGTGGCTTCTGCGGCCCTACACATGTCGATGCACAACTCAAGGCTCAGATCTGCTTCTTGGAGTAGTCTTTTTCTTGTCGAGCTGTCTCGGATTCCTAAGACAATCCTGTCTCGCAAGAGACTGTCTTTTAGGCAATCACAGAAGTGACAAGTTGCAGCAAGAGTCCTCAATGCTGCTATGTACTCTTCCACGGTCTCATCCGGCCTTTGCTCCCTCTTATTGAACATGTATCGCTCGTAGGTCTCATTCGTTTTCCCGATGAAGTGAGCATCAAATGCTGCAATGATGTCCGCTACTGTCGGCTCTTCCTCAAGGTGCATACCATTGTACACTCCTAGACCATCAGGTCCCAGTGTATGCAAGAATAGCGCTCGTTTGTATGCGTTACTCTCTGGTTCTAGCTTCGTTATGACGCAATAGTTGTTCCACATTTGTTTGAACATCTTCCAGTCGTCACCTCCCTTCTTTACGTTTAACGGAGGGGGAGGATTCACCCTGGCCGTGTGACGTTGTTGAGGTTGGTTATCACGATGTTCTGCCATTTCTCATAACGTGTGTTGTTAAGACACGAAGAAAAGTCAAAGTTCGTCAAACGATAGCTAACACAGCTGTACGACAGTCGTGGATCAGGAACTGCTCCCTACATTCGGCGCAAAGAAAAGTTCATTCCACTAGACTAGAGAGTACTCACAGAATGCCAACAGCACGTATGTTGAGCGTAGGGTTTCAAGTTACCTTGCGCTGCCACCATGTTGTGTTATGTGTAGCATACATTCAAAGATTCGACATAAAACACGGAGTCTTCGTTCCATGTGCTCGTATCTTTATGCAGGAAGCAAGCGAGAGGAAGTGGGGAGAGTAGTCTCCCTGTACATCGAATAGCCTGGTGCTCACAGTCACACTGTTGCGCAATAACATAACAGGGTTGACAAATTGACAGCAGCAACAGAACTTCTCCCGTAGCTCACATCCAACTCACATAAGTTTATAAGCACAGTGTGTACACTTTATCATATCAATTTGATCTGGGCAAAAAATTGAAGACTTTTACCTCCTGTGGTACTGGAAGACGGATCAACGGCCAAGACAGCCACACGCTGACCCTTAGAGGTAAGGAGTTTGCCAAAACTTTCAATAAAAGTACTTTTTCCTGCCCCAGGAGGACCTGACAACCCTGTCAAATAAAAAATACAAGCGTAATTACTGTTTACCATACTAAGTTACCATCATTTGTACATTGTGAGACAAAAATCAGTTTTCGCCTTTAAAGACTAACAATCAAACTGCGTATGGAACATGTAGATGTTCTGCCATAACTAGTACACGGTAGACAGACTGTGTTAACTTTGTTTTTAATTAATTTAACTTTTCTCTGTTCTGCTGGATTAACTGGTCTTTTTTCAGATGTACAAAGAAAACAACACTCAGTACATAGAAATACAGTGGTACCTGCAATGAAAGGACACCATTGGGACTTATACATTTCAGGTGGCCTGTCATGACAGGTATAATTTGGTCAAGATAATAGACAAAGAGACTCCAGAAGGTGTCCTTTCTTGGGAGGTGACCACTCACCAGAGGGGCCTTACATTGCAGGTACCACTGTAGACATACATATATGTATCAGACTTGAGTATCACATGAGACATGTAGAAACATGTTACTCACCAATACGGAACGATCGCTGTCCGCCTTTATATTTCACCCCCTCCCCTTTGAGGTAATGCAGTATGCTGGTGAGCAGGAGCTGAGCTTGTTGTCTTTTGGACACATTGGATGATTCCATCAGGGTGATGGCTCTGGCTAAGGAAGCACGATCATGACTCACCACACCTCTGTACAGCTTTTCTGTTTCTGGCTCTAACTCCAGGTGGCTTAATGACTCAGGTTTCTCTTTCAGTGAGTCTGTGTGCCGGTCACTCATGAGCATCTTTGCAACATACTGAACTGTTGGAGGTAATGATGGTGGAGGTGGTGGTCGGTCTTCTGATGCTGAGTGTAACGTGGATGAAGAGCAGAAGTTTTTATGGAATGCTACTGTACAGCAGCGGAAAGATTTCAATACTTGATAGTGATACTGATCAGCATTGCAGCAGCTTCTACTGTAAAGTTGAATCAGCTGAGTATTCAGTTTCAGATGGAAACATTTTCTGAAAAGCATGTCTGGTTTGAGGAATATGTAGTTTCTTGAAACTACAAATGTATGGTTTAAAAACAATTGTGTAATCTTATTGCACCAGAAGGAACCAAATCACCTCAGTTGTACATCAAATCATACTCATAGTGGAACTTATGACATCAGTAGCTTTGCTTTTCCATCTGGTTGAAGACATCATCATCGTCACCTGGTGAAACATAAAAACACAGAAAGTAACAGCACCTTCATGACACTGACAGGCTGCCAAGTATTTGTACTTTTTTTTTTAATTTACGCGCATTTTTTCTGTCTCCTCCAGAAAGATGAACAGGGTTACCTAAAAGCAGCTAATGGACTTAAAACACTTTTAACTAACTGCTCATTCTTAGTCACCTCTGTTTTAGACATGTGATGAAAACAGTCGCCCTCTGAGCCCCTCCCGTTTGTGGAACAAAAGTGTCGTCTGCTACACAGCACAACGTTGGTGGTCTGTTGGTTGTTTTAAAGAATAATCGACGTTTTGTAATTTTTAAGTCAGACCACTGATGATGTTCCTATCAAACATGACATGATAACTCATACATCTATATTCCATGCAATTACAAACCTTTTAACCAATTAATTATACTTCATCAAACATCTTATATGAAGAGAGAAATAGGGAACAAGGTTATTCTCAAATCTGTTTTCTCCAAGTGGGTTGATTTTACATTTCGCCTCTGAAATGACGTTTTACAAAACACTGTACAAACTGGAATACTTCCGAGTTGCTCTCTCCTCTTCCTATCAACATCAGTAACAAATATAACTATGCTCATTATTTGGAGAAAAGCAAATAGATCCGAATAGGCTTTTTCCATCTTATGCCAGGATTTTATTTCTACTGTTGCGTTATTCTCTTGGTTTGGGCTTAAAGATATACGGTGGGTTGTGGTAAAAAGGTGGACTATGTACAAGTCAACTATGTCGTCTTCAGCAGCCCTTCGCAGCCGAAAGTAACTTTCATCGCCAAAACAAAACGTTAACTTCGGTGTGGCTTTGACTGGGGTTTAATTCTGAAGTAGACGAACGCTTAACCTTAATTATATTTTTGGGATTTATTCGAACGTTTCGGTTCAAGATCCCAGTGACTTTAGCAAGACCGACCTTCACCTTTCCGTGTCAGGAACACTGTCGGGACACTGGAACTTTGAAGGAATCCATCATCTTTTTGAAATGTTTGCCAAAGAACGATCATGAATTGCAAGTGACTTCAGGGCCCAGATAAACATTTCACGGCAGGATGAGGAACAGAAGTGGTTCTGGTATACGGCTGGACTATTTTCAACGTCTTGTAAATAGAAGCATTCTCAAATATCAGGTAAGAATGCTGTCAGTGTCACCAACTGTGTGTTTAGAATAAATAACTGTCTAAAAGAGACAGTTGTTTCTAGATTAGAGAATTTGCCTCGGATACTCACTGCAATACATTGTATGCTAGAACTCTTAATCCTGTGTGCCTCACATTCTCCTGCCCTCCCTGTTGAATAAAAACAAAACAACAAACAAGCCCTGCATGTATAGCTTCAAGTTTCACTTTGATTACAGATCAGTATATTCCTGCATTTCCACATACAGTCAAACCTGCCCTTGTGACCACCTCTCATTAAGCACTTTGTCATCAGAGCTGAAAAGTAACAGAGTAGCTTTACTCAGTAAATACTGTGATACCCCTTTTATTAACACTAAAAGTAAAACCGTGGGAAAAAATCAGGTCTTGCAGGGCAGGGGTCTCAAATAAGGGTTAAAAAACCGTACATTAACAGAACTTAAATGAGAGAAACTAGCTGTGACAGAGCAGGGTCTTTAAGGAAGGGGGGGGGGGGGGGGGGGGGGAGAGGAGTCTTCTAGGCCAAACTAGGGGGTCTTCAAAAGGGGTCAAACTGTACTAATGTGCTATAGTGGTACCTGCCATTAGACCGTTTGAGAGGACACCCTTATAAGTTATATGGTAGGTGGCCAGTATCATGACAGGGATCTTTTGGTAGAAGAACATCAGGGTACTCACCTGGCAGGTACCACTGTACTGATGCAATGTTTCAGAACCCTGCAACAGGATTAATAGCATCCCGCCATGACATTGAGCACAGCTGGGTGCGTGACAATGTCTACAGCATCCTGTCTGTATGGGGCCTGGCCCTAGCCTACAAGAAAACGGCTGACCTGGATGAAGACAGAGCCAAGGCTTATGAACTGCAAAATGTGAGCTTGGCCTTTGTTTATGTTGCTGTGTAAAACTGTAATGACTAATTTGCCTGCATTTTTGTTTGTTTTGTTTTTGTTTAGATTATGATATTCAGATTTTGCAGTGAAACAGAGAAGCATATGTAATTGTGTTATTGTTGAGCTTTCTAATTCTATGCAGACATACATATATATGCATACATGTTCAAAATCACAGAACTTAGAGAAAAAAACAATTCATAAGGCTTTCTGCAGTAATAATATAATTTTTTTTATGGTGGGGCAAATCTCACTGTTGTCACTCATCTGGAAAATGCCAAAATAATATGCTGTTGATTGCTCGAGATAGGCAGTTTGTAACATATATATATATAACTAAAATGAGATAAACAGATTGTTCAGAAACAAAAAAACGTTTTTTGTTGTTTTTCTCACAACCTTAAAAAATGACATCAGAGGCAATTATCTTATGAGCGTGACGTTGTGCTGTGCTGCAGGCGGTGGTGATGCTGATGCGTGGCTTGCTGCGCAGCATGATGATGCAGTCGGACAAGCTGGAAAAGTTCAAGAAGACGCAGAGCCCCACAGACGCTCTGCACGCCAAGTACTGCACACGCACGGGCAAGACAGTGGTGGGGGACAATGAGTGGGGGCACCTGCAGATTGACGCCACCTCCCTCTACCTGCTCACCTTGGCGCAGATGACCGCTTCAGGTTAGAGGAGATGGAGTTTATGGTTAAGTGGGCTAGTTGGTTGGTTGGTTGTGGGTCATTCATATCCCTTCAACCAATTTTGCTATTGGGGATCGATTCCATTTGTTTTTCCTTTCTCAGATTACATTGGGTCTCCGTGTTTTGAAACTATTTACATTTAGGTCTATCACAGAAGGTTCTCAACAAAACATATCCTTTCACATTTGCTACTTCAAATGATGTTAAAAATCTTGCTCTCCACTTAAAAAGTTCTTGTCTGTGGAAACAGGTGGGGTGGGCAGTGTTTGTGTGTGTGGGTGGGTTGGGGGGGGGGGGAGGGGTTGGTCAGTCACAGTGATTGGGGGCACTATAAAAACTCAACAAAGTTATTTCCTGAATTTTTCTATTAAAGACATCCCCCCCCCCCCCCCCCCCCCCCACCCCTCTCGATTTCTTGCAACAGAGAACATGCTTGGCATGCGAGAAAATGTATGCTTGGTAAGGTAAACATCCTTGATGATGTGTGATTTTTGTACAGGTCTCAATATAATCTTCACTTTGGATGAGGTGGCCTTCGTTCAGAACCTGGTGTTTTACATTGAGACTGCCTACCGCACACCAGACTATGGTATTTGGGAGAGGGGAGACAAGACCAACCACGGTCTGCCAGAGCTAAATTCCAGTTCGATTGGAATGGCCAAAGTAATGTTTTATTTGTTCGTTGCTGTTTTGTTTTGTAGATTTGTTGTTGTGTTTCTTGTGGTTATTTTTTTAGGTGGCGAAAGAACATAATTGATCCTAGATAAATCTTTTAACTTTAACATTAAAGTAAAATTAACATTTCAAGCTGCTGCAATTAAGAATTGTTTCTGTCTCATCAGAACATTGTTATTATTCTTGTTGTACACTTAAGTTCAAGTGAAAAAAGCTAAAGTGACAGTAATGGTTCTGTTTTGAGATTCAAACATTTTATGATTATGAAGTTAATTTTTCTTAAGAGAACAGAATGGATATAAGGTTTGATTAGTGCAAGCATGAACTTTGAATGGCTATTTCTTCTATAATGAAGCAAAATTAAAGGATCAGGTTTAAGTTGAAAGTGAAATTAGGGGATCTAGTGCCTGGCTTAGAGTATCTGCGAAAAACAATATAGGCTTTTCTGCAGGGTGGTGTCATATAGACATCAAAAGAATGTAATTCTTCTTGTAGGAATGGGTGTATGCAACTAGTCCCTAGGTTTTTCAGCCACCCTCACATTACCCCATAAAGTTTACTTTACTGAGGAATAATCAGCAACGTTCCTTTTCCCAAAACAGGCTGCTCTGGAGGCTATCAACGAGCTGGACCTGTTTGCGGCGCGGGGTGGCCCAGCGTCGGTGATCTATGTGATGCCGGACGAGGCCCAGCAGTGTCAGGCCATCCTCACCTCCATGTTGCCCAGGGAGAGCAGCTCCAAGGTAAGCAGACATAGGCCATCCTCACCTCCATGTTGCCCAGGGAGACCAGCTCCAAGGTAAGCAGACATAGGCCATCCTCACCTCCATGTTGCCCAGGGAGAGCAGCTCCAAGGTAAGCAGACATAGGCCATCCTCACCTCCATGTTGCCCAGGGAGACCAGCTCCAAGGTAAGCAAACATTATCCGGTGGTACAGTCGAACCTTCTTTTATTAAAGCCTCAACAACAACAATTTCAGATAAAATCAGGTCTTTTTACATTTAGTCAAGTTTTGACTAAATGTTTTAACATAGAGGGGGAATCGAGACGAGGGTCGTGGTGTATGTGTGTGTGTTTGTGTCTGTCTGTCTGTGCGTGTGTGTGTGTAGAGCGATTAAGACTAAACTACTGGACCGATCTTTATGAAATTTGACATGAGAGTTCCTGGGAATGATATCCCCGGACGTTTTTTTCATTTTTTCGATAAATACCTTTGATGACGTCATATCCGGCTTTTTGTAAAAGTTGAGGCGGCACTGTCACACCCTCATTTTTCAATTAAATTGATTGAAATTTTGGCAAAGCAATCTTCGACAAAGGCCGGACTTTGGTATTACATTTCAGCTTGGTGGCTTAAAAACTAATGAATGAGTTTGGTCATTAAAAATCAGAAACTTGTAATTACAATTATTTTTTTATTAAATGATCCAAAAACAATTTCATCTTATTCCTCGTCATTTTCTGATTTCAAAAACATTTACATATGTTATATTTGGATTACAAACAAGCTCTGAAAATTAAAAACATGAAAATTATGATAAAAATTAATTTTCCAAAATCGATTTAAAAACAATTTCATCTTATTCCTTGTCGGTCCCTGATTCCAAAAACATATGAATATAATATGTTTGGATTAAAAACAAACTCAGTAAGCTAAAAAGAATAGACATACAGAAAAGCGTGTTATCCTGCTCAGCGCGACCACTACCGCACTATTCTGCATGGCTTGTCGATTTCACTGCCTTTGCCACGAGCGGTGGACTGACAAAACTACGAGTATGTGGTCTTGATGAAAAAAGCCGTGCGTTCAGTTTCATTCTGTGAGTTCGACAGCTTGACTAAATGTTGTTATTTCGCCTTACGCGACTTGTTGTTTTTGACTCACATGCGAAGCAAAAGTGAGTCTATGTACTCACCCGAGTCCGTCCGTCCGTCCCGGCGTCCGTCCGTCCCGGCGTCCGTCCGTCCCGGCGTCCGTCCGTCCGTCCGTCCGGAAAACTTTAACGTTGGATATTTCTTGGACACTATTCAGTCTATCAGTACCAAATTTGGCAAGATGGTGTATGATGACAAGGCCCCAAAAAACATACATAGCATCTTGACCTTGCTTCAAGGTCAAGGTCGCAGGGGCCATAAATGTTGTCTAAAAAACAGCTATTTTTCACATTTTTCCCATTTTCTCTGAAGTTTTTGAGATTTAATACCTCACCTATATATGATATATAGGGCAAAGTAAGCCCCATCTTTTGATACCAGTTTGGTTTACCTTGCTTCAAGGTCAAGGTCACAGGAGCTCTTCAAAGTTGGATTGTATACATATTTTGAAGTGACCTTGACCTTGAACTATGGAAGATAACTGTTTCAAACTTAAAAATTATGTGGGGCACATGTTATGCTTTCATCATGAGACACATTTGGTCACATATGATCAAGGTCAAGGTCACTTTGACCCTTATGAAATGTGACCAAAATAAGGTAGTGAACCACTAAAAGTGACCATATCTCATGGTAGAAAGAGCCAATAAGCACCATTGTACTTCCTATGTTTTGAATTAACAGCTTTGTGTTGCATGACCTTGGATGACCTTGACCTTGGGTCAAGGTCACATGTATTTTGGTAGGAAAAATGTGTAAAGCAGTTCTTAGTGTATGATGTCATTGCTAGGTTTAGCTGAAGGTCAAGGTCATGTCAAGGTCAAGCATGTGAGTCGTATGGGCTTTGCCCTTCTTGTTTAATTTTATCTTATCATCTTATCTTATTTTTAATTTTGACATTTTTATTGTTGGTGTGCAACAGGAGGTGGATGCAAGTCTGTTGACTGTGATTGGCTTTCCTGCCTTTGCTATGGATGACCTGAGCGTCATTAAGGCTACCAGAGACCTGATCCACTCCAAACTGGAGGTAACACTTGTTTCTCTACCTGTCACATTCAGTGGATCTTTGCAAGAGATGTGTTTGGACCAATTTTTTTCTGGCTTTGGGCTTGTACATGTCAGATTTGTTTTTTAAAGTGCCTTTTGTAGGATATTTTTATGATTTACATATATAGGCACAGTGTTTTCTGTCTTTTAGCTTTTGTTTAAAAGCAAGATAAATAAAGAGAAGATAACATGAAAAGAAATTAATGTATATTGAAAGCAGGGGGTAGGGCTTCATGTGAGCGCCATGGCATGTTATGCTTCTACTGTTGAACCCCAGTCAAAGGTGGGAAAAGAAATATATTAAAACTTCTGTTTTTCTTTCTTTATTTGGTGTTTAACGTCGTTTTCAACCACGAAGGTTATATCGCGACGGGGAAAGGGGGGAGATGGGATAGAGCCACTTGTCAATTGTTTCTTGTTCACAAAAGCACTAATCAAAAATTTGCTCCAGGGGCTTGCAACGTAGTACAATATATGACCTTACTGGGAGAATGCAAGTTTCCAGTACAAAGGACTTAACATTTTTTACATACTGCTTGACTAAAATCTTTACAAAAATTGACTATATTCTATACAAGAAACACTTAACAAGGGTAAAAGGAGAAACAGAATCCGTTAGTCGCCTCTTACGACATGCTGGGGAGCATCGGGTAAATTCTTCCCCCTAACCCGCGGGGGTTGTTTTCAAATGCAGAAGAACAAGAAAGAGAAGAAGTTACAAATGTGGAATAAAGTCAATAGCATATTTGACAGATCTCTGTCAATAGTGGAGTACCCTCTAAATTCAAAGTTAGTCCTTTGATTTCATGCATAAAACTGTGATAACACTTTGTTTTTCTTCTATCAGGGGAAGTATGGGTGCATTCGTTTCTTGCGAGATGGCTACAAAACACCAAGAGAGGTACGGCTGTTTTCATTTACCTTTTTCTTACTTTGATCTTGAATGCCCATTTAACGTTATCAACCTGATATGACAGGAATGAGAATTACACATTGAGCAAATTTAAGCCTATGTTATTCCTCCTGGACACAGGTAAGTGTTACACAAATAATTCTATGATAGAATTTATATGGACATATTTTCTGTTCTTGTCTATTTACTTGGTATTTCCTGGCTTCTTCCAGATTGATGCTCGTCTCTTTATGACCAATGGTCATGTGTAAATGAATTCTTCTTAAGATTTTTTTCTTATATGAAATTACTGTAGTTATTTGAGTTTATGGATTCTGTCTTTCTTTTTTTCAGGATCCAAATCGTTTGTACTATGAACCCTCTGAGCTGATGCAGTTTGAGAACATTGAGAGTCAGTGGCCCATATTCTTTGCTCTATATCATCTCAACGGCCTCTTCCGCAACGACAAAGAACAGGTGAGGCTTGTTTTTGCTTCCAGTACCTTAATAAAGTGTGCAGAGTGAAGGAGGAGGAGGGCAGGTGTGTGAGTTACTTAATAATCAAATTAAATTACATATCTTACCCAACTCACATATAGCAATTAACTCTAGTTCAGTGCTGGTAACGCTGTACGCATCCCCTTGGTAACAAGGGAAGCCCCTCTAAAAAAAGAGTGACCAATACCCATAAGGCCATATTAATACATACTTCCGACTTCCGTATGCGCGCGCATACGCCGCCATATGCATCATTCCATACTCAGCGAGCAGTGGGACTGGTCGTGTTTTTGTACGCTCTGGCTGTGTTCAGCCATCTGTCACTTCGTCTACGGACTTGGTCACTTACCTCTTGGTATCTTCTTGCTTGTCTTATCGTCTCTTCATGTTGAGGTGAGATCTTTCTGTTTTTTGCTTGTGTTTGTGGGCGTTTTTGACCTTAAATTGAACTTGTGAAATTTTCTTGTTTACAAAATTTTTCGTGAGTTGTTTTTGGTCATGGCGGTTAACGCCAAGAAGCGGCAGTTGTCGATTCGAGTAACTGCTGGTTCTCCGCCGACAAAGTAAACATCTGGGAAAGCATAGGCTTCCGGACAGGCTTGTGTTTCGGTTCATGTACTGTCTTTGCAAAAATTATCGATGTTTTGGTCGTCATGCCTCCTTCTCCGTTTTTGACGGCTAAACCTTTAGACAAGGTTTCTCCTGTGGATAAGCCCGTTTAGGCTTCCTTGGTTTATGTGTTTCCCGGTCGTGCGTCTGCGGACGTGGCGACATTGTTGCTCTCTTTAAGTTCACAGGTTTCTTCCTTGGCGGGGGAGATCGCTTCCACGCGGGCGGAGATGCGTTCGCTTCCGGTGTGACGGGGGTTTCGTCTCTTGCCAACGTTCGCCTGCGCCGTCTGCTACTGTGTCTCAGGCGGATGTTCATGCGGAATGGGATGATGGGACCACGCTTTCGCTTGTGGCCTGTGTTCCGGTTCCCGGTGGTTCACACCAGTTTAAAGGTATGTTTTCTACCCAAGTACCCGGGTTCTCCGGGGAAAGGGTAGAGCGTCTCCAAGAGAAAGTAACTCCGGGCTCTGGCTTTGTGGGTGAAAGTTCCGAAGCTGAGGCTGGCTCTGACTGCATTGGCAGCAGGTCGGTGGCGGTTAGGAACCTTGGAGAGCGAACGGAAGATTTGCGCAACCACCCGCTTCTTTAGAATGTGGTAAGGGTGTGCGTCTTCCGCTTCCGCCCGGGGGGCAGGAAGAGAACAGTATAGCTGGCTCTTTGTTTGACTATGGGAGTCAAGCAGGGGGTCAGCTTCCGGAGGGCACGGGAGTGCCAGTCGGCTGTTCAGAAGACGGTGCTTCCACAGAGGTGGTTGCACTGAATTCAAATTGCCGTTTAGGGTGTCAAGTGCAGTGGCACTGGGGGCTTAAGCGGCTTCAAGGTACAATAGGATCTTCTGGTGCATGTTTAGGCATCCGGTTGGTTCTGATATTTGCCAATCCGTGGCCGATTTTGCTAACGCTTTTGCGGCTGTGGCTTCCGGTTTCAGGATGGTTTAGCCTTCTGCCGTTAACACTGTGGTGTTGGTAGTTGGCGTTCATCAGTCTTCGGCTTTCGGTTCCGTTGTTGCGGTTCCTCTGCTGTTACTCAGGCTAAATCCACTTCCTTTTCCAGGCTTTCAGCTGGTATGAGGCAGGTGGATGGAATATCCTTTCGGAGTTCCGGCTTTTGGGAAATTTGTTCCAAACCTTTCCCTTTTGGCAAGTGTTGCTTTTTCGGGATTGGTTCCGGCTCTCATCCTTTTGTAGATGGTTAGGATACCACTGTTCAGGATGAGGAGGATTTGGAAGATTTAGCTTCTGGGGCAGATGGAGACGCCTCTTTGTTGACTTTCAGCGAAGCTGCCATCTTTGTTTACATGGATGGCAGAGGTTACTACGCGCTTTTTCCCTGTTGGGTTAGCGGTAGCATTGTCATCTGCCTTTTCTCCTCCATCTTTTTTGGCGTGTCTTGCTCCTTCTTAGGATCAATTTGCGAACTCAATCGATGCTTTTGCCCCATCTCTGCCTTTGTTGGCATCTCAGGGGGAATCTCATACTTCAGCTTTGCCGCGTTTTGCGCATTTTCAGCTGACCTGAGCCTTTTAAGGGAATCTTAGAACGTTATGTTCTTGGATTCTCTGTTGGGGTCGTTTGGGCTTGTGAAAGTTGTTTTTTCACAATTGAGGCTCCTTTGTTACCACTTCCTTTGTGGGCAACGCTCGGCTTAGCTCCTGCGGTGGCGGGGCTTTAGCTTGCGTCATCTGCTCAAGCAGCGCGTCACGCGCTGATCGCTATCCGTAGGCTTCGGTTTACTCCAAGCTTAAGAACGTAGTTTTTTCGTTTGCTTTTTCTACGGAACCGCCACCGGGTTCCCCGGAATTGGCGAACATCCGTCTGGATGTTAATAGCAAGGAGTGACTGTCTCTCTGTCAGAACAAGGATCTCCTGGCTATGTTTCATTATGGCCGCACTCCTTTACATTTACCGCTTTTTAACAAATCTTGTTTCTGCGCTTTCTCGTGCGTGGTTACGTCCTTTCTGGATATTTTTGTGTTCCGTCAGGACGCGGATACGAAGGATGTAGCTTTGCTTTTAGCCTGGGTGTAGGTCTCTTTCAAAAAGGTTTGTTCTTTTGGCGAGACTTTAATCTCTTCTTTTCTTGAAGGTTCCTCTTTGTGGGTTCGCTTCTATGCACAGGGATTCTTCTCTATCTTTGAAGCTCACTGCAGAAGGAAAGCGCACGGCAGGCCTTGGCTTTTTATTGTTTTCAAATAAAGGCTTCAGGCTCGCCGTTCTCGACTTTATCTTTTGTCTCCTTACCCTCGCGTTCGTGGCAGGGTTCTGTGTCTAATATCCACCTTTCTTCCCCCTGAGGCAAGTTAGCGGTGGGTGTTGGTAGGCACACAAGAGCACGCTTTCTTTCACACTTGTGGCAGTTATGTCAACTGGAAGTTAGTTCTCGGCATCACTCTTCTTTCGCCTTTGTGTTTAACACAGCGGCTGGGGGGGATTAGGTTTCCCTCTTTGTGGGGGGAGACAAGGGTGCCTCCCTTTTGGTTCTCTCTCATGGTTCGTTTGGTATTTCAGAGCTTCAGGGTTCTGATCTTTTTTCTAAGTCATACGTTTGTTGAGCCGTTTTTGGATCTATTGGAGATTGTGCAAGCGGCCCTTGATAGAAGTCCTTTACTCCAGGTGTAACTGGGAGTGCAGGGCTGGAACACATTAGATGTCTAAGGCTTCTCAGCTTTGATAGGACCCTTTGTGGTCTGTTGGGCGTTAAGCAATAGAACAAAGGGTTGGAACATGTGTTGTTTCAAGCAGACAACTCCACAGGGGGCTTTTCTCATCAAGAAAAGGGGGTCTCTCACTCCCTATCGCTTCCTCACGGAACATGAGAGGTTTTGGTGGTTTTACCATCACGAGATCTTTTCAGCAGCGAAGTACCTTCATGTGAGTCTCTATGACTGGGCGGACTCTCTAAGTCTGTCGGCCAAATGGCCACTTGGAGCAGACTTTCTTTGACCACGTGTTTTTGTTCCTTCGGGGGAATGGGAGAAATTTCTAATAATGAGTTTTTGCCTTTTGGTACTATCGCCTTTTGCTTATCTTCGTCGCCCGACTGCCGGGCATGGAGATTTTTACTCTTGTTTTACTTTGAGCGGCCTGCCGGTCGCACAGTTTGGGCCCGTTCTTTTTGGGTTGCCAGACATCGTTAGGCTGGCAAGAGGGCTCCGGTTTTGCTCACACTCGTTTCTCACGGGTGTCTACTGTAGGATTTTTTTGAGTGGCTCGGGCTCTTCTGCCCGTCAACTCTGGACTGGTACTTGTCTTGTTGTCTGGCTTGGAACAGATGGCTTACGTTTTAACGGATAGAACTCCTCTTCTCTCGGTACAATGAAGGTGGCGAGCCACCTATTTTGGCTTTCCGTTCTTTTTCTCCCACGTCTTTGTTTAAGACATTATGTGATATCAGTTTTACTGAGACAGCTCGGGCTAATTTTTCTCTTGGTGGCTTTATAACCAGCAAGTTTAAGAGGGCCTGCTTTAGGCTTGCTGAAAGCTGATCTTCAGTCCTTTCTTGGACTTTGCTCCTAGTTTTAGGGTTTTTGTGATTGGATTCTTTGACTCTTTTACTTAACTAGCCTTGCTGATCAACACGGAAATCGGCCATGCTTACTCGGGTAGCTTCTGTGAGAAGTGGGAGTAAGTGTTTTTTCTGCTAATTTTGCTATAGACAGATTTTCGGAGAAAGACTGATCTATGGCACTTAGGTTTCTTTTGGGTTTTCTGGCATATTAGCGGAATCTGGAGTTACCAACTTTGATTCACCGTTCAAATCTTAATCACTATTTTGGCTCCCCTAGAGCCATATTTTTAGCCTTTTGGTCTGTTCGAGTTTTGAAGATTTTTTCTGACTTGCACGGATTGCTTGAGATCATTAAATCTAAGGGCTCTTGTTCTTATCTTTCTGCTTCGTCGCCCTTTAACCTTGAACGGTTATATACGACTTTAAACACTGATTAATTTATATAAAGAAAGACAGAGTGTCTTTCAACTTTGGTAGGGGTAATGACTGGTTGAGGTCAACCTTGCCTAGATGGACTGCCACAGTGTTCAGGTATGCCTTCAAGTGGTGGCAGTAGACAGGGGGGGGGGGGCAGTCAGTCAGTCCTCCCCCTTCGAACAGCACGGACTCTATATTCCTTTCTTGAGCATTTTTATGGCTCTTGGAGATTCTGATGTACAATTTTGTACGGTTTTAGCCCTCCACAGTTTTCCGTTAAGGACTCTGCACACTAGATCGGAATCTCAGGAACTTCTTTTTATCTCACTCGTTATGGTGCGCTTTAAAGACATCTCGAGAGTAGTGTTAGCCAATTGGGTCTCCACCATAGTTAGACAAGTTTATGTATGGTGGCAGAGTCAGGCAGGGGATGTCAGGGCAGTTTTGCCCTTTACTACAGCTAGGCCTCACGGGGCAAGAGATTGGGCTTCTACTCTAGCTGTTCTTCGATTTGGTCTCCTGGCAGAACTGTGTTCTTGAGTCGGCTTGCTGGCTTTATGGAAAGGTTTTTCTTTGGTGTTTATCTCAGAGATGCCTATGCATTGAGATAGGATGTGTTTCTGGGTTACCTGCTCTGTTAGCGGCAGGACAGATTCTCAATTCCTGATTGGGTTAAGTGCCCTCCACCTATAGTAGCAATCTGCTATATGTGAGTTGGGTAAGATATGTAATTTAATTAAAAATTTTAGTAATAAATTTTCATTTGATTAATATACTTACCCAACTCACATCGTTTATTCCCTCCCGCCTCCCCGCTGTGGGGGGTGGATTTCTAAAAAAGGGGAGTGAGTTGGGCTTCGTTTGGAATGATGCATATGGCGGCGTATGCGCGCGCATACGGAAGTCGGAAGTATGTATTAATATGGCCTTATGGGTATTGGTCACTCTTTTTTTAGAGGGGCTTCCCTTGTTACCAAGGGGATGCGTACAGCGTTACCAGCACTGAACTAGAGTTAATTGCTATATGTGAGTTGGGTAAGTATATTAATCAAATGAAAATTTATTACTAAAATTTTTAATTTGTTCAGTGCAATAACAAGCCTTTGGGGTTGTAAGGTGTGTGTGTGTGTGTGTGTGTGTATGTGTGTGTGTGTGTATTCAATAACTTGAATAAGAGACATAATACAGTGGAGTCCAGCTATAACGAACCTGGGTATAACGAAATCCCGCTTTTAACGAACTGCCATTGATTTCCCGGCAGACAGCCTTCTATTTCTTACTTGTTACTTTCCGACTACAACGAACCTTTTGAACTCATTTGCATAACGAACCCCTCTTATAACAAACACGTTTTCATCGCCCCAGAGCCGTTTTGTCTCTAAAAGTCACAAGGCTACAACGAACTGATGTCAATAATTGTCTCCAAAGACAAAAATACACAAACACAAGTGCACATCGCGTGATGAGCGAACTCTGAACAAACCGCGGGAGGTGCACGGAACAGCCACAGCCACTGTGTTTTCACTATTCCAATCAGCTGCCATGACTGTGCTCAGTACACACCAGTACACATTGGGCACAAACACGTTTTCATCGCCCCAGAGCCGCTTTGTCTCTAAAAGTCACAAGGCTACAACGATCTGCGTGTGCGGCGAGATCACAGGGCAGCTGGGTGGCCTTGTTTATAGACACTCAGCGACCTTCTTCCCAGGGGTCATTGACCTAGTTTTAGCTATGAGAGGTGGTTCTCCTTTCATATATGGCTGGGGGAAGGGAGAGAGAGAGAGGGGGGTAGCTGGCTAAACTCAGTGGGGTGTCTGGTGTCACTGTCAGCAGGAAGATCATTGGAGAGAAATAGAGAGGTGCACTCTTCCACACAGTTTCCAAGCATAAGTTGTCACGGCTTTAGGGTAGGCAGCGAGGGAGAGTGAGAGCGGTGTTGTGTTTAGTGTATTTCCGACTGAAGAGTGAAAAGTCACTGCCACAAGATCGGCATGCAGTCAATAAAGCCAGACAAAAAGAAAATAAATAACTTGATTATGACATGCAGCTCTATGCTGCTTTTTATTCAAACTGGTTTTCAAGGTTATTCTCGCAAAGCATCTGCACATGTGCCTCTGTGCTGTGTTTGTGTGGCTGCTTTCGTATGTCAGTGCATGGTGAGTGCGGTCACTGCCTTGAGGATTTATTTTATCTCTTCTTTTCAACACCATTCATACAAATCATTTTTTACAGAACGTTTAAAGAAATATTAGGAGTTTGTTGTTATTGTTTAGTAGCCACAAGAAGTGGTTAGCATAGACTCAATCCTGTTGTTTGTGTGTCTCTGTGTGAGTGTATGGGGGAGGGGGTGGTGTGGTCACCCCTCTCGTGAGGTTGAAAACTCTACAGCGAATTACTGATATAACGAACTAAAATGCATCTCCCTTGAGATTCGTTGTACCCGGACTCCACTGTAAATAGATTAAAAAATCACTGTCATGGTAATTTATTGAAACAGCAGAAACAGTTTAAGCTTCATACAGGAGAATAGCTTGGAATCTGTTTCTATTGTTTTGTTGTACCAGGCGGACAAATACAGACAGAAGTTAGATGAGGTGATGCTGAAAACAGATGATGGAATCCCTTACATGCCTGAGCTCTACGCTGTTCCTGCAGAAGTGGTGAGAAACTCTGTGTGTGTGTGTGTGTTCGGGCTGGTTCGTGTGTGTGTGTGTGCATATTAGTTGTTTGTGTGTGTTCATGCATTTGTGTGTGCACATTATGTGTTTGTGTGTGTGTGTGTGTGTACATGCACATTGTGTGTGTGTGGTGGTGGGGGGGGCTCAGTTATCAGATGGTAAATAAGTGGTAAACTATTTAACTGAATTTTATGGACTTTCAATACTTTTGTTTCACACATCTTGTTTCTGGTTCTTTGACATTTGAAAAAAGGGGTATGATTTCAATCCAGACGTGTCCTCCGAAAGTGGCGTATGGCTGCCTGAATGGCGGGATAAGAACGGTCATAGACTCGTACACGCAAAAACCTACTCGTGCAAAATCATGAGTGAATGTGGGAGTTTCAGCCCATGAATGAAGTATGAAGAAGAAGAAAAATCTAGACGTGATGAGCAAATGTAACCTTGACTTTTTAGGTGCATGAAGAGATTGAAGAGAAAAACAGTCAGAAGCGAGTACCCAGAGGTCAAAAGCCTCACATGTGGGGGCAGTCCCTGTACATTCTTGGTCGACTCATGTCTGAGGTGAGTTTTGTATCTGTATCTGTATCTGTATCTGTGACAATACGTTTGTCTGGCATTTGATCAACGGAAGGGAGGAGCGCATATAAATAAGTCCTAGACTGGGTGGAGATGAGATTAAATTACATATCTTATCCCAATTCACATATAGCAATTTACTTCAGTTTAGTGCTAGGACGCTGAAAACTACGCTCACCCTGGTAAGGGGGAAAGTACCCTAAAAATAGAACAGCCTTGACCGTCACAGATGACGTCATGACTAGAATACCCCCCAGCATGCTCTGCACACGCGTGCTCTCGCCGCCATCTTGTAATCATTCCACTCTTCAGCGACGTTGGTTGCGGACGTGTTTTGGTCTACGCTCGGGCTATTCTTTAGCCCACTGCTTCTTGGCAGTACCAACCCTGGTCACACGTCTGTTTCTTAGCTTATGGCTGAGATTGGGTGAGATTTTTCCAGTTTTTGAGTCACTTGAGAAAAAGTGACTCTATGTAATCGGTCAGTGTTAGTCTGTCCGGCCGGCCGGCCATCCGGCCGGCCGGCCGGCCGTCCGTAGACACCACCTTAACGTTGGACTTTTCTCGGAAACTATCAAAGCGATCGGGCTCATATTTTGTTTAGTCGTGACCTCCAATGACCTCTACACTTTAACGATGGTTTCGTTGACCTTTGACCTTTTTCAAGGTCACAGGTCAGCGTCAAAGGAAAAATTAGACATTTTATATCTTTGACAAACTTTTCTCGGAAACTATCAAAGCGATCGGGCTCATATTTTGTTTAGTCGTGACCTCCAATGACCTCTACACTTTAACGATGGTTTCGTTGACCTTTGACCTTTTTCAAGGTCACAGGTCAGCGTCAAAGGAAAAATTAGACATTTTATATCTTTGACAAAGTTCATCGGATGTGATTGAAACTTTGTAGGATTATTCTTTACATCAAAGTATTTACATCTGTAGCCTTTTACGAACGTTATCAGAAAAACAAGGGAGATAACTAGCCTTTTCTGTTCGGCAACACACAACTTAACGTTGGGCTTTTCTCGGAAACTATAAAAGTGACCGGGCTCAAATTTTATGTGAACGTGACTCATTGTGTTGTGAATAGCAATTTCTTCCTGTCCATCTGATGCCTCATATAATATTCAGAACTGCGAAAGTGACTCGATCGAGCGTTTGCTCTTCTTGTTCTTGTTGCATGGGTGCAACTCTGCCGGCTACATGCCGGCAGCCGGTTTTTGGTTTCATCGGCTGCCGATGTTTTTGTTCCAGGAGAGGGGTTTTTTGGTATTTTAAATACCAAAAAAGCTGGACCCCAACTTTTGCCGGTTTTTGGAATTTTCCAGGTTGCACCCATGTTGTTGTGATACTTTCGTTTGCCACAAGTCTTGTTTACGTTTTGACGTTCGAGACTTTCGCCAGTATGGCAGACAGTGGGAAGAAGAAATCTAGCGCTAGGCATGTAGCGTCAGCAGAGTCCCCGTCTAAGAAGACGGCGAAGAAGGCTAAGGTTTCGAAGACCACAGTTAATGTTTTTATCAACTTTTACCTGCGCGACATTTCCAGTACGCGACAGGATGGTACCAAGGCTATACCAGCGATGGTAGCAGCAGGACAGTTGTTGCCTAGTTCATAGGTGAGCATCCCACCACCTTAATTAGCAATCTGCTATATGTGAATTGGGATAAGATATGTAATTTAATCGAAAATTTTAATGTAAATTTTCATTTGATTAATATACTTACCCAATTCACATACTGAAGTCCCTCCCGCCTACCCCGCTTTAGTTCCCCTAAAAATATAATGGGGCGCTTCGAGCGAATGATTACAAGATGGCGGCGAGAGCACGCGTGCGCAGAGCATGCTGGGGGGTATCCTAGTCATGACGTCATCTGTGACGGTCAAGGCTGTTCTATTTTTAGGGTACTTTCCCCCTTACCAGGGTGAGCGTAGTTTTCAGCGTCCTAGCACTAAACTGAAGTAAATTGCTCTATGGGAATTGGGTAAGTATATTAATCAAATGAAAATTTACATTAAAATTTTCGATTTAAAGATCTCCACAGATCCTGCCAGGACTTGATCGTCCTGTAGATGGTTCCAGTCTACGATCGTCCTGGGAAAATAAGATGTTGAGGGTTCAGATATAATACAAAAACTGGCTTGTTGCTGCTTTGTCATGAAAACCAACGTGGGGCTGCATTATAGGCATGCGATTTAATCTAAGCTGGGAGCGAAGGTATGAGAACTATGTGTGTCTGCCTTGATCAGTGCGGGGTTTTGCTGTCAGAGAGAAGTACTGTGCTGTAGTTTCCATCTTGCTTAGTTTCTGTAATGTTACCATGTTTTTCCTGCAGGGATAATTACTGCAAATAAATGCTTATTTAAGTAATGTGACATTTTGTTGCATCTGTTATCCATCCATTATACCTTTCTACTTTTATGATTAGGTTTTGGTTTTACATCTAGCAGTTACTAACTTTTTAAAATTTTATTTTTTACAGAATTTCTTATCTCCTGGAGAATTGGATCCCTTAAACAGACGTCTGATCCGAGAGGACAAACCAGATGTCGTTGTACAAGGTATGTATGGGTTAACTGGATGAAATGTGAGATAGGTCATTTTCTCTATTGAACAGTTTTATTTCAGAATTCACTTGCTTTGTCATCGAACTTGAAGTCCTGATATTGAACAAGTGATTGCTTCCATCTTTGAAAATAAACTAACATTTGGAAGAAAAAATGTCTGGATATCTGTCAGTCAAAGTGTAATATCTGTGGGGAATTAAAGGTGAATGCTTTAGTTGAGTAAAAAAACCACTTCCAGATTTTACTGAAGCTAAAAAATTGTACTTGAACTAATTTGACTTAGACTTCAGTGATGCAGAACACCAGAAGTAACGAAGCCTGTGTGTCTGCGTTTGTTCTGTCTACCAGTCTCTGTATTTGACTGATATTAATTGGATGAATTTGCCTTCACAAAGTCTACTTAAAGGCACAGTAAGCGTCCCGTAAACCATCACAGATACTGTCAGGCTTTTACACACAGTACAAACACCCTTTCATTTGAACACTCACCGCTTGAGAACATCCTAGGTGCCCTCCGTAAAGAGCGAGCAATTTTCAAAGAATATATTTTTGCGTGGTTTATCTTACCCCTGAGCCATCGTGAACCCGTGTGATCCAGTTTCCCTTTTTCACAATGCAGTCGTCAGTTAGTAATTTGAATGGAACTCGCTGTGAGCTTATCTGCAATAGCACGTTATTATGTACCTCTGACTATGCAGGAAACAAACGGCTGTGGTTCACAAGAACTCTCGCGATGGCTTTTGACTGTTCAGAGGAACTGGCAATAGACATAAACCGTCGTCTGCTACGAGAACCACGACCTTGCGTGATCCTGCTTCCGGGCGTTTCTTTTTTCAAACTTTGAAAACTTCGAATTGAACTGATCTTGTCTTGATGAAAAAAGAATTATTTTATGATTTAAGAATGTTTGTGCAACAAGCTGTCAATTTATTATTTAGATTTTAAAAGTTAGGTCTAGCGCCAAAACGCACCACGGTCCGATTGTCTCTGACACAATCCGCAAAATTAATTCTTTGAAAATTGCTCGCTCTTTACCTAGGGCACCTAGGATGTTCCCGTTTGGTGAGCGTTCAAACGGAAGGGTGTTTGCACTGTGTGTAAAAGCCTGACAGTATCTGTGATGGTTTACGGGAGGCGCACTGTGCCTTTAAGAAAAGATCTTTGCGCAAAGCTTTGGCACTGAATTTGTGGTAAAAAGACTTGACAAAGTATCAGCAAAGTCTACTTGGGCTCAATTAAGGACAGCCTTTACGTCTGGGAGGCGGGGTAGCTCAGTTGGTAGAGCACTGGACTTGTGGTAAAAAGACTTGACAAAGTATCAGCAAAGTCTACTTGGGCTCAATTAAGGACAGCCTTTACGTCTGGGAGGCCCGGTAGCTCAGTTGGTAGAGCACTGGACTTGTGGTAAAAAGACTTGACAAAGTATCAGCAAAGTCTACTTGGGCTCAATTAAGGACAGCCTTTACATCTGGGAGGCGGGGTAGCTCAGTTGGTAGAGCACTGGACTTGTGGTAAAAAGACTTGACAAAGTATCAGCAAAGTCTACTTGGGCTCAATTAAGGACAGCCTTTACGTCTGGGAGGCGGGGTAGCTCAGTTGGTAGAGCACTGGACTTGTGGTAAAAAGACTTGACAAAGTATCAGCAAAGTCTCCTTGGGCTCAATTAAGGACAGCCTTTACGTCTGGGAGGCGGGGTAGCTCAGTTGGTAGAGCACTGGACTTGTGGTAAAAAGACTTGACAAAGTATCAGCAAAGTCTACTTGGGCTCAATTAAGGACAGCCTTTACGTCTGGGAGGCCCGGTAGCTCAGTTGGTAGAGCACTGGACTTGTGGTAAAAAGACTTGACAAAGTATCAGCAAAGTCTCCTTGGGCTCAATTAAGGACAGCCTTTACGTCTGGGAGGTCGGGTAGCTCAGTTGGTAGAGCGCTGGACTTGTGGTAAAAAGACTTGACAAAGTATCAGCAAAGTCTACTTGGGCTCAATTAAGGACAGCCTTTACGTCTGGGAGGCCCGGTAGCTCAGTTGGTAGAGCACTGGACTTGTGGTAAAAAGACTTGACAAAGTATCAGCAAAGTCTACTTGGGCTCAATTAAGGACAGCCTTTACGTCTGGGAGGCGGGGTAGCTCAGTTGGTAGAGCACTGGACTTGTGGTAAAAAGACTTGACAAAGTATCAGCAAAGTCTACTTGGGCTCAATTAAGGACAGCCTTTACGTCTGGGAGGCCCGGTAGCTCAGTTGGTAGAGCACTGGACTTGTGGTAAAAAGACTTGACAAAGTATCAGCAAAGTCTCCTTGGGCTCAATTAAGGACAGCCTTTACGTCTGGGAGGCGGGGTAGCTCAGTTGGTAGAGCACTGGACTTGTGGTAAAAAGACTTGACAAAGTATCAGCAAAGTCTACTTGGGCTCAATTAAGGACAGCCTTTACGTCTGGGAGGCGGGGTAGCTCAGTTGGTAGAGCACTGGACTTGTGGTAAAAAGACTTGACAAAGTATCAGCAAAGTCTACTTGGGCTCAATTAAGGACAGCCTTTACGTCTGGGAGGCGGGGTAGCTCAGTTGGTAGAGCACTGGACTTGTGGTAAAAAGACTTGACAAAGTATCAGCAAAGTCTACTTGGGCTCAATTAAGGACAGCCTTTACATCTGGGAGGCGGGGTAGCTCAGTTGGTAGAGCGCTGGACTTGTGATCCTAAGGTCGCAGGTTCCAATTCCGGCAGGGACGGACACGGGTCAACTTTATGTGCAGACTCAGATACGGTATCCATGTCCACCACAATGGCACATAAAAGACCTCGGTCATTCTGCCGTAAGTGCAGGTGGCTGATTACACCTAAACACGCTCACATCTGGGTAGCGCGACTCTAGTTGCTGCTAGCTTTCCACTGGGAGGAAGCGACCGGAATTTCCCAGCATTCACCATTGGGATAATAGAGTGCATGACTTTGATCTGGTAGCCGGTAGCTCTACTCCGCCCATCCCCGGCCACGTCAGATGGGTGGGAGTCGCCAGTCGCATTGGGTGGGCCCCTTTGAGGCTGAGGGCCCGGCACCGTCTTCACCTGGCTGCGATCCATGAAGACGACACCATCACGTTGATTCGTTGATGACACAACCATTTGTCGAGGATAGCGTAGGCACCCGGTCTGCTCCCCGCCTAAAAAAGGCCAGTGCCGTTCCGTCTTCGAGGGACTGCGTGGGTTTCATTTCGGAGTTTTCCTTCTCCTAGACGAGTTTCCTTCCATGGATGATGAGCCTCCTCTACCCTCGTTTTGAATTCAGAGTGGTCTTCTCTTAGGATCGCTGCCTGCCAGGGTTGACGAGCCTATCCTGCCCGGCTATTTGACCCATAGCTGGAGGTTGGTTCGTGGGCACCTGGGCGTTTCCACACACCGGTGGGCCCGCATGCCGCACGTCTAGGGGCCAACCTCCTCCGAGTCCTTGTAGTCTAGCCTGGGGCCTTGCGGTACCCAGTTTACGCCTGTCGCCGCGATGGAGGCACTACATATGGCTTGTTGTGGAGAGGTTATTGTACTGGCAGGAGAGACTGGCGCATTCTGCTCTCTTTTCGCATTGTCCTAAAAAGGACAGACGGTGCTAGCCAGCGGTGAGGGCTGAAAGCGAGAAGTGACAAGCACAAGACACTTCGCCAACACACTAGACACGTCACACAACCGTTTGGCAGGCGGGATAATAGAGTAAATAAAATTAATTTAAATCTGCACAGTGGCCATTCTGGCGGAGGACGCTGAGATTTCCCACGCGCTGGCCAAGCACGGCATCCACGTCCAGACCATCAGCCAGTCCTATCCCATTCAGGTCCATCCAGCCCGCGTTCTCTCCCAGATCTTCTCCCGTCTTGGTACGTATCTCACTGACTTTATACTTGTACTATAAAGACTTTCCTGTGAAATGTAAGATAGGGAAATGCACACAAGATAAGAGGATTTTTCTATTCCAGATTTTCACCCCTCTTTGTACCCATGTTCCTGACTTTATCTTTATACTAAAAAGACTTTCCTGTGAAATGTCAGATAGTGAAATGCACACAAGAGGATTGTTTTGTTCTAGTTTTCACCTGTCTTGGTACCTATGTTAATGACTTTATCCTTACACTATAGACTTTTCCTGTGAAATGTACGATAGGGAAACGCAAACAAGAGGATTTTTATCTTCTAGATTTTCACCCCTCTTGGTACCTATGTCACTGACTTTATTCTTTATGCTTGACTGTTTTTCTCTGTTAAGATGAAATAACAGGAAAAGCATGCAGTGATACCTTAGTGTAAGGCTTATGTAGTGAGAAAGCACATTGTCATAACTTTTGAAGCTGAACCCCGAATCGGGTAAGAGTGTAACTGAGATTATGTTTCTTTCCTGAAATACTGAATGGGGATTATGAAGTACTGAGGAATTTTGTTGTCCTGTATGTGCATTTTTCCATGTGATTATTTGGAGTAAATTGTGCAAGTAAATTGGTATTGGTATTGGTATCATGTTGTTCTGTGGGGTTACCCGCATATGTGGAAACTTGGGCTGCTAGTACATTCTTATACACAGCATAGTGACCAGGTTTTGCTGCCGAACTGTGATCACATGAGTGATACCTCAGAATGAGCAAGTGAAGATTGTGGTGCGTGTTAGACTGAAAAAAAACTCCTAAGCACTGTCATGTTCACCATGCAAAGCCAGAATACTTCAGTAGTACAGTGGAATACCCCCCCCCCCTTTTTAAGACCTAAAAAACTCTAAGAAAATCAGGTCTTATAAAGGAGGGAGTCTTACAATGCAGACATGGGATTCTTCCGTAAAATTACGGAATTCCGTAAATTTTTAGGCTCCAGGGATCATTCTTGAGATTCGTGCAAATCCGCTGAGAAAATTTTGGGGTATATGTAGGTATAGACCCAAGTTTTTCGGCCGGTCCGCTGATCGCGACGCTCCATTCCATACTATTCTTGAACGGTTGGTTCCTAAAACGGTCAGACTGTTGCTGGTCGATCCGTATGGGAACGCGCTCTGTGTCTTTGTCTCCTACAGTCACCGTTTCAACGTAGCTATCGGGGATTCAGTATAAGCATACCGTATGAGAATGATTCGGCGCCATTTTTACATCGCTTCGAGCCACTTGCCAAAATGATGAGGAAGCTAAAGCGAGACGAAACCGTTCTATCCCGGGAAATTGACCAGCAGAAGTACAAGAAAAATCTCTGGAGATTCGACTGGCTCGATGAAGTTGTATCATTGAGCTGGAAATACGAGAAAGGCCAGAAGACACAAGACGTGAAACTGAAAGTTGGCGATGCTTTTGCTAAAATCAACTTGCCGGGAAAAGCTCAGTGCACTTTGTGCAACGATGTTAATGTTATCAACTACGGTTCCAATGGAAAGACTGCCCTCAAAAGCCACTTGAAAAGCAACAAGCACCTGACTATCCTGAAAACCCAGTCGTGTAATCAGTCACTGGGGTCGTTTGGCACCGACAAGGTAAGAACATTGAAACCACACCGTCACACGCCACCACCCCCCCCCCCCCCCATCCCCGCCTCTCTCTCTCTCTCTCTTTCTCTCTCTCTCTCTTTCTCTCTCTCTCTCTTTCTCCTCCTTATTTTGAGTCTTAGCGTAAAATTAATTTGAGAAACATGGGAAGGAAGAGAAAGGGGGGGGGGCTATGATTAAGCTGAAATATGCATTTCAGGGCCATTTTTGTGTGTCTAAAACACTAAAAACCTTCAGCTTCTGGGGGCTTCGCCCCCAGACCCCGACCAGGGGCGTTGCCCCTGGACCCTACTGGGGGCCTTCTGCGGCCCCCAGACCCCCACCTTTTTTTTCCTTAATTATCACTTTTTCTGAATCCCATGTCTTACAATGGAGGTAAATTAACTGAGGTTATGAACATGAAGTCAGAGAAAACAGGGTCTTAAATGGAAGGGAGTCTTAAATGGCGGCAGAGCATAATCTTGAACACGGATCTTGATTTTAGTGATCTGATAAACAAAGGGAAATAAGCGCTCTAAATGCATACGACATGTGTAATAGAGTAAGTGAGAGTTATTCGGAACCATTCTCCTGGCACCTGAGAGAATAACAAGCATTGAAATGAACAAGCGACTCTCATCCTCAATTTATTTGGAGTAAATTGGTATTTGTATTGGTATTAAAATGAAGAATTTTAATTTTATCATTTGATTTTATTGACCGAGTTGTTCTTGTGTCCAAAGGTAAGAGCAAGCGGCTGGGCCTGTCCGGTCGGCCATCAGGGGAGATTGGTTTGCTGGCCACCAGCAAGCTCTACATGCTGGACAACAAGATCTTCGCCTTCATACCTCAGGTCAGATGCTTTCTTTTTCTTCTGCCACTCTGCCCTCTTCCGCTATAAAAAAATTAACCTTGTAGGATCAGATGCCTCATTCTAGAAAAGGAGGAAGGTGTAAGGTTTCATGAGGCTTTCTGAAAAAGGAGGGCGAGGGAAGGTTTAAGAAGGAATTCTGAAAAAGGAGGGCGAGGGAAGGTTTAAGAAGGAATTCTGAAAAAGGAGGGCGAGGGAAGGTTTAAGAAGGAATTCTGTAAAAGGAGGGCGAGGGAAGGTTTAAGAAGGAATTCTTAATAAGGAGGGCCAAGGAAGTTTAAGAAGGAATTCTTAAAAAGGAGGGCCAGGGAAGGGTTAAGAAGGAATTCTGTAAAAGGAGGGCCAGGCAAGGTTTAAGAAGGAATTCTGTAAAAGGAGGGCGAGGGAAGGTTTAAGAAGGAATTCTGAAAAAGGAGGGCCAAGGAAGGTTTAAGAAGGAATTCTGTAAAAGGAGGGCGAGGGAAGGTTTAAGAAGGAATTCTGAAAAAGGAGGGCCAGGAAGTTTAAGAAGGAATTCTTAAAAGAGGGAAGGTTTAAGAAGGAATTCTGTAAAAGGAGGGCCAGGGAAGGTTTAAGAAGGAATTCTGTAAAAGGAGGGCCAGGGAAGGTTTAAGAAGGAATTCTGTAAAAGGAGGGCCAGGGAAGGTTTAAGAAGAAAATTCTGTAAAAGGAGGGCCAGGCAAGGTTTAAGAAGGAATTCTGTAAAAGGAGGGCGAGGGAAGGTTTAAGAAGGAATTCTGTAAAAGGAGGGCGGGGGAAGGTTTAAGAAGGAATTCTGTAAAAGGAGATTGAGGGAAGGTTTAAGAAGGAATTCTGAAAAAGGAGGGCCAGGGAAGGTTTAAGAAGGAATTCTGTAAAAGGAGGGCCAGGGAAGGTTTAAGAAGGAATTCTGTAAAAGGAGGGCCAGAGAAGGTTTAAGAAGGAATTCTGTAAAAGGAGGGCCAGGGAAGGTTTAAGAAGGAATTCTGTAAAAGGAGGGCGAGGGAAGGTTTAAGAAGGAATTCTGAAAAAGGAGGGCCAGGAAAGGTTTAAGAAGGAATTCTGAAAAAGGAGGGCGAGGGAAGGTTTAAGAAGGAATTCTGTAAAAGGAGGGCGAGGGAAGGTTTAAGAAGGAATTCTTAATAAGGAGGGCCAAGGAAGGTTTAAGAAGGAATTCTGTAAAAGGAGGGCGAGGGAAGGTTTAAGAAGGAATTCTGAAAAAGGAGGGCCAGGGAAGGTTTAAGAAGGAATTCTGTAAAAGGAGGGCCAGGGAAGGTTTAAGAAGGAATTCTGTAAAAGGAGGGCGAGGGAAGGTTTAAGAAGGAATTCTGTAAAAGGAGGGCCAGAGAAGGTTTAAGAAGGAATTCTGTAAAAGGAGGGCCAGGGAAGGTTTAAGAAGGAATTCTGTAAAAGGAGGGCCAGGGAAGGTTTAAGAAGGAATTCTGTAAAAGGAGGGCCAGGGAAGGTTTAAGAAGGAAATCTGTAAAAGGAGGAAGGTAAAGGAGAGTTTCAGTCTGTTCTTTGAAAATATCAGCTTGTTTGTAAATTGTTGTTTGTTATGGACCTGCGGCAGAATATTGCCAAACTTAAAACACCAACAGTCACACAAAGAGAACATTCTGCTTGGTGCATGTAAAATACATGTTCTTCCTCAAGCAACTGAATTCAGCAGTTTGCAGCATGTGAGACTTTTCCCAAATAGTCAAACCTGGACATAGAGAGCTGATCAGTAGTGATGAGTGATGAATGTCTTATGTATGACGTGAATGCATTTCTCTGTTTGTACATAGATATTGATGCCATATGTGTGCGTGATTTTTCTCCATCAGCTATTTATTTAGTCTGCAAATTTTCGATTTGAATAAGTTGATTAGTATTTCATTGTCAAAGACTGACCCCTTGTGAAAACAAGGATATTTTCTGTTCTGACACAAGGTGGGTTGCTCGTATTTTGCTGTTGGTATACACATTTTTTAAATTTTTTTTATTTTTTTTTTAACAGGGTGTCTTGACTTCATTTTGGTTTGAAAAATGATCGATTTTTGATTTTCTGATGAAAACTGATCTATCTCTCAGCATCAATCTAAGCTTCCTATTTTCAGAGACACATGGATGAGAAGTTTATGCCACTTAATTGTGATAGAATAGTTAATATTCAGACCTTTTTAGATTTGTTGTTATATCTTTTCATCCTCATGTGATCTCTCAGAACAGGGTTATTTTGTGAACAACCAGACTACACTGCATGGACTTCACTCCAGAATCTGCAACAGCCATTGATTTTATTGCTTTTGTTCTTTGAAGGTTATTTTTTGTCTTTATTTTTTGGTTTTTTGTTGTATTTGTGTGTGTGTGTGTGTGTGTGTGTGTGTGTGTGTGTGTGTGTGTGTGTGTGTGTGTGTGTGTGTGTGTGTGTGTGTATGTGTGTGTGTGTGTGTGTGTGTGCTTGCGCAATGATTTGCAGCCTAAGGTAAAGATGTTTTTGACAAGGTCATTACTGTTGTAGTTCATAGATGCGCACCAGTTCTATATGTCATGGGACGTGGACTTTCTGGTGGACCAGTTTCAAACGGACATGGACTTTTTGGCGCGAAGCTGGACCATGTTGGGGCGTCCTCTCATCCTCTTCCTGGTCTCAAACACTATGCTAGGTGACTGCCATCTAATCACCAAGGCCCAGGTGTACGAGAAAGTTACCAACCGGGTGGGAATCAACCACGGTGCAGGATTGGTTAAAATTGAGATTTGTTGTGATTTTAACGAATCAGACCCCGCGGTTTGTTCTCACCTGTTTGGGTTTCACCCACTTTGGCTTCGTGCACCTCAGCCCTGTTGCCTGTACAGTTGTAAAGCGACTGTGATAACTGCTATTTGTTGTGGCTTTTACTGTGGAATGAGCCCGCTTCTGTTGTGAATGTTTTTTCTCTCTTTATAACAGTTTTTAAAACAGAACTTTTTTTCAGGAATCAGAGGTTTTCATTGCGTTTAAACTTTTGTTGTGCCTTGATTAATTTTTTATTTTCCTTGGACACAGACTGTGGACATTTTTGTTATCCTGCTTCTTTTGTTATATATGAAGTCTTATATCGCGTGCGTATCTCCAGACTCGGACTCAAGGCGCAGGTCGATTTTCTCGGCTGTGTTTGTGTTTGTGTTTGCGTGCGCAGTCATTTCCTAGTGGTGGTTTTTTTTCTGAGTGAAGTGTAAATGCTTCATGCAAATCATTTTCTATTGCTGCATAAAGAAAGAAAACTGCACTGCCCCAAGACACCTTCGTTAGCATAGTTATCAGCTGAGCGCTACAGATTAGATTAAGAATTAAAAGCACAAAGCTAGATGCACAGCTAAAGTATGGCTTGAAAGGTTATTGTACAGGCTGTTTCGTACTTCTTTACTAGGCTGGTGTACATTGCTAGTGTTGTTGTTCAGCTATGTTTTGTGTTTCTCTGCATGTGGTAGAAACATATGAAACTACTTGCATGCACTATGACTAACCTCAATTTAAAAAAGCTAGGTTAAATCTTATTCACATCTTTTTTAGACTTTTTGTTTCAAATAGACAGTACATAATAATGTTTTTCTTCTTATTCTGCGTACCCAAAGACAGTATGTTCAGTTCTGGTTCTTGTCTCTTTAACAGAGCCTATACGCACCTGATAGAAAATAAGAGGCATATTATCACCTCCTTACTTCTGTGAATATAGTCCTGTACTGATAGTAGGTGTATACTCTAACAATCTGAGCATGATGAAGGTAGCCTTTGCACACAGTGATTTTGTTTTGCTGCAGTGTGTGAGAAATGCTTCTGTCCTTTTTCCTTGGTTATGCAGCCTCAGTTTGCCCGATAGCAGCACATTTGGCTTCTGTAAACCCTCCCATCACTGTTTCATGAACTCTGAATCAGATTCTGTTGAGTAAAAGTCTATGCTGATGGCATGAAAACTCGGCGGGTCAAGCATCGTAAGAGATTTCAGCATGAGAAAATATGAAAAAATTCGGACCCAAAATATTTGTGTTGATTTTCTTCTGTGATTAAAGCTCGTCAAAAATACTTCAATAACAACAACTGCTTTTAAGTAAAATACAAAACAGAAACATTGGAAACTGGACTTGCCTAAGCAAAAGTGTCAACATGTGAGAAAAAAGAAAGATTTTCTGACCGTAAAAAAAAACAAGTCGCGTAAGGCGAAAATACAACATTTAGTCAAGTAGCTGTCGAACTCACAAAATGAAACTGAACGCAATGCAACGCAGCAAGACCGTATACTCGTAGCATCGTCAGTCCACCGCGCACAGCAAAGGCAGTGAAATTGACAAGAAGAGCGGGGTAGTACTTGCGCTGAGAAGGATAGCACGCTTTTCTGTACCTCTCTTCGTTTTAACTTTCTGAGCGTGTTTTGAATCCAAACATATCATATCTATATGTTTTTGGAATCAGGAACCGACAAGGAATAAGATGAAAGTGTTTTTAAATTGATTTCGAAAATTTAATTTTGATCAAAATTTTTATATATTTAATTTTCAGAGCTTGTTTTTAATCCAAATATAACATATTTATATGTTTTTGGAATCAGAAAATGATGGAGAATAAGATGAACGTAAATTTGAATCGTTTTATAAAAAAAAGGTTTTTTTTACAATTTTCAGATTTTTAATGACCAAAGTCATTAATTAATTTTTAAGCCACCAAGCTGAAATGCAATACCGAAGTCCGGGCTTCGTCGAAGATTACTTGACCAAAATTTCAACCAATTTGGTTGAAAAATGAGAGCGTGACAGTGCCGCCTCAACTTTCACGAAAAGCCGGATATGACGTCATCAAAGACATTTATCAAAAAAAAGAAAAAAACGTTCGGGGATATCAATCCCAGGAACTCTCATGTCAAATTTCATAAAGATCGGTCCAGTAGTTTGGTCTGAATCGCTCTACACACACGCACGCACGCACACACACACATACACCACGACCCTCGTTTCGATTCCCCCGCTATGTTAAAACATTTAGTCAAAACTTGACTAAATGTAAAAAGGTGGTCAGAATTATGATTGTTGCTGACTGTCGCATTACTTTTTTAAACCACACCTTCAGAATGACAGTAACAGGTAAACTGCTTGCAGGTCCATTTAGATGGATGGATGGTTTATTCCTTAAGGCCATAGCCCCATTAGAAGGTCGATTTAGAAACCGTCTGTGAGCTGGATACAAATATACAGACTTTTTAAGCATCAGGTTTGGAATTTACGAGGCATACAACTATCTGAAGACTTGATTAATACCCTCTTAGCCAATCTTAGTATTTACTTTGATTGGCTTGTAGTTATAACCATGCCTGAAGTTTACAAAATGGAATATGGATTGCCAGTTTGCACAAATCAGAATAAGCGCAAGAGTGAAAATGTGATATTGCTCCATGGCAGTTTGATGCATATATAATTTAGATTGAAATAGATTTTGTCAAGCTAGATATGTTGAAATGTACATCATGAGTGGCGTAGAACAGGCTCACTGTACACACCATCTTTTGACATCCCCGTAGGTTTGCAATTTTTTGCGAGAAACACATTTTGAGTGTGAATGGTATTGATCTGAACATTGCCAAGAGTAGTATAGTTACAACATTTTATTTTCAAACGTACAGCAGTGCCATGAATATCAGACACACAAAAAGCTTGACCAGAGTTTAAAACAAGTCAGATGATCTGAACAGGACAGCTGATTAAGTAAAAGGGAAAGAAAGACATGGTAAGCTGCTTTGTTCTCTTTTTTAAAGAAGGTGAAATATTTGAAGCTACATGTAACATGGTACTCCTTCCCTTGCATACCCTTACCTGCCACTTCAGCCCACTCCCATAATGGCCTGCGACATTCACACACATTAGTTCACGCGCACACACACCACACCACACCACACCACACCACACCACACCACACCACACCACACCACACACACCCCACCACACCACACCACACACACACACACACACACACACACACACACACACACACACACACCTTTAACCTAACCTCTCCTGTGCAATCCAAGCGATCATCTTGCTACTATTTTCCCTTACCACTACCACAGAGGCAAAGAATAAAAGGCATTCGATATGTTGTCATAACATTAGTGGGCTACATTACATCAAAGCAGTGATCTATTGTGGTGACAGCACAAAGCATGTGACAGTTTGACTAAAGGCATGGGATGCAGCAACATATAATGCTCTGTGTTTTATATAGCTTTACTCCCCTGCTAGGCGAGATAGATTGAAGGTCTTCATGAAAATTAGTTTCAGCTATCTTTATTCAAAGACAAAGAGTGTGCTAGGCGTCTTGCTATTTTTTGTCACTGAAATAGTGCTGATCGCTGATCCATTTTTTCTAGATGTAGAGAAATGCGATTTTATTAGTCATCACATTTGAACAAATATTTCTTAATTTTGCTTTTTACACTATTTTTTTTTAAATTTGTTACTTTTTTTTTCCATTTATATTTTTTATCCAGTTTTATTTACAGTGATTTGTTCATGCTCATACCTTTTTAATTTCTCAAAACAGATTTGGGAAAAGTACAGGTTGCACGCTCCTGGCATCAGAACCTACTCGGGCCGTCAAGAACAAACACTAATCTAACTAACCTCGCTGGGTCGCTCCTTTGGCATGTGTAACCTTGAGAAAAACTCAGCTGGCGCTAATTTTCAGCACAGAACAGGCAACAGCAGAAGGAAAACGCAATTGTTGTCAAGCAGCTTAAAAATAGCGTAGCGTCTGAATCTGTTACTGTCCGCAGTTCATGGATCAGCAGCGATTCTACGTTGTGCTGGACACAAACTTTATGATTGACTTCCTGAGAACAGAAGTGGCTTTCCTCAAGCATTCGTGGAAAGCGTTGGGCCGACCCCTCATCACATGTGTTGTCACGAGCGCACTTCTTGGTACGTCCACAACCCTTTCCCCAATCTCTTGCACCTGCCTTCGCTGCTGGTGTAGTATCTCTATGCTGGGGAGTCAGATGGGCATGTATGTAGTACAGTGAAACCCCCCTTTTAAGACCTCCAAGAATCTGAAAAAAATCAGGTCTTAAAGGTCCTTGTCTACATTTTTATACCGAAATCACCATTTGACCATTAAAATGCAGAGTCTATTACCTACAAATCAATCAATACACCCCCTTTCGATCAGGAAAGACAAAGCCAGTGTAGCCGTTTGAAAATTCATTGTAGTATTCCAGCGTAGTACTCATAGTAGGGTATCCTTATTTGAAAAATGCCAAGTGCAAGACTCCTCTCAAATCCCGTGCATTTCGTGCGTTTAAAAAAAAGCGTGGACAACGCTCCAGTGTCAAACTGTTGCTGCACTTGTTTGGGCGTGGCTATAAGCATAGTGACATGAATTTGATTGGTCAGTATTTTTAGGCAAAGCACATGTTCTCAGCAAACAGAAAACAAAATATTGGAAGCGTGAGTCACGCTACCCAATAATAAAATCTTTTTTTACATATATTTTTTTTTCTATAACTTTTTTCCCCATGGTTCATTTTTCATCTGACATAACTTTTTAGCGAAATCTAACCATAAGATTATTGAAAAAAAGCAAAAATGTAGACGACTACCTTTAAAATGGAGGCTGTCTTAAAACAGGGGTAATTTACAGAGGCTATGAACAGAACGTCGGAGAAAACAAGCTCTTAAAACGGAGGAAGTCTTAAATTGGGGGATTTAATTGGGGGGTTCCACCGTACAGTGGTACCTGTCATGAAAGGACACAGTGAGCGTTTGCTTTTCTTGTTTCACTGTAGATACAGGGTATGGGGTAGAGTTAAGGGGATGGAAGTGGGTGGGGGGTGGCTGGTGGAAATAGTCTTTTCACTACCATTCTGACTAATGACTAACAGTATCTTGTGTTTAGCACCTCTGGAACGTAGTCAGTGTTTAGACTTGATCTGTGTGAGTTTGTCACACTCACGAGCGCTTGGATCTTTAGAATTCATTGTCTTAGTACATATAGGACTGAAAAACAATTTAGTTGATTAAAATGGCTTTGGTGACCAACCAGACCTCTTACCATCCTCACGTCTACTAACATGTCAAGCCAGAAAAATCTGTGCTTTCATTAAAACAAAAACAAAATTAAAACAAAAACAGACAGACTGCTAACGTTTGAACATTAAGACAGAAACAAGAAAATTTGTTCTTGACCTACCAAGCCTTTGTTTGGGGTCATCATAAGCACAGATTTTTGTTTGACCTCACCAACTTTTCAACCTTGACCTTTCTGCTTGTTCTTTTGACATTCTCACATGCTTCACTTGTACACGGAAAAGGTTTAAACAAAAAAATAAGATAAACTTCACTTGCACAGGAAAAGGTTTATTAAAAATTCAAACAGAAATAATTGATAGTATAAAGTATTAAACAATGGCGACTGCACGTGAGAGGGAACAATAAAGAGACCAAAAAGCAATGTACTCACGTTAAAATGACGGAACGAATAACGGCGACGTTTCGACCTAAGGGTCTTCTTCAGGCACAAAAACACAAAAGTAGACACACAAAAAAGAAGAAGAAAGACGATAGAACAAATAAAGAGGAGAACAACTGACAAAACAACTACACTGCACAAACCAACAAATGACAAAGACAGAGAAGCAAGGGAAGCTACCCGAGGGGAATGAAAAGCGGCAGTTTTGAGGTCTGTAGACCAAACAAAATGTGGGGGTGGGGGTGGGGGTGCGTGAAAGGGAACGAAAGAGGAGACTCACGTACCCGTGCGGACACACACACACACACACACACACATACACACAAGGTGGAACAGCGGGGGGAAGGTTGAGATGAATGAATTAACGGCGAATGTTAATTCCATCGGGGCAGGTAGTGCCGAGGGATGATATGATGTGGGACTCCCTGAGTTTGCGCTCGAAGGAGTCGCCACGTACTTGCCACAGAGCCATGACTCTGACATGATCAAGTGAGTGACCAGCGGCGGTGAAATGAAGCGATACTGGCCTATTGCGGGAATGACGGATGTCGGCCAGATGCTCGGAGAAACGGACCTCAAGGGTGCGCGCGGTTTCTCCGATATAAATCTGGCGACAAGAGAGGTCAAGAGAACGTTTGACTGTCAAAGTCACAACATTGTCTATGCGATCGTCTGCCTCTCTTGTCGCCAGATTTATATCGGAGAAACCGCGCGCACCCTTGAGGTGCGTTTATCCGAACATCTGGCCGACATCCGTCATTCCCGCAATAGGCCAGTATCGCTTCATTTCACCGCCGCTGGTCACTCACTTGATCATGTCAGAGTCATGGCTCTGTGGCAAGTTCGTGGCGACTCCTTCGAGCGCAAACTCAGGGAGTCCCACATCATATCATCCCTCGGCACTACCTGCCTCGATGGAATTAACATTCGCCGTTAATTCATTCATCTCAACCTTACCCCCGCTGTTCCACCTTGTGTGTGTGTGTGTGTGTGTGCGTGTGTGTGTGTGTGTGTGTGTGTGTGTGTGTGTGTGTGTCCGCACGGGTACGTGAGTCTCCTCTTTTGTTCCCTTTCACGCACCCCCCCCCCCCCCCCACATTTTGTTTGGTCTACAGACCTCAAAACTGCCGCTTTTCATTCCCCTCGGGTAGCTTCCCTTGCTTCTCTGTCTTTGTCATTTGTTGTTTTGTGCAGTGTAGTTGTTTTGTCAGTTGTTCTCCTCTTTATTTGTTCTATCGTCTTTCTTCTTCTTTTTTGTGTGTCTACTTTTGTGTTTTTGTGCCTGAAGAAGACCCTTAGGTCGAAACATCGCCGTTATTCGTTCCGTGTTCGTCATTTTAGCGTGAGTACATTGCCTTTTGGTCTCTTTATTGATAGTATAAAGGACAACACACTTTATGAACATGCACACAACAAGAATATTACTGTTTCACTTTTCACTTCCTGACCCTAACAGAAGGCATTCTGAGGCTTGCATGCTTTTTTCATTGGCTTCTCTTTGTTCCTTCGCACGTTTTATCATTTTCCTTCTTACCCTTTTTAAGCTGGGAGAGGTTTCTGTATCATCTTTTGTGCTAGAGCATTAATGTGAAGTGTATTTGCTGCGTAATGTGAAATCATGTTGAAATATGTGTACAGGAACCTAGTTCAAATCTCTGTGTTTCTATAACTATAACTGCTTCTTACTTTTGACTGGAACAGTCACAATAACAGATAAGTGACAACAGTCAACTAGTACTAACCCCCCACCCCCCCCCCCCACCACCACCACCCCACACACGCCACAAACCTTCATCCCCCCCCCCCCCCCCCCCACCCTCTCACAAAAATAGACGCACTGTACAGAAGAAAAATAGAGCAAAAAATTGATTGCTGATGTAGGGCAAGGGCATTAGAAACTTGACATTTTCAATTTTATATGTCTTTTGAATTCTGTTGCCGTAATTGAGTAAAGTATGTGCTCTTTCACTATGTTCTCTATTTGTTTTACTCACCTGAGTAATAAGGACCATACCGAACATTCTTTTTACAAAAAAAATTTTAAATTACAAGGGAGGAGGCAACAAAAAACAAACATACATTAATACCATTCTCTTCATTTATCAATTCTGTTTTTCTTTGCTTTTTTGAGACTAACATTTTGAATGTTTAACACAGGATTTCTGTACAGTGGACGCCGCTTAATAAAACCGCGGTTAATAGAGCCAGCCGCTTATAAAAGCCGATTTCAGACGGTCCGGATTTATCACTATATCTTATGTATTAGAAAAAGCCGGTTAATAAAACCAACCCGCCGCTTATTAAAGCCAGTTTTCTCAGAGAAATCACGTAGTTTGTGACTAAAACTCACATTATCTTGTTCTGATGTGGAAGACGACCAACAAACAAACACTCATAAAATCGTTCTTCTCTGACGAGTAATGGTTCGTGACGGTGACAGTGAAATTATTGATGTACCGAAGTGATCAAAGTACACGTACATGTACATAATTAAAACAAAAGTTCAACATCCTTCGTGAAGTTTTGTTTAGATTCAAACAAGTGTAAATGACGAAAGAAAGTGACTGAGTGACGTAAACAAAAGAGATTTTTTTTTTCTTTCGAAAATGACGTATTCCTGGACCGCCGGTTAATAAATCCGCCGCTTATTAAAGCCATTTTTCGTCGGTCCAGAAGTGGTTTTATTAAGCGGCGACCACTGTATTCTGTTTCATTGAGAGATTTTTCTGTGTATGTTTTAATTGTTTTAGCCATGTTGTACAGATGAACTTTTGTCTTAACTCTTACCAGTTCGCTCCCTTACCCATCGTAAGCTGTAGTTTTCCACTGACCAATTATCTAATTATCAACAAAAAATTTTTATTTTTATTTTACATTGCATGGGTCGGACAGTGTATAAACTCCTATGTTAGACACACTTTATGACAGAAACAAGCTGGGTTTTTGTTATAAGTTAGTTATAGGAATGCATTATTAGGCAAAAAACACAAAAAAAAAGTCTGTTAACGGTAACATAGGCCAATAAAATAGGGTCGGTAGGTCGGGACTTTTTTCTTTTCTTCTTTTTTTCCCCCAAAAAAACCATATTTTTAAGTTATTTTGCCAAAAAACAAAGACCTTTTTATTTATTTATTTTTTTTTTCTTTCAAAAAACCATATTTCTAAGTTATTTTGCCCAACATTTTTTTTCCCCCCCAAATGCCAAAAAAAAGTGTAGGGTCGCGGGAAAAAATAGGGTCGGTCGGGATACCGTAAACAGACTATTTTTTTTGTGTGCCTTAGGCATGCGTATGTCGTGAAACGTCCAACTTTGAAATTTGGGTGGGGGTATTCAGGTGACAATAACTTTTTTGTTTATCAGCAAAACTCAATAAAACTTTGCTATGTTATGTAAAATGAATGCCCAAACAGACTAGTTAGCAGCATATCTAAAATAAACTGAACACAAAAAAAATGTCTTCTTAATGTGTTTGTCACGTGTTCCAAAAAATGGGCATACAAATTTCAACAAAAATCATGTTGTCACCCCCATAACATTTTTTACCTTTAAAGATAGCACAATTCTCTTTGCAAATATGAAAAGCTTAGTCATTTTTCTTTCATTTGATATATAACTTTCTATATTTCATTTAGAATATGACCCCAGATAGCCACTCGGCAAGTAGGCACCAACAGCACTGTAAAATATGCCCTAAAACCCCCGAACTGGTAAGAGTTAATGTGTCTTTTGGAATGCAACAAGTAGTTTTGATTTCTAATTAGAAATTGGGCACTTGCATGTAATTATCAGTAGGATAAAGGCATTCTTTTTTGGAATGATTTTTATTGTGTTAGTGTGTGTGTTGCCAACAAATGAATGAAGATTAAAAGTGTTCAGGCATTCACACACGTTGAGGACAATTGACAATCAATTTTAAGATAACATAGCTGTACATTATTTATAACTATCATATAGTAGTATGCATATTGATTGAATGCATTATTTTATACCACAGCAATGAACTAATGTGACCAAAATAGGTGGTGTTTTTCCAGATTACTCGCGCGAAATGCCGTCAGCCCTGATTGGAACTCTGAAGAAGTTACAGAGTGGCTACATCAGTGGAACACGGTAACGCACACCGTTTTTGTACGCATGGCCAGACAACATGACACGCACACATCTTATTCCTTATTATTTCCTGATTCCAGAACATATAGATATGCTATACTTGGATTTAAAACAAGCTCAGAAAGTTTAAAAGAATAGAGAAAAGTGTGCTTTCCTGTGAAGCGCTTTACGCTGCTGTGCTATACTGGCTTGTCACTTCAAGCAATCAAGGAGCCGCGAGTAATCGGCAAATGCGGCAGCGTGTTCAGTTTCATTCTGTGAGTTCGACAGATTGACTAAATGTATTAATTTTGCTTCGCCTGACTTGTTTTATTTTCTTCTGAGGGGCAAGTAGTACAGATTCTTTCCCAAATGAATTAATCTTTATTTAAAAGAAGGAAGGGGTATTATGCCTCACCTGTATCCTTTACCATTGTTTGTGACAAGATACTGTAACTTCCAAGGGGTAATAACAGAGAACATTTTGTGTGAAGAAGAATGTTTTTTCTGTGCAGAGTTCACATGGGCAAACTGTCCGATTTCCTGACCACCTCGTGCATGACGCAGCTGGACTTTCTGCGTGACCAGGATGACCCCAGCCAGAGTCAGTATTTGATTGGGTGATTGATTGATTGAATTAATTAAATAATAAATGAATGAATGATTGATTGATTGCTTGATTGATTGATTGATTGATTGGTGGGTTGATGTGTTTATTGAGTGATTGATGTATGGTGGGTGGATTGATTGATTCATGTTAAAAGAATTTGAGTCTGTTGGCTCCTGCTTAGAGTTGTACTCTATTTAAGAATCGTTTTCCTTGAAGCAGAATTGTCACCATCTGTCCCTACAAAACCATTCATATCAGTTTGATTTCATAGTTTTGGGTGAGTATTTGCATTTTATTTATTGACTTTCATTCAGTGTGTTTGTGTGTGTGTGTGTTTGTGTGTGTGTGTGTGTGTGTGTGTTATTTGTTGTTATATATTGTTGTGAGCTATTGACTGTCTCATTGATTCAGTGTGTGTGTGTGTGTGTGTGTGTGTGTGTGTGCATGTTATTTGTTGTTGTATATTGCTGTGAGCTCTCATGAGAAAGGGAAATTAATAAGTCTTCATTATTAGTATTACTAGCAGTAAGTGTTAACTGCAAGCTGAATTTTTCCCCCGGCACAAAATAACTTCACACAGGTATTTTATGACTGTTTCTCTGTGTGTCTGATTGTGGCCACACACCATGACACCGGTCCATTTTATCACTCATGTTTCTCTGTGTGTCTGACTATATATATGGCCACACACCAGAAGAGGGAAACGTGTTGGACTTCATCGACACCATCCTCTCGCCCAGCTGTCCTCGCCCTCACCTGCTGGCGGCGGCCAAGCGTGCTCGCAAGACCAGTCGCAGCGTGAGCGGTCAAGCTATCTACGGCATTGTGCGGCGATCACGCTCCATCCAGATTGACTCTGAGCAAATACCTGGTGGGTACTTCCTTTCTTGTCGTTGTTTTGTTGGACTGTGGGTGGAACGTTGAGTAATGATGTATTAACAGAAATACTGGCATAGTTGCTAGGTTGTGTTTGTACCTATTTGTTTTAATGGTGGGATACTGGCATAGTTGCTGGGTTGTGTTTGTACCTATTTGTTTTAATGGTGGGATACTGGCATTGTTGCTGGGTTGTGTTTGTACCTATTTGTTTTAATGGTGGGATACTGGCATAGTTGCTAGGTTGTCCTTATACACTCTCCTTTTAAGACATCCAAAAATCTGAGAAATTGACAGGTCTAAAAAAGAAGAGAGTCTGAAAATGGGGGTAAATTTACAGAGGTTATGAACAGAAAATCTAAAAAAAGCAAGGTCTTAACAGGGGAGAGGTCTTAAATTTGGGGGGTCTTAAAAGGGGGGTTCCACTGTATCGACAGATATACTGGCATAGTTGCTAGGTTGTGTTTGTACCCGTTTGTTTCAGTGGTGGGATACTGGCTTAGTTGCTAGGTTGTATAAATATATATATATTTCAATTGTGGGGGGCTGTCTTTCATCTGAAAGCCTTTGGCTCGGCAGCCCTGTTGTTTTCTAAATGTACATTTGAATAGTAACTTCCTGGACTTTGAATACCTTGGTTTTTGTCTCTTTTTGGTATAGGAACAATGATCCCATTTTGTGAATGATCTATAAAATATCAGGACTTTCACAAACAAATGGGTTTTGTTTTAATTGTTTTGTTTATGTCAGTGTACCGTCACAACAGGATCTGTTGTGTCTTTTCTTTTCGTTCTTCTGTCTGTCTGGTCCTCACTCCTTCATGATTTCACTATTTATGGGTCCTTTTTTAGTTCCATCTGTGATTTAGAAAAAATACTCCCTCGGAAAAGTTCCATTCGTTGATAGTTTCGACTCTCATACAGAAGAAGATAAACTGTATCGGACGTTTTCAGTGTGGAGGGGAAACTATGACCGTTTGAATGGGTGTCAAAACGGTTCACCAAGGCGATTCTGATCTTGCACCTCTTGAAATGTACAGAGGGGAGAAGCCAACTAGGAAGGGGATGAGGTGGGGTGGATTATGAGAGTGTAAGAACGTGTGTAAAGAAGGTTTAGAACAGTGCAGTAAGGTTGGCATGCTGCAACAGTTTTACCGTCTTTCTCCGGTTCTCTTCCACTTGAGCTTACTTAACGCTTCTGCCTGCCACCATATCTGCTGCCGTCATCTTTATTTGCTAATTAGCCCCCTGCTCCCCACCCCCACGCCCTGCCCTCAGTGACCCGTGTGGAGAGGGAGTATGGTTTCTTTGGAGTTCAATCTGTCATTGGAGAAATTGAGAAGTGGACAAAATTAATAAAGTTTTACTTACATTATACCCTCCTTGTTTGGTAGAGAAAAAAGCTTATTGAGGTCTGGGATAGAGAGAAGGATGAGAGGGAGGTGGAAGCGAGGGTTCTTTTTGTTGAGAGATCTTGTGAGGTGCACGGAGAAAGACTGCACCAACATATTAATTATGATTTCCCCCATGCAGGTCCCATTGTTTCTGTCCCCTTATTGATATTCACCTCGTACACCGTAACAGGTTGTCTGTGCAATCAAATGCCTGCTGCTCATTCATGCTATTTTTAGGTTTGCAACATTTTTTTTTATTATTAATGTTCTTGAATGCGAATGAAAAACTTAAAAGTTCTGAGTCTGCTTGAAGCCCAGTTATTGTTCTTGCTACCCTAACTAAGAACTGAATGACGCAACTGACCCCCATTATGTTATTTTCCGGGGCTGGTATGCATGAGTCGAAGTTAGAGACTTTAGTCCAGGATAAACTGTACCCTCAATGCAGTTTATCCCGGGCTAAAGTCTCTGAACTCGAATCGTGCATATCGCCCCAGGCTTCTTAGTTTCTGTTGTAATTAACTGGGGTCTTGTGTGTTTTACTAAAGACATGTTGACGCATCTCAACGCCAGGATGCGTGCTGGTAGTGTGTCGCAAGGCAGCTCGAATGTTACCTGCAGTTCCACAGGTGGGTTGGCTGTGGCACAGGTACTGCTGTTCATTACAGAAACGGATGACCTGTGTTTTTGATGTCCAGAATTTACGGGCAGTTTTTTGTTTGTTTTTTGTTTTTAAAGTTGTGTGTGTGTGTGTGTGTGTGTTTTTTTTGTGCCTTTTACTTAGGAATGGATTTCTTCAGGAACATTTTTATTTCGTTTCTTTCATAGTTAAATGGCTATTTGCCCTTTTTTAGATTCCATGCTTGTTTTAATTCCGTAATTCTTATTTAGTATAGTCATATTGAAGCAAGTTTTCTGTCCTTTATGCATCTTTATCTTAGACTAGTACTTTACCTTGTCTCATTTGTTTTCTGTTTCCCTCCCGCTGAGAGAACTTTTGATTGCAATATCAAGATAAAATGGCTTTGGCCTTCCTTTTTAAAAAAACCCATCTTTACCAAGAAGTTAGCACAGGGCATCACATGAATTATTATTCACGGTTCCAGCCCAGTAATAGCAAATGGGTTTTTATGTTTTTGTCTGTCTGTCTGTCTGTGTTTTCCCTGTGTATTACAACTCACCACAGTATCTCATCTCCCGAAGAGACATACATTGACAAACAAAAAAGTATAACATTTAACATGCATTATATGGTTTATATCAGCATTAATACTCAGATTTCATAGAAGGGAAGATTTAGTTTTTAGATAAGAATAGTTCCAGCTTCTGTGGCTGTTGATGTTTTAATAACAGTTAAGTTTTGAAATTAAGTGGACAAAAAGTTTTCATAGCTGCGTGGAAACATCACTGATGTGTGTGTTTGACTTCATGTGGCGGAGAGAGAGAAGGAGTATTACTTTGATGTTTTATAGTAGTAACCAGCAAATTAGGTTTCACACAAAAAGAGGAATAGTAGGAGGATGTGTGTGTGTGTGTGTATGTGTGGGTTTTTTTTTCAATGTGTGTTGGTTTGTGGTGTGTGTGTGTCTCTATATGCGCGAGTATGCACACAAATCATGAAATGCATACTTAAAACTAAAACTTAAAACATATCCTGGGCTTGCTTATTTTTGCTTTTGAAAGCCTTGCCAAGAGCCTGTCTGAGAACAGTGTTTTTTATGGTACAAAGATCACAGACGTGTGTCTGTAGACTTTGTTGGAAGTGCTACAGTTGCATGTGCTTTTCTAGCCAGAATGCAGAAAACAAGCAGAATGATCTGTGAAATAGCCATGATGACCGCTTCATGGTTCCGCACTTTATGACTCTTTTGCATGACACACAAGACAAGGCCAGCTTTTATGAGGGAACAGCTCATCCTGTCTGCATGGGATATTTTACCATACCAGCTTTAGGGGCAGCCCACTGAGGAATATGTTTCTCCATGTCTTTATTGCAGAGAGAATCCATGCTATGGGACTGCAGTTTAACCAAAGTAGGTCACACTCACACTTGTTTGGTTACTGAGTTCATACTACCAGGACACATGACAGAGTGATCATGCTGTACTGCTTTTATCTTCTGTTCTTCGTCTTTTTCTTTTAAACGTTTTTTTAACTTCCAGATTAGGATTTACAGATTTGAATTCTTGCTGGCTTTTTATTACATTTAGTCAAGTTATGACTAAATGTTTTAACATCGAGGGGGGAATCGAGACGAGGGTCGTGGTGTATGTGTGTGTGTCTGTGCGTGTGTGTGTGTGTGTGTGTGTAGAGCGATTCAGACTAAACTACTGGACCGATCTTTATGAAATTTGACATGAGAGTTCCTGGGTATGATATCCCCGGACGTTTTTTTCTTTTTTTCGATAAATGTCTTTGATGACGTCATATCCGGCTTTTCGTGAAAGTTGAGGCGGCACTGTCACGCCCTCATTTTTCAACCAAATTGGTTGAAATTTTGGTCAAGTAATCTTCGACGAAGCCCGGACTTCGGTATTGCATTTCCGCTTGGTGGCTTAAAAATTAATTAATGACTTTGGTCATTAAAAATCTGAAAATTGTAAAAAAAAATTTTTTTTTTATACAACGATCCAAATTTACGTTCATCTTATTCTCCATCATTTGCTGATTCCAAAAACATATAAATATGTTATATTTGGATTAACAACAAGCTCTGAAAATTAAATATATAAAAATTATTATAAAAATTTTTTTTCGAAATCAATTTAAAAACACTTTCATCTTATTCCTTGTCGGTTCCTGATTCCAAAAACATATAGATATGATGTGTTTGGATTAAAAACACGCTCAGAAAGTTAAAACGAAGAGAGGTACAGAAAAGCGTGCTATCCTTCTCAGCGCAACGAATACCCCGCTCTTCTTGTCAATTCCACTGGCACTGCCTTTGCCACGGGTGGTGGAGTGACGATGCTACGAGTATACGGTCTTGCTTCGTTGCGTTGCCTTCAGTTTCATTCTGTGAGTTCAACAGCTACTTGACTAAATGTTGTATTTTCGCCTTACGCGACTTGTTTACATTGAAGTTGTGCTACAGTTTTGCCATAGTCGGTGACAGTCAGGATCTGTAAAGAAAAAGATGGGGATGGGGTGATGAGGGGTAGAGGTAGGACTGGAGGATAAAAGGAAAGAAAGGGGCTCAGACACCTAATAAACCGCATTCTGCTTCTTTCTTCCTCTTCTGCGTTCGTGGGCTAAAACTCCCATGTACACTCGTGTTTTTGCACGAGTGGAATTTTACGTGTATGACCGTTTTTACCCCGCCATTAAGGCAGCCATACGCCGCTTTCGGAGGAAGCATGCTGGGTATTTTCATGTTTCTATAACTCACCGAACTCGGACATGGATTACAGGATCTTTTCCGTGCGCACTTGGTCTTGTGCTTGTGTGTACACACGAAGGGGGATAAGCCACAAGCAGGTCTGCACATAAGTTGACCTGGGAGATCGGAAAAATCTCCACACTTAACCCACCAGGCGGCCGCGGCCGGGATTCAAACCCTCGACCTTCGGATTAAGAGGCCGACGTCTAACCACCCCGCCACAGCGCCCGTCTTCTGCTTCTTTGCTCTTTACAACTTCTGAGTTAGTGTAAAGGCTTCACCATGCAGTGAGGCTTTACATGGATGTGGCACCCCTTTTTAAAGACCTCCACAAATCTGAGAAAACCAGGATCTTAAAAAGGAAGGTGGTGGTAAAATGGAGGTAACTTTACAGCAGACAGTATGAACAGAAAATCTGTGAAACTAGAGTCTTTAAAGGGGGGGGTCTAGAAATGGGAGGTCATAAAAAAGGGAAGGGTGGGAGAGCTTTAATTTTGGAGGGCGAGGGGGTGGTCTTGAAAGGAGGTTCCACTGTATGGAGGAGAAGCCATGTAAGGATGGAATAGGAGACGATTAGGTTAGTGAAGCCATCCTGCATAGTTGGAGATTTTTCTATTTCCTTTTCCTTGTTTGCTTTGAGTAGGTTAAAAGTACTTCGCTTGTGGTGGGTTAGAGATGTTTCACACTGTCATTTCTCCTTGTTGTTTGTTTATTATGTGGTTTGATAGCTTGCATGTGTTACATGCGGTGAACGTTCGCCTGGTATGTATTTCATTTGGCTTGACTTTAATATCTATAATGATTATGATATTTAAGCCAACAGACTATCCTTATAGCCCACAGGTCAAATGGATTATTTTATTTAGCCTACAGGAGGAATATGTTAGAGTCAAACCTGCCCTGGCAACCAGGGATACGGATAAGCATTTGATTTCATACCAGCAGTCAAAACCGGCTTCGCCCCGGTGTTAGCAAATCCCTCAAAGAAAAACCCACGTCGATAGTGACCACTGGCTCTTAGTAATAACCACCTGACATTATGGCCACCCCAGATTATCCTTGACGATTTTTTTTCTGTATAGTTTATATTTATTAAAACACATACAGTTGTGTTATAAACAGCTATTGTGTTTTCAGCGTAGCAATAGGGTCCGATATTTAGACGAGACAAGTATAATGCCGATGAGTCGAAGTGTTACTAACACTTCCCAAAAATAAAAACTTTTTTTACATTTATTTTTTTTCTACAGTATAACTTTTTTTCCCCCATGGCTCATTCATCATCTGACATAACTTATTAGCGAAATCTAACCATAAGATTATTGAAAAAAAGCAAAAATGTAGACGACCACCTTTAAGATGATGTGACCAAAGCATATTGCATTATAACCTGGACAGTGCTAGCGTAATGCACCATGTATAGTTGTCCTGCATCCTCATATTTTATGTCAGAATTGTCACAAATTAGGTTTGCGTTACTCAATTAGATGCTCATATCTGACATGTCTGTCATAGGTTTTATGTAGCAGTAATAAGTACTTTTTTGTTATTAAAGAATTAATGACTTTGTTTATATTTTTTGCTTACATTGTGCGGTATTGGTTTTCTTGGCAAAATCAGTTTTTGAAATAAAAACTACAACAAGTAGGCAACCAAAACTGTAACGACAACATCCACAACAAGATCAACAACCGCAGCGACGAAAGCGACCACAACAACAAGCTGTTCGGTTTGAAAGGACAAAGAGAGAATTCAAAACAACAACAAAATGATAAAAATAAAGACAAAAAGTGTGTTGTGCACTAAACTGTAGTCTCTTTCTGCTGAGACTCAAGACTCTTGGACTTTGTAACCTTGTGCAAGAAATAATTCATTCATATTGTTAGAAGAAAAATCTGTAATCTAGGCTTTCATTTCCTCACTACGATATTTCACTTGTTTCACATGTTTTGCTCATGGTATATCTAGGTTACATCCCCACTGCTGGCAATCCATATCTGGACAGTGTGTAGAATTATGAACAACATTACTCCTGGCAAAGCCTCGAGTGACGTCTTTCATATTTTTATGTACTGCCTCGAAAGGATAAACTGCATTTGAGCCATCAGCTGTGAAGTAACGTACACATATTTGGTTCAAAACAAAATCAAACTTGATTAGAATTATTACCCTTTACTTTTTGGTTTGATCTCTACCTCTCTTTCATTCTTTGGTTTGCTGCTCTTGCTTGTTGTTTTGCTCTGCTTTTCCCCACATTCATACAACTACACACACTCTACATCCAAATGTTTAATACAGAACTCTGCATTTTCTCTCTGCCTTGGTTCCTGCTCAGCCAAAGAGAGGAAGATGTCTCCCGGTACCTCCAACCCTCTGCCTCAAAGTCAAAGAGGCTCATTAGATCAGTTGAACCCATTGACAATCCAAGAATGCTCAGGCTCTGTGCCAAGCAGTAATCTGACATCAACGGAGACAGTTATACCCGCAGTAAGACCAATCATCTGTCCCATTGAAGAGTCTTTTAACTTTGAGGACTCCCTTGACGAAGTCCCTAAAATTGCTGATGTAATAAAAGAGTCTGACCCTGTCTACCGCCACCGTAAATACAGCATCGTGTCCTTAGAGGATGGGACACCTGCAGCCTTCCCAACATGCAATGACGGCTCGTGCCAGGGCCCGAGTTTTGCGCTGACATTGCACACCCCTGGCGATCACCAAAGCAGGAGCAGTTCTGATGATGCTCAGCAAGGCAGAAGGATTGTGTATGATGCGGAGCACGGCAAGGTTTCTGATGATGCAGAGCAAGGCAGGAACGATTCTTATGATGCGGAGCATGACACGAAAGCTTCTTATGACACGCTGCAAGCCAGAAGGGAATGGTACAACAATCCCCGTGACCGAAAGACCAGCGACGAGATGCATGACAGTTTTTCAGGAGAGGCTTTGCCTAGCCTTGGGTTGGGCAAGGTCCATTCCGTCTCGGATGGCGCTCGTAAAAAAAGATCGTCCGTCGTGCATGTTGTGTCACAGTACGGATACAGAACCTTTACCAGCGACATGTCAAATGCCGATCAAAAGCTGCAGCTCAAAAGAATGGGCCAGGGATCCTTGGAGAATGCCAGGGACTGCAGTTGTACGATTGCTGAAAAGGGTATTTAATACAACAGTTGTCTCTCTCTCAGAGAGAACTCATTTTAAAATGGTTTATTGTTCTTGATTTAGCACCATTTGTTACTTTTTCTGTGTTTTGCATGGTTCACTGCCTTGGTTGGACACTTTACCCATGGCAGTTTTTTTAGGTCAGGTTTGATTTTGCTCATAATGGAATATTTTGGGGTTCCTGTTTACTTGGTATCTTTAATTGTAAACCATGATTAAACTTGAAAGTTAAAGCATGTTTTTTGTGTGGTTTGAGTTGATGATTTGATTTGGTTTGCCTTTAATTAACACCGTTACTTGCTCTATATTGAATTCGTTGTGTTGGGTTATGTTGACTGAAGGTTTAATTGTGAACTTGAGAGTTTGTGGACTGTGAGCTCCAGACACCTTCAGAACAGAACAAACGCTTGTAGTAATCAAGTCCTTCGGCAAACTCAGAACACACACAATCATGGTTGCATTTACGAAAGCATTGGAATTTGCATGCAAGAAGTAGTGACTACACTGAGATTCTTTTATTTTGGTACTTAGCAGGGACAAGTATTTCCTATTTATCTGTTTTGTGAACCTGTATCTGTATCTGCAGTTGTGTGTATATAAGTCATAACATATTTAATGAAACGCCACTTTTTATGCTTCTGAGAAGCTCTTATTAGGCAACAAAAAAAAATAGGTCTGTTTACGGTAACATAGGCCAAAAAAATAGGGTCGGTAGGTCGGGATTTTTTTTTTATTTTTATTTTTTTTCTTCCAAAAAACCATATTTTTACGTTATTTTGCCAAAAAAACAAGATTTTTTTTTTTTTTTTTTTTTTACCCCAAATGCCAAAAAAAAGTCTAGGGTCGCGCGAAAAAACTAGGGTCGGTCGGGTTACCGTAAACAGACCTTTTTTTTTTTTTTGGCCTTACTGAAATGGTGTGTTTGTATCCTGGTTTGAGATGTATAAGGAATGTACACTGTGAAATGTCAGCCTTTCCCAGTGTCCATAATTGTAGCTAATTAAAGTTGACTGATCAGTATTTCTGATATTCATTCTGTGGAGTTTGGGCAAAAAGAGGTGTCCTGTTTCTTTCAAGACATCATCCAAAAAGAATTTCAGACTTGTGAGGTGTACACTTTACAAAACAGATGGAGATTTTAAAGCAAGTCATAAACAGGTGTAAGCAGGTATTGCAACTGCCATGGAGTCAGCTTGAATTTGGGGAACGAAATGTCGGTAACTTAAGCTGCAATGTCACAAACACTTTCTTGTTCAATTTAAAAAATCCTATTCCCCTGAGGCAGAATGTCTTAGACAGCTATGTGCAAAATCTGTGATGTCATAACTTCAGTCTCTTTTTCTTCAGTTTTGAGACACTGTTCCAGAGGTTACTATGAAATGTCAAAATTCCTTGTTGACTCTTTACCCTGTCAACTTGAACTTGGTTGTGACCATGTCTGTGATGAGTGTTTGGGGTGTTTCCAGGGAGCGACGGCAGTATGCCCACCAGCCCCATGCCTCAAAGCGAGGAGGCTAACATACCCTTTCAGTTTGGTGAGCACCCTAGGTGCATGCCAGCTCTTCGTCCTAAAGGTTTGCCTCCCACCTCTTGCGTTGTGTATAATCTGTTCTTTTCGCTTGTATCTAGAGGTGCTGTGCTAATGGGCTTGTTTTTCTTTATGTGGAAACCGAGTTTATTTCCTCAGATGTGAATTGTTTCCTTTGCTGGTCATTTGCAGTGTTTTTACAGCTATTAAAGTCAGTTTCTTTTGCTGAGCTGTTGCAGTGTATGTACAAATGTAAAGTATTTCTTTTGCTGAGCTGTTGCAGTGTATGTACAAATGTAAAGAGCTTCTTTTGCTGAGCAGTTGCAGAGTGCCTACAAATGTAAAGAGTTGCTTTTGCTGAGCAGTTGCACTAGAGTGCCTACAAATGTAGAGTTGCTTTTGCTGAGCAGTTGCAGAGTGCCTACAAATGTAAAGAGTTGCTTTTGCTGAGCAGTTGCACTAGAGTGCCTACAAATGTAGAGTTGCTTTTGCTGAGCAGTTGCACTAGAGTGCCTACAAATGTAGAGTTGCTTTTGCTGAGCAGTTGCACTAGAGTGCCTACAAATGTAGAGTTGCTTTTGCTGAGCAGTTGCACTAGAGTGCCTACAAATGTAGAGTTGCTTTTGCTGAGCAGTTGCACTAGAGTGCCTACAAATGTGTAAAGAGTTGTTTTTGCTGAGCAGTTGCAGTGTAGATTGCTGCATGTATCTATAAATGCATGTAGTGGTGGAGCAGCTTTGGGTCTTATGCCTTTCTTTCTTCTGGGTATTAGTGGTCTGATCAATAGACGATGTTCGGAAATAACTCTGTTGGGTTTATATGGGTTGTGAAAGAGTCAATACCCTTGCTTTTTGGGACAAATAAATTCACACTTGCTGCTGTCCATGTGTTTCATACATACCCCTAGCTAGGGATTGGCCCATGCAATGCTTGTCCCTGTAACAACAAGGGTATTCACTCTTTCACAACCCATACAAACCCGACAGAGTTATTTTCGGAATCTTCGTTGCAAGCCCCTGGAGCAAATTTTTGATTAGTGCTTTTGTGAACAAGAAACAATTGACAAGTGGCTCTATCCCATCTTCCCCCGTCGCGATATAACCTTCGTGGTTGAAAACGACGTTAAACACCAAATAAAGAAAGAAAGACATTTTCGGAATTTGTCTTGTTATGTTGAAAGTATTTCTTGGCACCACTCAAGCATGTGCATGTTCAAATTGGGGTGACTTGCGGGCCTCTGTGTGAACCAAAGTAATTTCTTTTTCGCTAGCCTTGTGTGGATTGACATACAGCTGCAGCCCTCCTCAAACTTTGGACTGGATTTTAATTCTTCTTGGAGGATGTATTCACTCCTGCTTGTATGTAACATTGCACTTCCTCATCTCTCTCTGCACTCATGGACCCACTTATGTTTGTTTGTTTGATTGTTTGTCTGTTCGTTTTTGTGTTTGGTTGGTTGGTTGTTTGCAGTATCTAGAGTATATAGTTAACACTGCTATAGTTAATTTCTGTCTTGAGTTTCGGGGACAAGACTAATGCTTGGAGGTTCTTCTCATGAAATTGGAACATTAATTTTGCAGCTCTGTGCTTCTTTCTCGTGATCCTTGCGAACGCAGGATGGGCAGTGAAGCTCTTTGTCTTCTTTTGTTCCTTATTATCACCCCTTTCCTTTCTGTGACAGAGAAAGACTTATAAAATAACAACATTGTTTTTCTATTTGTATTTGGTGTGGCTTTGTGAATGCACAATATGCTAAGACTTGTTGTTTTGATTCATTTCATTTTCAAGACATAACAGTCTGTTAAACCAGGGGGAATTCCTGGTCCTAATGCAGTTTATTAGTTTCTCAGGTTCTTGAATGTTTTTCTCAGCGATGCAAATCGATGGTATCTACTCAGTATTTTGCACTGCATGTTTGTGTGTACATAAGATGTTACGTGCGGATGGACGTGAGCATACCTGTGTGTCTGTGTTGATTGACTAGTGTATTTTTCCCACCCCCTCTACCATTGGCCATGTCGTCCCCACAAAATATCTCACCCTCTCTCCAAGGCAAAGTTTTCTATCCCACCTTCACGTATCTATTGTACAGGCACTTCGGTTTATGCACTAGCCTACTTGTGGAATGCATGCTGTATTTTAGTCCATGCAAGGGAGTCACGTTTCCTTCTTTATTCAATGAGTGCTTGAACAAAATCAATTATGAGCAGGGAGTGTCCTAGTTTTGCAACTGCAAGATGGCGAAAGTAACCTTAGCTCATTCACAGTGGAAATAACCCAAAAGTAACCACAATGTATCCGGTTCTTTTTTGTCCACATGTGTGAACAAATGTCTATGTATAATATCATATAATTGTACAGTTCTAGTTTTATGGTATATGAATCTTAAGGACCCATTCCCTTCACCTGCAAAATTGAGTGTTTTACTGATTGAATTAATTGTACCATCTCTTTCATTACAAGATTTATGCTGTAGTTGAATAAATTACAACTTTTATTTCACTGTTAAATTTGAACCCATTTCATAGAATTTGTTTCTGTTTTTTCATCAGAGTTGAGTTTGCTTAGCCTAAACTTCATTTGCTGATGCTTACATTGAATATAACCATAAAATAACCTTCAGTTAGCATGCTGGTTGTTTGGAGAATTCAGAATTTCAACTCTGGAGTTGGTCATTTGTTTTGTGAGTTGATGATTTTAAGAATGTTATTTTATGATGTTTCAAGAATAATTTACCGTCCAAGCTGTGAGCTTGAGTGTTTTTATCATTTTATGTCTAAGTTTCATGATGTAAACTCCATGCTACAGAATAATGAAGATTGTGAGCTTGAGTGTGTGTATATGTCTAAGTTTCATGCTACAGAATAATGAGGATTGTGAGTTTGAGTGTGTGTATGTTTAAGTTTCATGGTGTAAACTCAGTGCTACAGAATAATGAAGATTGTGAGTTTGAGTGTGTGTATGTTTAAGTTTCATGGTGTAAACTCAGTGCTACAGGATACTAATGAAGATTGTGAGCTTGAATGTGCTTATGTATAAGTTTCATGGTGTAGACGCAATGTTACAGGATATTAATGAAGATTGTGAGCTTGAGTTACTGCTTATGACGTTATGTCTAAGTTTCATGGTGTAAACTGCATTCTACAGGATAATGAAGAAATGTGAGTAAAAATTGGGTGTGCTTATGTCTAAGTTTCATGCTACAGGATCATGGAAATTGTGAGCTTGAGTGTGCTTATGTCTAAGTTCCATGCTACAGTACGACGAAGATTGTGTCCTAATGTCTAATTTTCATGCTACAGGATAATGAAGATTGTGAGCTTGTGTGTGCTTATGTCTAAGTTTCATGCTACAGTATAATGAAGAAATGTGAGTTTGAGTGCGCTTATGTCTTAGTTTCATGCTACAAGATATTGAAGATTGTGAGCTTGAGTGTGGTAGATGTCAAGTTTCATGCTACAGAATAATGAAGAAATGTGAGCTTGAGTGTGCTAGATGTCAAGTTTTATGCTACAGAATAATGAAATTTGTGAGTTTGAGTGTGGTAGATGTCAAGTTTCATGCTACAGAATAATGAAGAAATGTGAGCTTGAGTGTGGTAGATGTCAAGTTTCATGCTACAGAATAATGAAGAAATGTGAGCTTGAGTGTGGTAGATGTCAAGTTTTATGCTACAGAATAATGACATTTGTGAGTTTGAGTGTGCTAGATGTCAAGTTTCATGCTACAGAATAATGACATTTGTGAGTTTGAGTGTGCTTATGTCTACGTTTGATGCTACAGTACAATGAAGACATGTGAGCTTGTGTAAGTGTACATGACACGATGTTAACTCCTTCCACTGATGGTGGGCAGATTCGGAGAATAACTTCCAGCACTTGCGAACAGCGGTCAGCATGCACCATAGCCACAGCATGACCCTCTCAGGGCACCACAACATCAGCATCCCCCAGGGCAATGAGGTCAACGTTCACGAGCTGCTGGAGAACCTCAAACAGTCGGATAGTCTGCAGGAGCAGGCCGATATCATCCACTATCTGTACACCCACAAGTCAGTGGCTCTGTCTACTTCTTTGTGGTGTGTGTGTGTGTGTGTGTGTGTGTGTGTGTGCGCGTGTGTGCGTGCAGGCTGACATCATCCACTACCTGTACACCCACAAGTCAGTGGCTTTGTCTACTTCTTTGTGGGGATTTGTTGACGTGTGAAGGTGTAATGTTTTGGGTGTAGGACTGGCTGGTGTCTGTGTGTGTGTGAGAATGTGTGTCTGTGTGTGTGCATGCAGGATGTCTTCATCCACTAACTGTACACCCACAAGTCAGTGGTTAGGTCTACTTCTTTGTGGGGATTTGTTGACGTGTAAAGGTGTAATGTTTTGGGTGTAGGACTGGCTGGTGTCTGTGTGTGTGTGTGTCTGTGCATGCAGGATGTCTTCATCCACTAACTGTACACCCACAAGTCAGTGGTTAGGTCTACTTCTTTGTGGGGATTTGTTGACGTGTAAAGGTGTAATGTTTTGGGTGTAGGACTGGCTGGTGTCTGTGTGTGTGTGTGTCTGTGCATGCAGGATGTCTTCATCCACTACCTGTACACCCACAAGTCAGTGGCTAGGTCTACTTCTTTGTGGGGATTTGTTGACGTGTAAAGGTGTAATGTTTTGGGTGTAGGACTAGCTGGCATGTGTGTTTCTGTGTGTGCCAGAAGAGAATGAGTGCGTGTGTGTGTAAAGGCGACCTTAATTGAGCCCGAAGTCGACTTTGCGAAGAATGGTTACTTATTAGAAAGTTTCCGTTTTGACAAGCTAAACATTCACAAGCATTGACCCAAATGGTCTTTATGGTGGACAGACAAACGAACAATTAATATGAGGTGAATGAAACTTACCTGAAAATGGTTTTGTCCAATCTGTGGCGAGATGGTGCCAAGACTTTCAAGACTGTTCTCCCCCTTCCCACCCATTTACCCCCTCCATTAAACCACCCCCCACTCCTTCTCAAGCACTTTAAAGCAATTTTAGTTGCAATTGACCCTTGGTGGACACTATTCAGTGTGCCTAAACTTCAACATACTTACATGTAGTGAAGTTTTACATACAAACTTCTATTTTCAGAGGCCCAGACTGGGACACAGGAATAGACAGTCAGAGGAAGTGTACCGTCAGAGATCTGCTGACAGAGTTGTATGAGAAGGTAAGCTGCACAGCTTGCTATTATTTCTGCTGGTACAGTGGAACCCCTGTTTGAGGACCTTCAAAAATCTGAGAAGATAAGAAAAGGAGAGAGTCATAAAAAAAAAACGCGGGTTAGGGGGAAGAATTTACCCGATGCTCCCCAGCATGTCGTAAGAGGCGACTAACGGATTCTGTTTCTCCTTTTACCCTTGTTAAGTGTTTCTTGTATAGAATATAGTCAATGTTTGTAAAGATTTTAGTCAAGCAGTATGTAAGAAATGTTAAGTCCTTTGTACTGGAAACTTGCATTCTCCCAGTAAGGTCATATATTGTACTACGTTGCAAGCCCCTGGAGCAATTTTTTTATTAGTGCTTTTGTGAACAAGAAACAATTAACAAGTGGCTCTATCCCATCTCCCCCCTTTCCCCGTCGCGATATAACCTTGAACGGTTGAAAACGACGTTAAACACCAAATAAAGAAAGAAAGTGATAAAAAGGAGGTAAATTTACAGATGTTATGAACAATCTTGAAAAGCAAGATCTTAAAAGGGGGTAAGTCTTAAATCTGGTGTTTTGAAAGACGGGTTCCACTGTTATCATAATGCCATAGAGCAGCATTGTTTGGCCATCTATATCTATATACGGCTTGTCTGTGTCTGTCTGTCTGTCTGTCTGTCGGTCACTTCGCGATGCACGGCCAAAGTTCTCGATGGATCTGCTTCAAATTTGGTGGGCATATTCAGGTAGACCCAAAACACAATCTGGTCGATGAAAATTTTCAACACGTGCTCTCAGCGCGCAGTGCTGAACCGATTTTGGTTTTTCTGTACATCCATTCCCACTAACTCTTCCTTATCTTCTCCAGTGTTTTGCGCGTTTATCTCCCTTCCTTCGTACGGTGCGCCGGCTTTGGGTCCCCGGCGAAGCCGGGTATTCGGCTCTACTTCTTCCCGGCAAAGCCGCCACCGATTTTGGTTTTTCTGTACATCCATTCCCAGTAACTCTTCCTTATCTTCTCCAGTGTTTTGCGCGTTTATCTCCCTTCCTTAGTACGGTGCGCCCGGCGAAGCCGGGTATTCGGCTCTACTTCTTCTCGGCAAAGCCGGGTACCCGGCGAAGCAGGTATTCATCTAGTACTAATATATTATGTCTGTGGTTGTTGGTATAGCAGAAGATTTAGCTTTCTGTATCCGGAGTGAGCATTGTAAAAGGATCACTCTCTCTCGTAGGTTAACTTCTGCTTTTTTTTGTTTTGAAGTTGAAATATATGTGTGGGTTCAAGGATGGAAATCTTCAGCAAAGACAAACAAAATTACCATTGTAATGCATGTATGTATGTGTGTGTGTGTGTGTGTGGTGTGTTTGTGTGTGTGTGTGTGTGTGTGTGTGTGTGTGTGTGTGTGTGTCTGTGTGTGTGTGTGTGCAGGCAGGGCACTGGAAGCAATGGTGGCTGGTGCGCCATACAGCAGGGATGTTGAAAAAGCGAGTGGAGGATCTGGCTATCGTAAGTTTTCTGTCTGTCTGTCTGTCTGTCTGACTGTCTGTCTGTTGCTCGGTCGGTCGGTCTGTCGGTCTGTCGGTATCTTTGTCTTTGTGTTTTTACATTTTTAATTTAGATTTTAATTTGTTCACATGCCTCAGTCATAGTACTTATTTTTTTTAGGTCACGCAGTCTAAAGATCTTTGAATATCATATCATTCAGGAACTTTGAATAATTTGAACCATACCATATCACCAGTACTACCTCAGTAGAGCCCGCCTCCCAAGTTAGGACACATTCTCTTATGTCCGTTATCTTGACCAAACTACGATGCCTGTTATGAAAGGCCACCTGCAATGCAGGGACATTTTTGGCTGGTCCGAAGATATTCCTCTCATCGCAGGTACCATTGTAAAAGAAATAGATGTATGACTGGCGCCACTGTTTTTCTTGTGCTAACAGGCAGCGACAGACCTGGTGGTGAGACAGAAGCAGCTGTCGGTGGGAATGCCGCCCTACGGGGAGCATATCATCACATGGTGAGTTTCAGATCTTAATATACCACCCGTCATAAGAAAAAGTAGGCTGATGCGTTTGAATGTAGATATAAAGGCCATTCAGGGATGGCCAAATTCCAAAATGTTAACTCGCCAGCCGGGCGAGTAACTGGAAGAAAGTCACTAGCCCGCCAGAAATGTCGCTGGCCCGGTACATACCAAAGTTGCTGCATCTGATTTGAAACTGGATAATACAACCTAAAGTGTTGCATTGGACCAGAATTTTCACTGGCCAGCCAGGCGGTTTCTACTAGCCCGGCGAATTTTTTGCTGGCGACCGGGTGGACGATTTGGTCATCCCTGCCATTTATTCCCCTACAATATTCAGCAAAGAGATTGATTTTTACATGAGGTAGGGTCTATACAAGGTAACAGACAATGCGGCCACCCCCAGAAATCAAATTCAATAAAAGCAAGGTTCCCATGTAATCAACAAAACGTCAGAATAGCTAAAACTGAACAAGTTTTGCATGCAAGTTTTGTTCACTTATCTTGTATAACAATGATGTTAGAGCATGCTGAACGGTGTAGGTTAAGAATAAGAAGCCATAAAAGGCGGGTTTTGAATCCGTTTTAGTGGGTAATATTACAAACAATTGTACATTTCAGTAACTCTTAAACTCATTGCCTTCAAACTTTTCAGAGGCATGTGCTAACACATGTAATCAAATACACACAAAAGCTTAAAGCCATATGTACTCGATGACTATACACGCTAATTGCTTTACCAACAGCTGGAGACATGCTAAATTAAGTTCCCTGCAAAATATTGTGGTCTAGGACCCCTTCAATGTTGAGATATGTTAATTTTCATTTTGATCTGGATCGTCCTATTTATAGATTTGCCAACAGAGGTAGCGTTGACGCAAGGGAAATAACTCCGCGTCTTTGTTTACATCCAAAGTTTTTGAGACTCTAAAACAAGCTGTAATGCATGTATATGGTCCGCGCATGGCGACATATCGTCATTACATGGTCTTATGGTGCGTTTGACATCGATTATGGGCAAACTACACTTTGTAAACACGGGAGCGCGTACATATGCCTTTAAGTCATTTGAGACATGATTAGTTATGCTGGAGGGAGTCTTAAAATGGAAATAAAGGATCTGAAAAGGGAAGTTCCACTGTAGTTTTAAGTTGGTTCCAGTAGCCTGAGACTGCTGACACATTTTGTTTTTACTCTCATTGACAAAAAATGCCAGAGATTTTCAGACAAGCTGGAACTTGTTTTTCATGGGTTTTTTCCCCCAAAAGTGTTCATGTCTCCTCAAGGTCAAATCAACAAGTGGGTCATGTCTCTTTTTGGCATTACACGTATTTATGTATGACCTGACCGCTGGAACTTCATTGTTTATCTATCTATCTTCTTAGTGTCCATAAGTGGCAAATGTGTTGTTGTAAGTTTACTGTTATGTTATTTTGCTAGAATTTATAAGTATCATTCTATCTGCAAGATATTGTCCATAAGTGGCTAATGTGAGGCTGTAAGTTTACTTTTATGTTATTTTGCTAGAATGTATAAGTATTTGATGTTATGTTAAATATTATGTTTTTATTCATAATTAATATGTAAAGCTCAGAGAGCATAGATTACTGTGGTTCTCTCTATATAAGCTGTCATTATAATTATTATTATTATTATTACTAATATTAATATTGTTTCCAGTCCCCTGCCCCCAGACGAGCTGGCCAGCATCATCTTTAACGCATACGCGGAGGACAGCAGTTCCGCTTCGCTGACCCAGGAGCTGCTGATCTACCTGGCCATGTTCATCCGCACGGAACCCAAGCTGTTCAGTGAGATGCTGCGACTGAGGGTGGGCCTCATCATCCAGGTCATGGCCTCCGAGATGTCCCGCACTCTGCAGTGTACAGGTCGGTTTGCGTGTGTGTGTGTTTTTTTATACCCCCACCCCACCCCCCACCCCATCCCCTCACTGCTTTTTTTTCACTCCTTCTTGTCTCTTTTTTTTTTATGTTTGAGTGGCCAACATTCCAGGGGGCCAGGTAGCTCAGTTGGTAGAGCACTGGGCTTGTGATCCTGAGGTCGTGGGTTCGAATCCAGGCAGGGACAGAAACGGGTTAACTTTATGTGCAGACTTAGAGACGGTATCCATGTCCCACCCCCTGTGTCACAGTGGTACGTAAAAGACCCGTCATTCTGCCACAAGTGGAGGTGGGGAGAACACACCTGGGTAGCGCGACTCTTGTTGCTGCTAGCTTTGCACTGGGAGGAAGCGACCCAAATTTCACAGCATTGGGATAATAGAGTAAACAAAATTAAATGAAAGTGTGTGTGTGTGTGTTTTATCTCCACCCCACCCCCTGCAGCTTTTTCTTCACTTCTTGTTGTCCCTTTTCTTTGTTGTGCAATGTCTGAGTGACCAACATTCCATGGTACTTGTAAGTCCATTACCTTTTCAGCAGAGTTTACAAAAACCATGTACATCCATGACAGATCCCAAGGGCGCGCTCACTGTATGTTGGAAATAGGATTTGTTTTGCTATCCTCACAAGCTCTCCTTCCTCCTCTCTCAACTCTCATCCCAACTCCCATCCCCCACCCCCACTCTCGGCCTGAACAGATCTGGGGATGTGAAAATGGTCACTTATACGAAAAAGATGATACTTTCAACATTTTGTATCGATATCGTGCCAAGAATAGCGTGTTTGCATATTATGACACTGGATGTTGGTGAACGGTTCAGGGGAGGAGGCCTCGGATCACCTGCTGAACCTCAGTCCCTTTGAGATGAAGACGCTGCTACACCATATCCTCAGCGGCAAAGAGTTCCACATCAGCGCAAGTGAGTATTTTTCTCTTTTTTGTGTGTCTCTCTTCTTTTTTTCTCTTTTTTTTTCTTCTTTTTTTTGTTGTTGGGGGGGGGGGGGGTACTGGTCTCAATTTGTTGTTTTTCAGAGTTATGTAACAAAAGTGTGACCTTTGAGGCAAAGTTGTTGCACAGCGGTAGCCTAGAAGCAAGTATACTGCAGTGGAACCCCCCCTTTTAAGACCTCCAAAAATGTGAGAAAATCGGGTCATAAAAAGGGGTGATCGAGTCTTAAAATGGGGTAATTTTACAGAGGTTACGAACAGAAAGTCTGAGAAAACAAGGTCTGAGATAAGGGGGGTCTTAAAAGGGGGTTCCACTGTACCGTACTTTCAGGACTATAGGGCCTTTGTTATATAGGGCCAACCCCCACTTTTGAGGGAAAATTGAGAAAAACATCACATTAGGCACTTCCGGCCGCTCATCAAAGGAAGAATACAGAGTGGAAATATTTTTGCTCTGGATGTGCGGTGAGATCAAAGGAAGGTGCATTGTAATAGCTGGTTGGCCTTGAGACCAGCTGCCTGCCCCAGTTTACAGACACTGACCTTCCCCCTGGGTCAATGACCGAGTTTTATCTATGTGATGGTCGGTCTCCTTTGATGTCTGAGAGGAAACACTGCCTGCCCCAGTTTACAGACACTGACCTCCTTACCCCGGGTCAGTGACGGAGTTTAACCTATGGGGGGTCTCCTTTGCTGTCTGAGAGGAAACTCTAGTAGCAGAAACATACATTATCACAAGAGAGGGAGTGTTAGGTTTCTTTGTATGGGGATGTGGGTACATGTTTACTCTTCTTTAGCCATACATAAGGCAATACTGGTCAATAGGGGTTGAGGAAAAAAGTTGCGCCTTATTGTCTGAAAAGTACAGTAAGTAAAAGCATTGAGAGAAAATTGTGAATATATAGGGATATAACTCAGAAGGCAACTGTTACTTTCCTAACCAGTTTTCAGTGTCCTACATGTTGCAATAGTACATTTGACTTAATTGTGGTTTTGCTCATAGCATAGTACGAATATGTGTATGATTTGAAAATGCCGTTGCTTGGATAATTAATTTTAGGTTACATTTCAAGTCACATTTTTTTCTGAGAAGTTTTTGTGGTGTTTTTTTTAAATTGTTTTTTCGCTTGTTTTTACAGCATGTTTCTAGACATCAGAAATGCGTCAAGCATTATTTTCTTTTGAGTGTTCAGGGAAACATCTGAAGACTGTTTCTGTAATGAAATGCCAAGTTTGCTGATATGTATTTTGGTATTATACTTTTTATGTTTCAAAGCAATTTTTGACTGCGGTATTTTATTTATGTGGAGATATATTATGATGCATTACTCACACATTCATTCTGCATGTCTTGCTGTCAGGAACTGTGTTAATTGCATGTGCATGATAGACCTAATCCTGGGATCCTGATACTTGTTCTTGTTATTAACTGCATGTAATTAAAAAACAGCCTGCCTTCTTGGTTGCACCTTTATATGACAAATAATCCCTCAAAATTGGATTGTAAGTTTTGAATTTGTGTCACAATTATGTGCTTGGTTTCCTTCTCTTTATGCAGTATGTGTTTATTTGTATGTTTGTTTTGCAAGAATGTATTACTTTTGAAAGCATGGTGTGCGTGAGTGCATGTGTGTGTGTGTGTGTGTGTGTGTGTTTACATATATGTGCTTGTGTGTTCTTGTATGTGTTCATGTTTCATCATTATGCATGAAGGCTTGTGTTTGTTAACGATCATTACTTTTGGCCTGTCACTTTTAAATATTTAGCTTTCATTTCCATCTGTACCTCAAGTATTTTGCTCTTACTAAGCTCAGTTGTTAATGTGAAGAGCTTGATGGTGTCTGTTCCTGAAGTAAAAGGTCAAAAGCCTGCAAAGGATGTTAAAGGTAACAGTCTGACCGCTACAATGCATGCTTGTCCTCAGTTTTGAAGTTTCGTCAGTTCTGTACTTACGGCTAAGGTTGTTCATGGTAACAGCCTCAACGTTACAGTGCAGTTGTACTCAGTTTTGAAGTTCATTTTTCGTTTTGAAGTTTTGTCAATTCTTTTGTTACTTCTACGGTTTGCAGTTTACCTTTCTCTGGGACCAAAGTTAGGACGTCATCGTTTCAGAAATGAAATAACTCGAGTGTCTGAGTACACTTTTTTTTTTTTACACCAGCCCAGTATGGATACAACCAGCTTAACTGCAAGGGTCAGAAAAAGTACATGTACTTAACTATGGTTCTTATATAAAATGTTGGCTCTCTTTCGTTTTCACATTTTGGAGGGATCAGTATGAGTCTAGTGGTAGTGATGGTTGGGGTTAGGGGGAGGGGGTGGGTGGGGGAGGGGGGGGGGGCCAAGTTGGTATTGCAGTGGGTTCAAGTTTCGGTCAGTAACTAAGAATGAAATCATTGTTCTCTTGAACATTATTTTATGAAGCTGGAGCAGCAGATATTTTGTTTTTGATTCTTATAATTATTATGTATGCTAAAATGTCAGTCGTTTAACCATTAAGCTTTTCTTGTCCTTTGTTATTTTTGTAGAGATGAAATCATCATGAATTCCTAATATAAGAAAGATTTCCCGATGGCTTTCCTGTTTTTCAAACCATTCAGTGTGACAAAATCAGAGAGTAAAACTTGAAAAAAATCAGAGCTGCAATGTACACTCCAGGCAGATTTCCTGATTTGTTATTTTAACTTTTATCTATGTTTATGGGGTTTTTCTCTCATGTTTTTCAGCTTGCAGTTTCACCTGTGCATTCAGTATTTGGGCTAATCATTTTTTAATATTTTATTTTATAATATTCATTTCATCAGTATCAACAGCACCAGCTGCAGCAGTATTTTCACCTCAGTACTTGACTGTCATCATAACTGACTCACCCAGTTGACCCAAAACATTGCAGTGGGGGCTGATCGTCTGAGCATTTTCTCTGTTCTTGTCATTGCAGTCAGTCTTGCGTAGCATTTTGTGTTTTTGCTTACATTTCCTTTGTTGTGGAATTTTATGGTTTTTTGAGTCACTTGAGAAAAAGTGACTCTATGTAATCGGTCAGTGTTAGTCTGTCCGGCCGGCCGGCCGTCCGGCCGGCCGTCCGTAGACACCACCTTAACGTTGGACTTTTCTCGGAAACTATCAAAGCGATCCGGCTCATATTTTGTTTAGTCGTGACCTCCAATGACCTCTACACTTTAACGATGGTTTCGTTGACCTTTGACCTTTTTCAAGGTCACAGGTCAGCGTCAAAGGAAAAATTAGACATTTTATATCTTTGACAAAGTTCATCGGATGTGATTGAAACTTTGTAGGATTATTCTTTACATCAAAGTATTTACATCTGTAGCCTTTTACGAACGTTATCAGAAAAACAAGGGAGATAACTAGCCTTTTCTGTTCGGCAACACACAACTTAACGTTGGGCTTTTCTCGGAAACTATAAAAGTGACCGGGCTCAAATTTTATGTGAACGTGACTCCCAGTGACCTCTACACTTTGACGTCTGCTTTGGTGACCTTTGACCTTTTTCAAGGTCACAGGTATGTCGAGAAGGAAAAAAATTGAAATATCATATCTCTGAAACTATTCATCGGATTTGATTCAAACTTTATAGGATTATTCTTTACATCAAATTATTTACATCTGTATTGTGTTGTGAATAGCAATTTCTTCCTGTCCATCTGATGCCTCATATAATATTCAGAACTGCGAAAGTGACTCGATCGAGCGTTTGCTCTTCTTGTTTTTTAATTCCTTCTAACATAACCGTATTGTAACTCATAACTCATAACTCATAACATTTTATTGATCCAACAAAGGAAATTAAATTGGTCATCAGCACATATAGGTCATTAATTAATAATTATAAAAGAATAAGAGAAGAACATTCATAAAACCCATGATAACAAAAAAATATCTAAAGTAATATATATGTACAACTACAATACCCTTTTTACTTGCACACTTGACACACCGACACACCAACACACATGCATACATACCTACATACATACCTACATACATACCTACATATATACATACATACATACACGTATACATACATACATACATACATACATACATACATTCCATGTTAAAGTCAGGAAAAGTCAGCCATTTGCACAGATCTTTTCTGTTTGTTTGGTGATTTTGTTGGTTGTAGCCTTGTTGATTTTGTCATTGTTCTTTTGACTCAACTGTATCACAACCGTCGAACGCAGAAGAAGAAGACTCAACTGTACATAGTTTTCATTTAACTCCTTAGTTATGTGTGTGTTTGACTAATTTTGTCCAAATTTACTAGTGCAAGTAAAGAGAAAATCACAAAACTAACAAATGAATACATATTCTAGCTTTCTGGTATGTATTGCATGTGAATCTGACTAACAAAAAATAACATGATCAGATATAAAAGTTCTTTTTTTCAGCGAATGACAATTTCAGCGTTTTCTTTTTTCCCTCTTTTTGTAAGCCATTATAATGGGCTTGCATTATTGATTTATTAAACAGAGACAGTGAAAGTTGAGTGAATGATGTTTACTTTGATGACACATGGTTTCCTCCTTGTGTCAGAAACGCTGAAGGGGGAAAGTAGGGAGAAGAAGCTGTCCATTGTGTCCAGACACAACAAAAACGAAGTAAAGGATTTTGCCCGACTAAGTACGCGAGAGAAGGTTAGAAAACTACACTTGGGCCATGCACTTTTCAAAACGCCATTCTGAAAAGCCATGGTGTTATTAGTCTAAAGCATTTGTCGTTGTTTTTTGGTTTATGTCTGTCAGTAGTTGTTTTAGTATTTCGTTGGCTTTGTTTTGTTCTTGATATGGCTGTGTTGTCTTGTGAAGTCTGTATTCAGTTATCTGTTAGCTGCGCCCCCCTTTGGTTTGTCTGTTGTGTGTAAATGCATATGTATGAGTGTGTGTGTTTGTGTGCCTGGGGTGGTCTGCACGAGAAAGTGTTCAACTAGGTGGGACCCATACGCTGGATTGGATTGGTTAAAATTGAGTTAGAGATTTCAACCAGTCAAATGCAGCATTTGTGTTCCACTCCGTTGAGCATTTTCTTGTGAACACCACTCCACGTGTGTACATGTGAAAGAAATTAAGACACTCTTCTTTTGGGGAAAAAAATGCCATGTTAAAGAAATTAAGGCATCCTCCTCTATTGACTAAATGTCTGGTCAGCTTGTTCCTATTAGGTCAGCTGCCTTTTCCTGTTATAGGTAGATCTAAGAAATAAAGGAGAACAAGCGCTCTTAATCCGGACAACAATAAGTGAGAATTATGCGGAACCAATCCCCTGGCACCTGAGAGAATAAGAACCATTGAAATGAGCAAGCTTCTTCTTCTTCTGCTTTCGATATTCATGGCTGTCATATCCTCAGGTAGGTGGCTGCCATGAAGTCTGCATTTTTCTGCAAATGGGGAGCGGGTCCCTATTAAAGCGCTGAATGATGCTCAGACGTGTCTTCTGGCCAGTAGTGTTGGTGTGCTGTCTCCTCCTCTTTCAGTTTCCTCTTAGTGCAGGGATAGAGAAGTGGATTACTGCCCTTTCTTATCAACCTTTGGGATGCTGCTGGTCATTTTCTTACATCTCTTTCTCATGAGGTATTCAATATCGAGTCTGCGCCTGCTTTGATCTGGATTTGAACAACACATTGTTGAAGCATAAGAAGGCTTTATATGCACAACGTGGTGTGAGCGGATTGGTGTCTTTTCAGTTACCCAGGCCGCTCGTTTTCAGACAGAAGTTTTTTTGAGTTTCCGCCCAGACTTAGGTTTCAGTGAGCTTATTCCGGGCTATGTCTTTTCTTTGGAATCATATATGAGACGGATGAAATGTTTTTCTCCCCTTCAAAACACAACCAGGGGTGAAGGTGTGTTCTGTACACAAGCAAGACCTTTGCTGGTACAGTTTTCGAGGATGGGTAATGGGAACCCGGTTTCTGTTGCGATTGAGGCACAAATATTAGTTGTTCTTTGAATATGTTGTGATACTTTCAGTTCAAAAGGCCAGCTTGATCAGTTAATGAACCATATAAAAACAAATTGGAGCAGTTCAGGCATGGTAGATTTTAAAATGATCCAGAATTAATTGAGCAGATTAGAGTTGTTTTGTTTTGCTTATTAGTTGTGTACAGTAGTTTGGGTTGATAGCAAGATATTACTTTGGCTACATACCTGCTTATGTGCAATCCATTTGTTAAAAGGCGAGGAAAATTATTTTTCAGTCCATTTCCTGTATTCACAATCCAATCAAGGTTTATGAAAAACATGTTAAAAAACCCAAAAACACACATGTTGCTTTGGATTGTTCACCTAACAATAGGTAACAGTCTTTTGGTGTTGAAACATCTATTTTTTAAAAGTTAGGGTGGGGTATACTAATATTCATTTGTGTCAGGTCTTTGAAAATCTCTTGGCTGTTTGTTAAATGTATGCTGCTATAACATAACTTTATCACAACCTGAAGTAATTTAAAATAAAATCAAAATAACGCTTACAAATTTGTGACCCCCATCCTCATCCTTTCGTCATGCAAAAACACAGCAAACAAACCACACACAAAAAACATACAAGAAAGAGCCAAGAAATAAAATGTTATTTTAAAAAGTTATAGATTTTACCTGATGTTTAAACCAAAATTGTACTTAAAAAATAAAGTACGGATACAAATCTTGGCACTGCGTTACTTTGTTTCAAAAATGGACATAAATTGTACATAAAAACTCTATCTTGTGCATGGAATTCATGGTGACATGCATTTGCTTGGGGAATGCACAATCGCTGTATACAAATTTCTCTATGCCGATTCCTGTGGGGTTTTTTTCAACAGCAAATGGCTTGTAGCTAATAGCAGCTTTGCATTTGATGTGGCTGATGTTTGCACTTTTTGCTTTGATTTGCTGTTTATGCTGCAAATGCTTTTTTGATGTCACCGATTCTAAGTTTGATTGGCACAGTATAATTTTTCCTTGGATACAGAATGCTGTTTTGTAGGGAGCCGTTTTGGTTCCTGGCTGCTGCATTTCTGTTGGTTTTTGGCTGGCTATCTGGGGCGTGTCTTGTGTGCTCGTGGTATTTCGCTTTTCATGTACCTTTTGTTGCTGAAGCCAAATGCTTAATGAAAGAGCTGTTAGTGTAATGTCACTGTTTGTGTTGTATTCTCGGACATCTAGAGCACCCATCTTCGTTGAATATCGGTGAAGAGATTATGGAATTACAGACTCGCAAGTCGATGGTAAGTGAGCTTCTTGTTGTGAGTGAATAACAGTTGGCTGCTTGTTCTTGTGGACTTGAAACAAACATTTGTTTGAATGAAAAGACAACGCTCACAGCAGCACTTTTTGAGTCACTTGAGAAAAAGTGACTCTATGTAATCGGTCAGTGTTAGTCTGTCCGGCCGGCCGTCCGGCCGGCCGTCCGTAGACACCACCTTAACGTTGGACTTTTCTCGGAAACTATCAAAGCGATCGGGCTCATATTTTGTTTAGTCGTGACCTCCAATGACCTCTACACTTTAACGATGGTTTCGTTGACCTTTGACCTTTTTCAAGGTCACAGGTCAGCGTCAAAGGAAAAATTAGACATTTTATATCTTTGACAAAGTTCATCGGATGTGATTGAAACTTTGTAGGATTATTCTTTACATCAAAGTATTTACATCTGTAGCCTTTTACGAACGTTATCAGAAAAACAAGGGAGATAACTAGCCTTTTCTGTTCGGCAACACACAACTTAACGTTGGGCTTTTCTCGGAAACTATAAAAGTGACCGGGCTCAAATTTTATGTGAACGTGACTCATTGTGTTGTGAATAGCAATTTCTTCCTGTCCATCTGATGCCTCATATAATATTCAGAACTGCGAAAGTGACTCGATCGAGCGTTTGCTCTTCTTGTTCTTTTCTGCTTTTCATGATCCACCTCCATAGTAGAATTAAGCTCAGCTAGGCGCTGGATTGTTTTGACACTAATTGTGTGAGATCTTAATGTGGATAGTGCTTCAGGTTGTTGTTTGCAAGAAGCCTTCAAGTTAAAATATTACTAAGAATAGTTTTAATCTACCTTTCATTAACTCTTTTTTTCTGTTATATGGGATACTGTCAGTACATGTGGGATACTGTCACATACATGTACCGCCAGTTCAGCTCTAACTTATTCTTTTTCAAAGTTAAATGGTTTTAATAAGAGAGGAGAAACCGGAGAAAAACTCTTTCAAATAGCACTGATCTTTTGAGAGTTGTAGGTTCCTCTTGTTCTCAGCTCTTTCATGCCTTTCTGTGCATTGTGTGTGCGTGTGGATGTGTCGTGTGTGTGTGTGTCAGTGTGAGACAGAAAAAGATAAACAAGTTCAGTGTTTAAAGATGCCTTTGTTCCGTGTTTGTCTTTTTTGTTTCTAATATGTGATTAGCAAGCCAAATTTTAAACACTTTATTTGTTTATCTAAATTAATTAATGAGAGATTGATTTTAATTGATTAATGGATTTCATATGATTTAATTTTGTGCATACATTTTTAAAGAAGAAGCAGAAAGCTGTTTTAACTGTTGTTGTTTTTGTTTCGTTTTTTGTGTGTGTGATACTACTGGTAAAGTCCCCAGAAAAGCCATATTTTAGTGTCATTGAGAACATCACATCAAGGGTGTCTAGTAGACTTGTATAATAGAGAAGAGGAAGAACACTTTGGGATTCCCGCAGTATTGTTTCATCATAACCCAAAATTGATAACTGGTAACAAAATTAGTAATATTTTGGGATGAATTACTGAAGCTTTAACTATGCTAGCTTTCTGTCACAATTACATACAGGCAGGAGTCTTTGCACACAGAGACAAAAAGATACACAGGCATGCATGCGCACAGGCTAGGCATATTCATACACACTCTGTCATCATTGTTCCTCTCACAAACACTGTCTCTGAATTTATCGTTTTAACTCTAGCTCTTTAAACACGGGACAGGTTGTGAGCCAGAGAGACCTTGACCTTATCTCGGCGCCAGCGGAGCCGGAGAGCAAGAAGGACAAAGGTGATGACCGCCAGGGACAGTGGCTGAGGAGACGTCGCCTGGACGGAGCCCTCAACAGGGTGCCTGTCGGCTTCTACCCTCGTATCTGGAAAGTGCTCAGGAGGGTATGCAGCATGTTTTTTTGTTTTTCTTTCAGTGTAACACAAGCTTAAGTATGCATGTACACATACGCACAAAAGCAAACAAACATGCACAGAGGTGTGCAGACACTGACACATACATACACACACACACACACACACACACACACACACACACACACACACACACACACTCAAACACACACACACACACATACAAATACACACACACACAAATACACACACACACAGACACACACACACACACATGCAAACACATTCACACGCACACACGCACACACACACACACACACACACACACACACACACACACACACACACACACACACACACGTTTGTTGCATATGGTACAAAACATAAATGGCCTTTCTGGCACTATAATTGGTTTGAACATAAACGGCCTCACCACAAAGATCGACACTGAAACCTATTTGCTTAGGTGTTTTTTTATGACAAATAGTATACATGTTGTAGTTGTTTTTGAGTGTTTTGCATCTCTGCTGTCTTTGTCTTTCAGTGCCAAGGGTTGAAAATTGATGAAACAACCCTCTACAGGAGCTTGACAGAAGAGGTGAGTTGTGTTGGTAACTGCATGCATCTCCCCTCCTCACATTTGACCTGGCAGAAGACGGGCGCAGTGGTTGAGAGGATAAGACGCTGGCCTTCCACGCAAAAGGTCTTGGGTTCCAATCCCGGCTGCACCTGGTGGGTTTAAACGGGGAGAATTTTCCGATCCAGATCAACGTATGTGCAGACCTGCTAGCGCCTTATCCCCCTTCGTGCGTACACGCAAGTACAAGGCCAAGCGCGTACGAAAAAGATCTTGTAATCCATGTCAGAGTTTGGTGGGTTATAGAAACACAAAATACCAAGCATGCATCCCCCGAAAGCTGCGTATGGCTGCCTAAATGGCGGGGTGAAAACGGTCATCCACCTAAAAGCCCACTCAGGCTGAAAACACGAGTGTACATGGGAGTTTCAGCCCAAGAACGCAGAAGAAGTAGAAGACCTGGTAGTCTGTCTGTCTGTATGTCCGTCATTGATTGACATGCATGGCTGAACCCCCAGACCTGGATCACTGTTACTTACATGAGTGTTTGTTCAGAAATGTTGTTAGTGAAGTAAGCTGTGAGAGCAATCTGAAGAGGAAAGGCGTCTCATTACGCTTGTCTACAAGAGGAATGATACCAGGATTTCTCCGCTACAAGTCCATTCCTCTCTGTCGAAGGGATAATCTCCCTTAGCATTTTGTAATAGAGATATGATTGGGGATTAGGTGTAGCAGGGACAGGAAGGTGTGTATTTCAGATTTTTGTCTCTTATAAATTTATAATTTAAGTAATTTGAATGAGAGTAAAGAGTACACCCTTTTTCACAGCAAGTAACAGATCAAAGGAGAGTTGATGAAGTTACACACTAGAACCAGAGGACTTACAAAGGACCAAGCAATTCATTTTAAGAGCTGGTCTCCAAGTTTAAGGTGTCCAAAAAAAGAAGGAGATGATGAAAAAATCTCCAGTCTTACAGGCACAATGTTACCCCTCTTAAGGACTTCTAGCCTGTAGGAAGACGAAGAAGACTACAACTCTAATTGACAGTCTAGAGACCAAGTGTCACTGTCTGGCGTCTGCCTCGAGAGTCCGAGAAAAATTTTCCTCTTTCTTTTTGCTGCGTTGCCCGCAGAATCCCTTCGTACGATGGTGCTGTCAAACACCTCATACGAAGGCTGTTGATGTAGGAAAGAAGAAGAAGACTAGAACTCTATTTGATGTCCTACGCAGATGACAGAGGGTGAGTTCAAGTTTGCCCTGGAGGTGGAGATCGTGCTGAACCAGATCCCGGAGCCGGAGTACCGGCAGCTGATGGTGGAGGCCATGATGATCCTGGCCACCATGGTGGAGAACGACAACTGCAAGATCAACATGGACCAGATCATCCTCGTCGACCACATCGTCACCGAGGCAAACCGCATCTATGTGGAGACTCAGGTCAGTGTGGATTGTAACACTATTGGGCTTGGGGGAAGGGAGGGAGTGGAGGGGGCATCAACATGACCAGGTCATTCTCATCGACAACATCGTCACAGAATCCTGCATCCTCCTCGGAAAATCAAGTGAAATGATGGCAAGGCAGACAAACTATTCCAATGCACTGGTTCATGAGGTGAAAAACTGTTAAAAGAAACAGAGCTGGTGACACTGACTGGCAAAGTGCCTGAAGTTTTAAGTTACTCTTGCATATCTGAGAAACATACAGTCAATACATGGTTAGCCACCTACTTGAGCCTATCACTTGCCATCACCACTTCTGACAGTAAGGACTGTATTTTAACTACATGAAGACATTCTAAATGTACAGCTTTGCAGGAACAGAGATCACGAAAGAAGATTATAATCTTTTTCTTTTGCTTCACTCTTGAATAGAAAGAACAAGGTCATTTTCTGTGGTTGCTTAGCTCTGAAACATGAAGAACAAGATTAACCTTTTGTTTTTGCTTTGCTCTTAAACATAAAAGGAAAAGAATGGAATAAGGAACTGCAGGCGAGGGGAAATAGAACAAGATAACAATTAAGTAGAAGTGCAACGCCAAGGCACTGCATACCCCAGTGAAAGACAAACCTCTCTCTTACTCTCTCTCTCTCTCAAACACACACACACACGAACACACACACACGCACACACACACACACCCCAAGTTACACACGTACACACATACACACTCACTCACTCTCTCACTGGCACACTTTATACACACAAAACACACACCCATACGCACATATAGACAGACGGACATACACACCTTTACAAACATATACACTTACGCACATGCACATGCACACACACACCCACTCTCTTTCTCTCTCTCTTTCTCTCTCTCTTTCTCTCTTATACAAACAGACACACACCCACCCACACACACACACACACACACACACACACATGTACATATGCACGCACGCACACACACACACACACACACACCCACACACACACACACATTGACTCACACAAATCTCATACTCATACGCACATAGACCGGCACGGTTGGCCTTGTGGTAAGGCGTCCGCCCCGTGATCGGGAGGTCGTGGGTTCAAACCCCGGCCGGGTCGCGAAATTTTTTTTCACACGTCAGTTACGGGTTTTCAATCGCGAAGGCTATTTCCGAGTAGCTACGGACGTAAACGGAAGTTCCGATGTGTTCGGATGCTTATCGATTTGAGTTGTCGTTCGTGTCTCGCTGACCCAGTACACGGTAGCGCTGGAATGAGTGCAATCCGAGCTACGAACTTTGCCGATTGCAATCTAGAAATGATCGTCACTGCTGCAGGGTCAATGTGTGAATTAATAGGATAGAGCGAAAAGAATTGCACTCAGCACTCGCTCAATCCATGCTGAGGCTCATAAACTCCCAGCCTGCAGAACATCATACAGACAGCAGTCTTTCTTCCCTCGCACCATTGGCGAATGGAACGCCCTCCCACCACAGGCAGTATCATCAGCCTCGGTGGAAGCCTTCAAAACCCAGATCTAGACACCATGCACTGCAGCAGAAGACCTCTTGTACACCAGAGTTCCCATTTAATTGCCAGAAACACATTCACAGATACTTCAATTTGTTGTTACTGGACTCCGAGTGCCTTTTTAGTTTCTACAAAAATAATAGCACTGATGATCTAACGAGTAACGTGATCCTGTTCAGTTAGATCTAAGTTGTAACAGTGTACAGTCAGAATCACCAGCATCAGCGTGTGCCAGTATGCATGCGGTTTGTGGCTCCCATACGCGTGCATGCTTTTTAATTAGAGGGTGTATTTTAGTTTTACGACAAGAAAAAGAAGTTGTTTCCTTCAAAACATCCAAAATATCCGTATTAGTATCTCTGGATGATGCAAGGATAGTGTTCGACTCGGCTCTTTGACTTGGTAAACATCGGAACTTCCGATTACGTTCGTAGTTACTCGGAACCAGACTTCGGGATTGAAAGCCCGCAACTGACATGTGAAAAAAAATTTCTCGGCCGGGTCATACCTAATACTTTAAAATTGGCAATCTAGTGGCTGCTCCGCCTGGCGTCTGGCATTATGGGGTTAGTGCTAGGACTGGTTGGTCTGGTGTCAGAATAATGTGACTGGGTGAGACATGAAGCCTGTGCTGCGACTTCTGTCTTGTGTGTGGCGCACGTTATATGTCAAAGCAGCACCGCCCTGATATGGCCCTTCGTGGTCGGCTGGGCGTTAAGCAAACAAACAAATACGCACATAGACAGACGGACACACACACCTTTACAAACAAACACATATACACACTCATACACACACAAACATACACACAAACTCATGCACACACACACTCACACACACACACACTCTCTCTCCCTCCCTCTCTCTCTTTCTTACACACACACACACACACAAGTACAGACTCATGCACGTGCGCACACACACACACACACACACACACACACACACACACACACACACACACACACACACACAAACAGTAACACTAACACATGTGCACAAAATGAACACACACACACCGCGCGAGAGAAAAAATCTACAGGGAGGCATGACGTCATGATGCATTAATTGACGTCAAAGACTTTCGACCGTGACGTAATCTTCTTACGCGAGCTTTATCCATAGACTTGGAAACTACGGAATTTCTACCCGTCCAAAGCGGCCTTGGGTGGCGTTTTTTCAAAAAATGGGGGCGCCTGTTGCACCCACCGTATTTTTGTTAGTATGGTCCCAATTTTTGGTGAACTTCCATCTTCAACTGTAGCCCGTAGCCGGGCACAAAGAATCCTTTATTATGTATTATCGGTATGAACATTTCTCAAGTCGATTACAGTATAGCGTTCGTGGGATACCTCCAGCTTCGCTGGGATAAAAATGTGCTCACCAGAAAACAGCAACATGAATACACAAAGGACAAGATTACATTTTTTCCGCTTTGCTCTTAAACATAACGTACATGATTAACCTTTTGTTTTTGCATCACTCTTCAACAGAAAATTCCACCCGACATACTGAACAATTGCATGGGGGCGCGGGGCATCTGCTTTCACCTGTACGACAGTGCCCCCAGCGGGCCGCACGGCACCATGACCTACATGTGCCGCGCCCTGGCCCGGCTGTTCAACCTGCCCGTACAGAATGGAGACCTGGAGTGCACCATCAGCTAATCCGCTCAGCCCCGTGCTTGCTCCTCACCTGCTGATTTACCAGGGACAGATACTGCAGACAGCTGGATAACACTGGCGGCTAAGTCACATGGCGCTGTGATCGTTCATGACCTTGTTGCTTCCTTAGCTGGCGCAGTGGATTACAATCAGCTGGATAATACTGTCGTCTAAATCACTTGTCCCCGTGGTTGTTCATGGACTGCTTGCTTGTTTGGTAGAGTGGATGCAGACAGCTGTGGTTTATTGGATAATACGCTCAGCTAAATCACCTGGCCCTGTGATGGTTTATCAACAGCTTGCATAGCTGATGCAGTGGATATACAAGTTTCAATTCACTGATTCGTATTGTAGTGACAGTTTAGATTACGGAGTGTGTTTGCATGTCAAGAATCTGGCTTGCTGGCAGAGCTGATCTGCTGAAGTAAGGAGTGGTGATCTACAGTTCACGGTCAGTTGTAGTGCTGCATGGATCGTTTCCGTACATGGTCAGTCTCACCCAGCTTACCTGCTGAAATAGACTTGCAAATACTTAGATGCTTCAGTAGCAATCTGGAGTGAATCATGGACAGATCCACTGAGTCATGTCTTCATCTGGTCAGCCCTGGTTCCCTGGCCGATATGGACAGCAGCATTTTGTTGTCAGCTGAGTCATCATGCTTGGTTTCTTGGCTAAACTGGCCTGTACAAGTCGGGCTGCTTCAGTAGATCAGAAATGCAAGTGCATGGGTTACAGTTCCATGTCTTTAATAATTGTGACTATCCCTGAATGACCGAAGTGTATTTTTCAAGTCACCGCTACCAACATTGTTCAGGTTTATCTTAACCAGTCATTACTGAGTATAAGCGTGGTGTTGCCAGAAATGAAACGCGCATAATTATTGGATATATTGTCACCAATAAGAAATTACCAGGTTGAGAAAGTCGTCAGCTGAGAGGAGTATGGTTGTGTGCAAATGTCTGAAGATGTTATGCTAATGCACAGCAGTGTTATGGAAAAATATATATTCATGTTGTTCAGTGTCTAGTTTTTTCTGTTATCTCCTCCGCCAACCCTCATTACATTTAGTCAAGTTTTGACTAAATGTTTTAACGTAGGGGGGGAATCGAGACGAGGGTGTGGTGTATGTGTGTGTGTGTGTGTGTGTGCGTGTGTGTGTGTGTGTGTGTGTGTGTGTGTAGAGCGATTCAGACTAAACTACTGGGCCGATCTTTATGAAATTTGACATGAGAGTTCCTGGGTATGATATCCCCGGACGTTTGTTTTCCTTTTTTCGATAAATACCTTTGATGACGTCATATCCGGCTTTTTGTAAAAGTTGAGGCGGCACTGTCACACCCTCATTTTTCAATTACATTGATTGAAATTTTGGCAAAGCAATCTTCGACGAAGGCCGGGGTTTGGTATTGCATTTCAGCTTGGTGGCTTAAAAACTAATGAGTGAGTTTGGTCATTAAAAATCGGAAACTTGTAATTAAAATTATTTTTTTATTAAACGATCTAAAAACAATTATCTTATTCTTCGTCATTTTCTGATTCCAAAAACATATACATATGTTATATTTGGATTAAAAACAATCTCTGAAAATTAAAAATATAAAAATTATGATCAAAATTAAATTTCCGAAATCGATTTAAAAACTATTTCATCTTATTCCTTGTCGGTTCCTGATTCCAAAAACATATAGATATGATATGTTTGGATTAAAAACACGCTCAGAAAGTTAAAACGAAGAGAGGTACAGTAAAGCGTGCTATGAAGCACAGCGCAACCGCTGCCGCGCCAAACAGGCTCGTCACTTTCACTGCGTTTTGCACTCGCGGCGGACTACGTTCAGTTTCATTCTGTGAGTTCCACAGCTTGACTAAATGTAGTAATTTCGCCTTACGCGACTTGTTTTTATCCTCAGACGGGTAAACATAGCTCCATTCCATGAATTTGCAGTTCCGTTCTGTTCTTTTTGAATTAGAACCAAAAAAGATAGATGTACTGATGTTATACTGATCACAAATTTGAAGAGGCTCCCTTTCCAAATGTCCTATTACATGAGTTTAGAAGTAGTGCAGTGTGAAGGAAGTCCCGCTTTATCCCTGACCAGCTGAGACTGGTCTGACCCTTGGCTAGAAGCCTTAGGGGAGGGGACGGGGCGATCGCTGTTACCAGACATGTTTGAAAAGAAAAGCCTTTTTTTTTCTTTTCTTTTTTTCTTTTAGTTCTTTCTTGGGGAACCTTACAGAAAGAGAGCGAGAGAGAGAGAGGGGAGATCGAGCAAGACAAAGCAGACAAAGACTCTAGTCAAGATGAGCAGAAATAGAAAAAATTCACTTCCCTGCACTACCGTCGACCGGTCGCTCGCAAAGTCCCAAAACCACGTGAACCACACAACAGCACGAAGAAAAGGATCTTCTTCTCTTCTTTTTTTATTTTTTTTTTTATTCCATTGAAGAAGATCACCAAGTTCACAAACGAATTATATCCAAACGGTAATAGATCCAGAAAACGCAGACGAATAGTATCCAACGATGTTGACACGTCAGCGAAAAAGGGTGAAGTGAAGATGGCGCCCGCGTGACCGGATGACGCTGGTTTTGGCGCCAAGCGCTACTAGCGACATCCGGCAAGGGCGGCCACTCTGGGGTATAACTCTAGTTTCACTTTCGTTTTCCTTTCGGTAGTTAAGGGGTTATATGCAAAATAACATTGTGTTGGTAAGTATAAATAAATAAGAAAATTATTAAAAATTTTCATGATTATGGGTTTTCATGCAGTGAGGAAATGTTGCAGTGTCAAGTAGGTATTAATTAAACACAGCATATTGATGGTTGCATTTCACGTGCCTGCATCTGTTTTGAGTGCCTATATGTATTGCATTAGCATAGCACAGCTCATTTGAAGTGAAAGTTAAGGACTTTTAATACGAGTGCTGGCCATTCAATGCACATGTGGTTAAATACCAGATACAAATATTATGCATGGTGACAGGCATGAAAAGTCACAAAAATAAACACACATGAAACATGAAGAAAGCTCAAGAGAACAAGCGTTGTCAGTTTTGCAACTGCACAGTGTATGTGTTTCAGTAGGTATTTGTTCTGTTTGTACATGTTTTAACATCATATCATTGAAAGATATATGTTTGCTGAGATGTTCATGCAACCTTTTTTTTTTCTTTTATCTTTTCGCTGAGTGCTGAAGGTGTTCATTTCAAGTGTCTATAATTCTCTAATCTTTCTCCTTCACACCCGTTTATTCTTTGTTGTGCTTCCGCTTTCATTATGTTTTATTGTATGTATCTATGCCCTTGTGTCAGTATGTGCATGCATGAAAGGTTTGAGACATTAAGTCGAGAGAGTTGAAGGTGGTTGTTAGGGAGTTTGCCTGGCTTACTTTATAGCACGTTGTTGAGTCAGTGCAGTGGTAACTTTTTTTTTCTTCTTTTTTTTCTTCACAATTTTTTTATTCAGAAAAGGTTACATGCATGCATTCAGGTTGACAGTATGGGAAAGGCAATTCAGAATATTATGACATTGACAAAAACACCTTATGTATACAATGGCAGAAAATAAAATGTTTTTTTGAATATAAAAGCAGGAAAGTGTGTGCAGTTATTCTTGTATGAGCTCTGTGTACGCAGCCCAGTGGTAACTTTTTTGTGTGTCTGAATAAATTTGAGTGCTTGCTCATTTGCCGCTAATCAGAATTCTCCATTTCATCTGATAAAATTTACCCAGCTCTTGAATATTATTAGTTGCAATACAACTATCTTTTTGTGTGTTTGAATGATTTTGTGCATATTAATTATGTAAGTGCTTTCTCATTTACCTATAATCAGATTTCTCAAATTCATGTGATGAAATCCAGCTCTTGAATACAGTTGCAGTTGAACTACCATGTGTGCTTCTTGAACCATGTTTGACATGCAAGAAGGCGAGATGTTGTGAAGTTCAAGTAAATGTACATCATCTGTGTTTAGCAAGCTTGGTTTTGCTAATTATTCTCTGGTGTGCGTGTGTGTGTGTGTGTGTGTGCAGATTTCTGTTATATTCTTGGCACATTTATTTTTTACTTGTCATGTGAAGTATTCGCTTTTTGTTGCATATTTCTTTTCCTAACTCATGTTTTTACCCCCGGTGATTTCAGCGTATGTTGTACTTGCCAATATGTTGTGTGTGTTTGTGTGTGTGTGTGTGCAGATTTCTGTTATATTCTTGGCACATTTATTTTTTACTTGTCATCTGAAGTCTTCCCTTTTTATTGCATATTTCTGTTCCTAACTCATGTTTTTACCCCCCGTGATTTGTATGCTCTACTTGCCAATATGTTGTGTGTGTTTGTGTGTGTATGTATGCAGATTTCTGTTATATTCTTGGCACATTTATTTTTTACTTGTCATGTGAAGTCTTCCCTTTTTGTTGCATATTTCTGTTCCTAACTCATGTTTTTACCCCCGGTGATTTCAGCGTATGCTCATCTTTAAAAAAAAGCATGTCTCAACTCTGTCAGTAATTGTGTTGATCAGAACAAAAGCTACAAAGCAAAACACAAAACTAAACATTATGAAAAATACTGAATCAGTTTATGTGGTGCTTGGGCATCTGCTCTGATTTGCTGGTAAAATCATTACAGGAACGGTCATTTGCTTGTTCTGGGCTGTTGAATCTCAGTATTGAAGATGTATGGTGTTAGTCCTAAAATTAAACTCTCAAAATTAAAATTACAGTAGTCTCATGAATTATACCATTGAGTTTTCGGGTCAGCTTTTTAAAGTTCCCTTCCTGTAAAGTTTCTACTGTTGATTTTATAGCGTCATATATTCTTCCTGCATTTTATCCTGTCAGCTTTACCTTGAGGCCGGAACTTAAAAAGTTTTTAACGATTGACTTGTCTGTGATCCTTTATGCACTGTATGTAAATAGATAGTATTACAATTTACATGTTTCATTATTTGCATTTGTAGATGTTTGCTATTGACAGTTTTGTATAATATTTTAGGTTCATATACGGCTTTACGGGAGATTGAGTATGCAAAATTTATGTAAGGGTTGTATGGTTTTTAATGGGTTTTGGTTCACCAAGAAGACACAGGAGTGAGTTTAGTTTGTGTGTAATTTTTTATGAAGTAAAAAGTCTTGATAAGTATGCTGGTCAAGTGCATAAATTTGTGGTGTGGGCATTTTGCATTGACAGAGATGTATACCGCTAAGGCTGTGAAATCATACAAACAGATCAGTTGGGATCATTTGCATGTCTGTGTACATACTTGTTTCATGCTTGCTCTTTGGTAGATTCACTTTATGGTTTAAGGGGAAAAAGATGTTAAGAAAACTGCCCAGAAACAGAACCTTAAATCATTGCTATGGAAGAAAACTTCTTGTTTTATTTTGAATCAGAATTATGAATTTCATATTTGTATCATTTTTACCACCAGTTACTCCAGCAGATCAAATGGTAAACCCACACTGGTGTGAAGTTTTCATTCAGCAAAACACACCTTCTCTAAAATGAGTATAATAATGAAACTTCCTTTTCTTGCTTTCCATCAACACATGAGTTATATTTCCCTTTAACACCAATTGTTCACCAGTGATTTTTGACAAAGAACAAAGTTCCTTTTGCAAGCTTTTCCCGCAGTGGGGCACTGCGGTTATGAAATTAAAGGCCCCTCCTGTTTTTGGAACCGCAGGAGCTTTCTAGTTTGCTGTTAGGTAGATTTTTGGTTCCTCTTTCCTGTCATGCTCTCTTTTTCTTCATGAATTCTTTTCTTTTTTCTGCCTTCTTGCTCATTCACCTGTATTTTTTCCAAAAATCTCTTCTCTTGCCGCTTGTCTCGCGATTCATGTATAGTTTAATCTGTTAGTGTTCTGATGTAAGTCCAGCAGTAGATAGGTTAAGCCTATTTTAACATACTGGAAACTGGTAATCTTCCAGTAGGTATTAATTTAGTTTTACTAAAGCCTGCTGGGACACAAGTAATGGGTTAGTGCATTTGTAAACAGGAATCGCTTGACAAGTGGCCCCCTTCATCCCCCCCTTCCTCGTCCTGATATGGCTCTGCGTAGTCGGCTGGACGTTAAGCAACAAATAAACAAACAAACAAACCAATTGTTCACCAGTGATTTTTGACAAAGAACAAAGTTCCTTTTGCAAGCTTTGTTATCTATTGTAATTTATAAGCACTTGAACATGAAATATTTGCTTTCGCCATTTGCAAAGACAAGAGAATGCTGCATTGGCTCTTATACTATACAGTTGGCAGGACCTTACGTAAGTGGGACATGTAACTGGGAAGAGCAGTCATTTTGTGATTATAGTCTGTTCTTGTTTTTTCAAAGATTCTACCACTTCATATGCACAAAAATGTAAACTTGCTCCATGAATAAAACCCAACAAAGAACACATCACTGACAGCCTGTATAATTTATGTTCTTTGTTTATGTTGTTCATGTAAATGTGACATTACCTGCCCTTTTTGATTTAGTTTGAGTGTGCTCAAAAACAAAGAATAACACAAGACATTACATTTCTCTGTGTACAGTGAATATCTATCATTTGTGTACTGCATTTTTTCTTTCTTTTTGGTGAGAAGTTGCTGTGAAGATGGGCATTTTTTTTTATGAAATCTACAAAGTTTTTATATTAAAAGTGGAAATGTTTTTTGTGTACAGTTATCAGCAAATATTGTGTGTGCGTGGAGTGTGACCCATCTGTTCGATACCTTTTTGATGTCATTTTTTTTCAAAAACGATGGTGGGGAAAACGTTCACCCATGGATTCTTGCGTGACATTAAACAAATTCAGATTTGATGTGTCTGAGAGGGTTTATGTGTAAATGAGAGAGTGGGGGAGTGTGTGAAGGTGGAGTGGGGGTGTGTGAGGGTGGAGTGGGTATGTGTGTGAAGGTGGAGTGGGAGTGTGTTTGAGGGTGGAGTGGGGGTGTGTGGGGGTGTGTGTGAGGGTGCAGTGGGGGTGTGTGTGTGAAGGTGGAGTGGGGGTGTGTGTGAGGGTGGAGTGGGGGTGAGGGTGGAGTGTGGGTGTGTGTGAAGGTGGAGTGGGGGTGTGTGTGGAGTGGGGGTGTGTGTGAGGGTGGAGTGGGGGTGTGTGAGGGTGGAGTGGGGGTGTGTGTGGAGTGGGGGTGTGTGTGGAGTGGGGGTGTGTGTGAGGGTGGAGTGGAGTGGGGGTGTGTGTGGAGTGGGTGTGTGTGAGGGGGGTGTGTGTGAAGGTGGAGTGGGGGTGTGTGTGAAGGTGGAGTGGGGGTGTGTGTGAAGTGTGTGAGGGTGGAGTGGGGGTGTGTGTGGAGTGGGGGTGTGTGTGATGGTGGAGTGTGTGAAGGTGGAGTGGGGGTGTGTGTGATGGTGGAGTGGGGGTGTGTGTGTGAAGGTGGAGTGGGGGTGTGTGTGATGGTGGAGTGGGGGTGTGTGTGAAGGTGGAGTGGGGGTGTGTGAGGGTGGAGTGTGTGTGAGGGTGGAGTGGGGGTGAGGGTGGAGTGGGGGTGTGTGTGGAGTGGGGGTGTGTGTGGAGTGGGGGTGTGTGGAGTGGGGGTGTGTGTGGAGTGGGGGTGTGTGTGATGGTGGAGTGTGTGAAGGTGGAGTGGGGGTGTGTGTGAGGGTGGAGTGGGGGTATGTGTGCATGAGTGTTCAAGGAGAGATAAAAAGAAAGTGTGTGTTCGTGCTGAGGGTTAGATACTGACTCAACTTCATTTTACATTAATAAAACGGCACAGTGCCTTGTCTTACAACCTGTCCTTACACTGAAATAAAACATGTATCATAGGCTTACGTATAACACTGACAAGAATGATTAAATAAAAGTGCAATGCCTTTGGCATAGTCGTCAACCACCCAAAGCACTGCATATCCCCAGTGAAGCACAAATCGGCCATCCCTCCCTCTCACACACACACATGATAATGTCACACACACACACACACACAAACAGAGAACAGATGCTCAGATAGATTTGAGAGCGCATGCGGGAGAGGGGGAGAGAGAAAGAGAGCTTTAAACCCAAATATACAAAGAGGAAGAAACTGACAAAGTGAGAGAGACCACGCGCACACCTCCCCCCCCCCCCCCACCACAAACACACACAGCAATGCAAAACACTCACTTAGACACACCAATCCTTTCAAACACACACAAGCACACACAATCACACTCACAAACATAGACACTCTCTCTGTCACTCTCACTCACACACACACAATCTCACTCTCTCTCTGACACCAGGCATGGGAATTGAAAAAAATAAAAAAGGTTGAAAATGGCTGCTGTGAGCATGCCCCCCCGGAATTTTTTTTCTCCAAAGAACCCAAATGGTGCAATTTGGTGTCATCTAAGCTCCAAGTTTGCCATTAAATTCAGTTTTTAGAACCATTTTTGCCTCCCCCATTTATTTTTTCGGCGGACACTTTTGCTTTTTCGGCGGAACAAAACAAAAATTCGGCGGAAATTTGCCTTTCGGCGGACAATTCCCATGCCTGACACACATACACGCGCACTCAAACCCTGTTCTGTCTCTCTCAAACACTAACACACAAGCACACAAACATGTACACACACACACAACCAACCAGTGGAGATAACTTTGGTACTAAAAATTGGTGGAAACTAGTTAAATCATTCTTATCAAAGAAAGGATCAGACCCCAATGAAATTCCTCCTTTGACGTCAAACGGAACAACCTACTATACTAACCTAGAAAAAGCAAACTTGTTCAACGACTTCTTTATCCAACAGTCCATTGTCGAAGACGATATGTCAGACATTCCTGAAGTACCAAGGCTTCCTTGCAGAATAAACACTCTCACACTTTCAGTCGAAGAAGTTATAAATACGATTAACAAACTAGACAAAACAAAAGCAGTCGGTCCAGACGAAATCCACAATAGAATTTTAATTGAGAGCTGCGAAGTGATTTGTGACAGCCAAGAATTTGTGTGTGTGTTTAAACAAAATGCGCTGAGAACAGCCATTGTTGAAACTGTATTAGATTTAAGGATAAATTGAAGCTTTCATTTTTCTAAATGCATGCTAATTTTAATTTGTTTTTGTTCAATCGGAAAGGGTACATCTTTATTTTTAAAACTCTTTCTGGTATGTCGTATAACAACAGAACTAATATCTCAAATGACTTAAGATTTCGTGTGTAGTTTACGACATGTGTTAGCACAAATCTCCGAAAGTTTGAAGGCAATGCATTGGCGAGTTACTCAAATGTATCATTCTTTATCTCATTACCCGCTAAAACGGCTTCAAAAACTGCCTTTTATGTTCCACTGTATCGACACTACGTCATGTGAACTCAATCTGTTTTCTGAATAAGTTATGGGAATAAACGGCCTTTCCAGTCATATAATTGGTTTTACGATAAGCGGCCTCATCAGAAAGATCTGCACTCAAACGCATGTGTACAGGTTTTTTTTATGACGATTAGTGTAGAATGAAATCGTTTGATGGGGGCTCTGTGATGGTCCGGGGAGAGATTACCTTACGTTGTAGGACATCTCACTACCGATTAGTTGGAGATTAAGTAGTGATCGCTGCCGGGATAAGATTTTGCAGTTTTTCGTTGTAAGAAATACTACTGTTGTGAATTTGAAATCAGAGGGTTGTCTAGAGTAACAAGCTCAAGCGTTGTTTTCGCTGGCATGTTTGACGTGATATTTTCTGGAGACAGTCCTCAGTCCTTCAATAAAACAATACAGAACAAATTAAATCATTTAACCTTTTCATTTTTGTGTGGCATGCGTTTGAAAAAGTGGTCCTTAACTTTTGTTGAAGGGTATATATATAAGTGAAATAAATGTTGAATAAACGAACTGAAAAGGTGTGTATGTGTGTGTGTAAGTGTGATGATACAGCATGCATTTAACTGCAGCAAGCAAATTATGAGTGAAAGGATGCTTTTCTTGGTTTCTGAAAACAGTTTGTTCATCTGAAGGTTTTATACTCTTACTTGACCATTTTTAGTGTAGTTTCAGCCGTGACACACACAATGTTTACAAAAACATATTTTATTGACCCAGTACCAAGACATGCAATGGGTACAATACCTGTCTTAAAAACAGAGCAACACACACAGTTTGCACATTCTTCACTTGAATACAAAAGAAGTTCACCAAATACTTCCACTCTCATTAATTTTACACTATCTTTCTTTCTTTATTTGGTGTTTAACGTCGTTTTCAACCATTCAAGGTTATATCGCGACGGGGGAAGGGGGGAGATGGGATAGGGGAAAGGGGGGGAGATGGGATAGAGCCACTTGTTAATTGTTTCTTGTTCACAAAAGCACTAATCAAAAAATTGCGCCAGGGGCTTGCAACGTAGTACAATATATGACCTTACTGGGAGAATGCAAGTTTCCAGTACAAAGGACGTAACATTTCTTACATACTGCTTGACTAAAATCTTTACAAACATTGACTATATTCTATACAAGAAACACTTAACAAGGGTAAAAGGAGAAACAGAACCTGTTAGTCGCCTCTTACGACATGCTGGTTAGCATCGGGTAAATTCTTTCTCGTCCCAACCAATATGGGACTCCCCCTAACCCGCGGGGGGGTATTAATTTTACACAATCATGAAGTGAACTGAGTGGATTAAGCAGTATAACAGTAGTTTTATTCTTATATATATGCACACGGTTTTATCATTCAATATGGAGACTTATCTGCAAAACAAAATAACATCATGTGAAAAATATGATGGGTTAGACAAATGTTTACAGTTTCGAAATCTCTTGAGCTCCTTGAAAATAAATCTGTGGAAAAAAGTCCATGACGCATAATGTCGGACGTTCCTAAAGGTCTTCATATGAATGATGATAAAATACATGTAGTTAAGTATGTTTGAAAGAAACTTACTTAAAAAGCTACAAGTACACTAACATCACCAACAATATTTCTGAGATCAGTCTCTTTGTTTGGGAAAAAACTGAAATGTACAGAAGCAAAATAAACTGAAACTGTACATTTTTGTAAATGAAAGAAAGAAACAAATTATAAAAAAAAAGTTTAAAATTTTTCTCAAATGCATATCTTATTTTTGAGCCTGTGTATGCATTTTCATAAGATCTAGGGATAGTTGTCATCTCTGAGTTATTAAGGGTCTCTACTATATCTTATAAAAAAAAAAGTCAATCTTCAATAAACAATAAGAAAGAAATCCATGATCAACATGTACAATTTAAATTGTGATGCTTGTATCAAATGTGTGTGAAAGATCAACTTCAGTTTACTCCTTAAAAACTATGCAATAGATCACATTCTTGGGTGTAAACCAAAAAACCGTTGTCTCATCTGCATTAACAGCAGACAATACAACAAAATACAAAGTAAGCAAAAGGAAGAGCTATTTAACAGAATTTTCTGTCAACAGAAAAGCAAACCTGATCAAATAGGGACTACTCACTAACAAGATGTTGCAACCATTGGTTAACTCATTGTCTCCCAGGTACGGATATATCCGTACCCACTCATATGGCTCTATCTGACCAGGTATTGATATATCCGCTCAGACCGTTAGCTTCAGTCGCTTCCTGCAAGTGTAACGTCCATCAAACGCCTGCATTCCAGCGTGTTGATACACAGTTACTACAATTCTGAGTGACCTGCTGCAGCACAGCTGGCCTCGGCTAAAAAAAAACTTGGCCAACATAGGTGGGGTAGAAACGAGCTACTTTCGCATTCAGAAGAAATTATCTATCCTATTGCAACAATTGTAACATTCAAATACAAATGATCATCAGAGAATGTGAACTTATAGGATTCATTGAACTTGAGCACTAAACAAAGTGTATCATCTTTCAGGTTCTACAAGGCACTGTGGGGTGGTCAAAAAGTTAGCAGAGTGATGGTGAATAACTAAGAAGCTGTGATGTGAAGACCATTAACAAAAGACGCAACAATTAGTGTGAGGAAAACTTTTGTTTTTGTTTTTCAACTACATGGGATACACCTATCAAATTCTTACCAACAAAACTGGTTTTGATTGAGCAATCAACGGGGTTCTTTCTTTCCTTATTTGGTGTTTAACGTCCTTTTCAACCGTTCAAGGTTATATCGCGACGGAGGGAAGGGGGGTGATGGGATAGAGCCACTTGTCAATTGTTTCTTGTTCACAAAAGCACTAATGAAAAATTTGCTCCAGGGGCTTGCAACGTAGTACAATATATTACCTTACTGGGAGAATGCAAGTTTCCAGTACAAAGGACTTAACATTTCTTACATACTGCTTGACTAAAATCTTTACAAACATTGACTATATTCTATACAAGAAACACTTAACAAGGGTAAACGGAGAAACAGAATCCGTTAGTCGCCTCTTACGACATGCTGGGGAGCATCGGGTAAATTCTTTCTCGTCCCAACCAATAAGGGACTCCCCCTAACCCGCGGGGGGCATCAACGGGGTACTAATGAGGGAGGAAAAACTCTTACCTGAATAACCACGTAAGTTAGTCTACCTGACTAACCTCATAAGTTAGTCATAGTGCACTTTGCCATTCGTTTCACTGAGATTAGCAAACCTGATTATGCAAGAACGTTTAAAACAAATCTCATGACAGGTGTGGGAAGATATATCAGACACACTAACTCACACCCACACATCAAGTGTTAAAAATAAATACATTCAAAAACACAATAACATTATGTGTTTAGGTAAAGCACTGCCAAGAAAACAGAAATTTACAATATATGCTTATAAAATCTTGATGCAATATCACTATATCAAAAGAAACAATTTGATCTTGTCAGCTGAGGGTTTCTTTCAAGAAATATGCCAATGTGACGCACACAGCATCATAGGCATACTGCAATCAACTCATTCATAATTATTGTTTTACCCTTTAACACATATGTGAACCATTCTTACAAGAGAGATGAAAATACAGACAAAATCTGAAAGCTCCGTTTGTAGTGAAACTACTAACAGAGCAAAGCTGTGTTTTATACTGCATTTTATAAGTGCTGATTTTGACAAATAAAGGCATTGCAGCTTGGGTTTTAACATTTACAAATAATCATACATTTACATAAAAATCTCAAGTCCGATACACAGGAGATTCCAATCTGAGCTCCTGCATAAATAAGCCATTCAGGAACAGTACAAATGTGTGCAATCTGCTACATGTAGTCTCAAAATAACTGTGGCACTACCAAATGTTAACCACAAATTTAAAATTATTTTCACCTGAAAGATATTTTCCTCAGCTTTCAAGTAATGTTTTAATATGTTCGTCCCTTTTGTGAGAATGGGTCTGAAATACATGTAATACTAAGTCATTAAGAATATCTAAACACACACACACACTCACTGACTCTCTCTCATTTGCACAGAAGCATGCAATTAAGCATGCACACTGGCACTCTGTGTTCTTTCTTTATTTGGTGTTTAACGTCGTTTTCAACCACGAAGGTTTTATCGCGACGGGGAAAGGGGGGAGATGGGATAGAGCCACTTGTCAATTGTTTCTTGTTCACAAAAGCACTAATCAAAAATTTGCTCCAGGGGCTTGCAACGTAGTACAATGTATTACCTTACTGGGAGAATGCAAGTTTCCAGTACAAAGGACTTAACATTTCTTACATACTGCTTGACTAAAATCTTTACAAACATTGACTATATTCTATACAAGAAACACTTAACAAGGGTAAAAGGAGAAACAGAATCCGTTAGTCGCCTCTTACGACATCCTGGGGAGCATCGGGTACATTTTTCCCCCTAACCCGCGGGGGGAACTCTGTGTTCTGTTTGAGCCATTATATACTTTTAATGTTTAAAAATATTGTGCTGCAAAATACACAACCAACTATCCCTATCAAGTTTTATTCAGCATGACATGCGTAAAGATCAACAGTTTAGATAATAATATAAATCATACTTAAATACAACCTGGTTGTGTTCAGCTGTTCTTTGCACAAAAGATGACAAGAAATAAATTGCGAGTAGTGTTTGAAATGTATCTGCCTGACAGAAAAAAATGCAGGACAAAAATAAATCTTGCTGAAGAACACTATAATATATACAAATGATGTGAGCTTTCGGCAATGATTTATTCAAAAGGCAGAAAATTTTCTCTCTGAAGTTTAAAGTGCTTCACATGAACGTGTTTACTCTCCCTCTCTCTCTCAAACACACACACACACATTTTGATCACCAGAATATGCAGCTGGGAGGCAAACCCAAACAGTGGAACAGTTCCCCTGCGTACAGCACACACAAAAGTTTCCTCACACAACCTTCTCAGCCATATGCATCATCAGTTCAGCTCAGCAAGAATGCTCTGATCGACAGACAGAGCAAACACTCTTCACAGCATATTGACTCACTAAGCATTTATCATGGGAATGCCACGGTTATGCATTCATCACAGGAATGCCGTACATTGATCAGAAAATATCTCTTCTATCACCAATCAAAAAAATGCCTCAATGATAATGAAGACAGGGGAAAGGTTGTTTACAGCATAAGGATGCATTAAGACTTAATCAGAGAATACTAGCACAGCATGCATTTATTACCAGGCACAGGCACAGCAAACGGTCATCAAAATATGCTTTACATCATAGGGCCTCCAGGGCTAAAACAGGCCAGCTTCCCTGATATTCAGACTGAGAAAATATTCATCAGAGCATGCACAGTTATACAAAGTAGCATTCACAGTACGGCACATCATTCATAAAACAAGAAGGGCAAAGCCCATACGACTCACATGCTTGACCTTGACCTTTACATGACCTTGACCTTCAGGGTCAAGGTCAAATAACTAAACCTAGCAATGACATCATACACTAAGAACTGCTTTACACATTTTTCCTACCAAAATACATGGGACCTTGACCCAAGGTCAAGGTCATCCAAGGTCATGCAACACAAAGCTGTTAATTCAAGACATAGGAAGTACAATGGTGCTTATTGGCTCTTTCTACCATGAGATATGGTCACTTTGAGTGGTTCACTACCTTATTTTGGTCACATTTCATAAGGGTCAAAGTGACCTTGACCTTGATCATATGTGACCAAATGTGTCTCATGATGAAAGCATAACATGTGCCCCACATAATTTTTAAGTTTGAAACAGTTATCTTCCATAGTTCAGGGTCAAGGTCACTTCAAAATATGTATACAATCCAACTTTGAAGAGCTCCTGTGACCTTGACCTTGAAGCAAGGTAAACCAAACTGGTATCAAAAGATGGGGCTTACTTTGCCCTATATATCATATATAGGTGAGGTATTCAATCTCAAAAACTTCAGAGAAAATGTGAAAAATAGCTGTTTTTAGACAACATTTATGGCCCCTGCGACCTTGACCTTGAAGCAAGGTAAAGATGCTATGTATGTTTTTTGGGGCCTTGTCATCATACACCATCTTGCCAAATTTGGTACTGATAGACTGAATAGTGTCCAAGAAATATCCAACGTTAAAGTTTTCCGGACGGACAGACGACTCGGGTGAGTACATAGACTCACTTTTGCTTCGCATGTGAGTCAAAAAAAGGCTGATGGTAGAAAACTTCAGATTCATTTTTTTAATGGCTCCCCAGACATACAGACGCGGCTAAGACTCATCACAGCACTTTCATCACAGGATACAGACATGCCAAATGCTTCATCAGAAAATGCTGCCAGACATTAATCAAAACAACACAAGAGGACTTGAATTAATCCCGCCAAGCTTACTTGTGGACCAATAGCTCCACAGATTTCACACATTGCAAAAAACAGCCCCGACTTTGAACACTTACAACATTCTTCACACACCTTTTAACATCCATTAAGAGTCAGCATCCACACATACAAACAGCTTAACATTCATCAAAAAACACTTGTGCTCTTCAACCTCCACTTTCGTTTCTTTTTCATTACTTTACTTAACTAAACTTCCCAGAAATGTGAGAGATGCACACCACAATCCACACACAATGCCAGCAATGATCAGGAAAACTCCACTATCAGGCGTACCCACGCCAACATTCATCAGAGGTTGTTGATACCATTGGGCCTCCCAGACCTATAATTCTGGACAGCGTATCCACTGTACATACAGAAACATGATTTTCACATCGCCAGCTAACCAAAATACAGACCCTCAAGATCTTTAACTTAGGACACTGTCCTTACAGACACAAGATTTTCAGCACTGCTATCGACACAAAATGCAGACGCTGTGGATCCTCATAATCTAATGCTGGACAGTTTCCACGTTCGCAAGCACGTCCTCACACACACACGATTTCAGCATTGCGATCAACAGAAAATGCTGACTGCTGAGACCCTCCTAATCTAACTGTGGACAGTTTCCATACCACACACACACACACACATAAATATTTCAACACAGCCTTCATCAGCTAGAAGGTTCAGCTCCCACCAGCACAAACACACGCATACACACAATCATATTTGAACACGGCCTTCATCGGCTAGAAGGTTCAGCTCCCACCCACACAAACACACCAAATGTTGATACGCACACACACGACCCCAAACATTCAACACAGCCTACATCAGCTAAAAGTAAAATGCTCAGCTCCCACCCACACAAACACTCCAAACATTGATCAAACAATATCAACGCCCAACAGCTCCACTTCCTCGTCCCGCGGCGGTTTCCTGAGGTGGAGGAACTCCTGTAGGTTGTGCTTGACGCCCTTGTTGTAGGGGTTGTAGAACTTGCCCTTGCCGTCCTTCAGGTAGTCGTACCGCTTGTGGTTGATTCGCTCGTTGGTGGTCACGTTGTAGGCCGCGTGAACCATCTGGGGAAGGAAGATGGAACAGTGAGACTGGGAACATCCCAAAAGGAAATTCAGATAAAACACAAGACTTTTTAATACATTAACCACACTCGTCTACTTATTAATCTGATTTTGTTTCTTTTTCTTATTACTCTCATCTTGGGGAAGGGAGATCAAACATTGAGACTGGGAACATCCCGAAAGGAAATTTAGACAAAACACATGACCCCCCCTTTCAAGACCCCCCCCCCTCCCCCATTTAAGACTCCCTTCCTTTCAAAACTCTCTTTTCCCAGACTTTCTGTTCATAACCTTTGTAAATTTACCCCCATTTTAAGACTCCCTCCTTTTTAAGACCTGATGTTCTCAGATTTGTGGAGGTCTTAACTGCTCCTCTCATCTCAAAATTGAAAAAAAGAACACTGACAACATCTTTATTCATACAAAATATGCTCAAAACCCTGCATAAAAACTACCGCGATAACTGAACTTGTCAAACATTTGGTTCCTTCTTCCAAAGCATATTGATGCTAAATCATGTACGTACAAGCTTACAATCTAAACACGTCCTGGGATTTCCTCAAAGACCGGTCTCAGTTATACATCTTAGATAAATAAACATAAAATTGGTTTTGACATAGCTTTATATGTTAAAACAAAAATAGACAATAAATAAAAATGTAACAAAATATTTTAAGAAAGCCCGTTCTCTCCTGTTTCTATCACATCAGTTACAGTATCACATATGCCATACATGTAACAACCAAATAAACCGAAGTAAACAATCATCTTATCATCCAATTCAAGCAGTCCTCCTTTCATCTTATGATGTGAACTGTCAACCGCCATCATATTTTCAGTGTTATCATTTGGTCCACAGACACAAGACAGTTTCTGCCTAGTTTCATCTTCATCTTCAAAGTTAGAAAGTATTCATTGGTCGCTCTGAATAAATTAAATCTCAAATTAGTAAAAAAGAAAAAAAACAAGAGGCGAAGCCTTCAAGGCTCACGTAAGAAATCGACAAACAGTAACACAAACTCAATCACTCCGTCACACATACACACACACACACACACACACACACACACACACACACACACACACACACACAGTAAGCATAGGTGAAACTGTGCAAGAAGGCGAGACCCTGGATCTGCCAAGTAGTCTCGGCCCGCTCACAATAACAATGACCGAGACGTTCAGTAATTCCTTTGCGTGACGTCTAACCCTCTTACGTCATAATGTGACGTCTTCAAATAGTTTCTATCACACACGTCAAACACTTTTGACCGAGACTGACGTAATCCATAGACTCGGAAATGTTAAAGTTTCTATCACACACACACACACACACACACACACACACGCACGCACGCACGCACGCACAGACAGACAAAGTTTATCATCGCATAGGCTACACTTACGTGAGCCAAAAAAGTCTCTAAAATAGAGGGAATTCTACAAAGTTCCGGAAGACCGAGCTAATAAAACGAAGTTTTCAAAGACAGAAAGTTTCAATATTGAGGGTCTTAAAACATACCTTCACTGTGTCAGCCACTAGTGTTTTCAAAAGAAACATTTTTGTTTTGCCTTGCCTCTATTACAACACACTTTACCGATGGTTAGGAACACACTTTACAATAGATTTCTTTGAAGAAAGTGATGCTACTGTTTCTGTTATTGTTGTTAAGGTCGCCTTACCGCAGCACCAAATACAAAGACGGCTACTCCTTCAAAGAAAATCATGAGTATGCTACTGTTTCTGTTATTGTTGTTAAGGTTGCCTTACCGCAGCACCAAATACAAAGACGGCTACTCCTTCAAAGAAAATCATGAGTATCAACCCGACGAGGTAATCCGGTCGCCACGGATACCCTTCCAGGGCCATGATGAAGACGGAAAAATACATGGTGAACAGCCCGCACAGAGTCACACACAATGTGAAGATGACAAATGTGATTCTGCAAAAAAGGGAGGGCACCATATGCTTCATACAAACCCGCTCACAAAATCTAGTATGGCGGTGCTGTGCGTGCTCCTCGTGCAAGCTTGCTTTGGACGGCAAAAGTCAGTGACAATTTCCTCTTTTTGTTGTTATTATCCTCAATGCCCAGCACTGAGTGTAACACTGACCCTGAGAATGGATTCTCAAAATCTGTCAAATGCCAGAACCTGACGAAAGAACTACGTCTGAAGGGAAACGACCAGTGCGAGAAACTAGCCGTTACCAAGAAACTACCTAGACACAACCCAACTATCCAGCTATCATCTGCGTGCTTTTTCTGTCTGACACAAAAGAGAGTGCTTACCGACATGTACCACACGACGAGGATCATGACAGAGAAAAAGGCCACCTGGACGCCCCCAAGAAAGACCAGCCAGTCCCACTGTATGTCAAATAGCATGTGATAGATGAAGTAGTTGGCGATGCTAGTCATGAGCAATATGCTGGTGAGAAAGGCGAAGAACCAGACCCTACAAGGGACAGAACAAAACAAAAACAACATGTACTGGTTAGAGTCTTCACACCTCCTCACCTCAAAACATGACAGTAGATGATTTTCGGAAATCACTCCGTCAGGTTTGTATGGCTTGTAGAAGAGTGACCTTTTCTTGCAAAACCTTGTACAAATTTTGGAGGGGCCAATCACTAGCAAGGGGTGTGAGAGAAATATGTGTGTCTTTCCAGGTATTCCCCACAGAACCCTCGCAAGTGATTGGCCCCTTCAATATTTGTACGAGGTTTTGCAAGAACCACAACCTATACAAACCCGACGGAGTGATTTTGGGAATTCGTCTATAAGGAAAAGCTCTGTTGGGATTTCCAAGGGTCGTCAAAGAGTTGTACAGCTTGAATCTGAGGCACAGGACCATGACATCACAGAAAAAATGACCTTCCATGTGCATGTTTTGAAAAGAAAAACGACATCACATCAAGTACCGTAAAATCCCTAGCAAACGCCCACCCTCCTCCGCACAGATTTCGAGTAAAAGTAGGGGGTGGGCGTTTGCTAGGTAATACACACCTTTGCAAGATAAAGTGTCATCACATTTTCACGAGAAAAAAAAGTTATACAACCATGTGATTTATGCAATTCTAATGAAAAATAAACACACCGTTTGTTTACACAAATAAAGATCAACGATCTGTGATAGAAAAAAAAGAAGAAAAAAGAAAAAGAAAACAAGTCGCTTAATGCGAAAATACAACATTTAGTCAAACTCAGTCGAACTCACAGAATGAAACTGAACGCATTGCATTTTTTCCGCAAGACCGTACACTCGTAGCATCGTTTGTTCACCGCTCGTGGCAAAGGCAGTGACATTAACAATCCAGAAAAGCGCGGTAGCGGTTGCGCTGAGGAGGATAGCACGCTTTTCTATATCTCTATTCTTTTTAACTCTCTGAACGTGTTTTTAATCCAAACATATCATATCTATATGTTTTTGGAATCAGGAACGGACAAGGAATAAGATGAAATTGTTTTTAAATCGATTTCGGAAATTTAATTTTATTCATAATTTTTATATTTTAAATTTTCAGAGCTTGTTTTTAATCCGAATATAACATATTTATATGTTTTTGGAATCAGAAAATGATGAAGAATACGATAAACGTAATTTTGGATCGTTTTATAAAAAAATAATTTTAATTACAATTTTCAGATTTTTAATGACCAAAGTCATTAATTAATTTTTAAGCCTCCAAGCTGAAATGCAATACCAAAGTCCGGCCTTCGTCGAAGATTGCTTGGCCAAAATTTCAATCAATTTAATTGAAAAATGAGGGTGTGACAGTGCCGCCTCAACTTTTACAAAATGCCGGATATGACGTCATCAAAGACATTTATCGAAAAAATGAAAAAAACTGTCTGGGGATATCATTCCCAGGAACTTTCATGAAAAATGTCATAAAGATCGGTCCAGTAGTTTAGTCTGAATCGCTCCACACACACACACACACACACACAGACACACACACACACACACACCACAACCCTCGTCTCGATTCCCCCCTCTATGTTAAAACATTTAGCCAAAACTTGACTAAATGTAAAAAGAACACAAGTGACCTTGATTGTTTTAATTCTCAGAATAACGTCAGCACAAACACAGTTTTTTGTTTGGAGATCTGGTAGGGTTGATGATCATGGGCTCATTCTAGTCCTTCGAAGTCAACATCATCGTCTTCACTGTCGTCTCCACTCTCAGCTTCTTCTGGAGCATCTCCATTGCCATGATGGTTAGCGCCGATTTCATCTGGAAACCACTCAAGTATTTCATCATCTTGGGAACCCTCCATGGCGTTTGAAATTGCGCACCTGAGAAAGGACGTAACGATCGTTTCAGGTCGTATGTTCTCCCACGCTCTGCTGACCCAGCTGATGACGTCTTGCATTCTAGGCTGCTTGAGGTTGCCAGCAGCTGTCGGTGGTCTTGCTTCTCTCAGTCCACTCAACCCGGCAGTCTCTGATGCCATCTTTAAAAGGTTTGGTGAAACCGACATCGACTGGCTGGGTTAAAGCTGTGCTGCCTGCAGGCACAAAGACCAAGTCAACTTGCTGTGCGGCAAGCGCTTCTCTGACTTCCGGCTGGGTCTTGTGAGCGCTGTAGCGGTCCAGAAGAAGGAGGCGACGCTCTTCTGCTGGCCTAAGAACACGCTGAATCCAGGTCAGGATGGTGTTCCTCGTCATCCATCCATTTGTGGATGCATACAAACGCACATTGTCTGGTACTCTCAACTGGAGAAGGACGCGAAGTGGAATGTGTCCGTTTCTCTTCCGAAAAAAAACCCCACCCAAAAACCCGGGGTGGGCGTTTGCTAGGTAGTGACCCCTCTGCACAACTTTTGGCCCAAAGTGGAGGGTGGGCGTTTGCTAGATACTGGGCGTTTGCTAGGGATTTTACGGTAAACACAGCATGAATGACTGAGTCTGCTTGATACAGTGACTTTTTCTCTCTTAACATGCACAGTGGCGCTCATTATTTACTGTTACAACATAGTGACTTGCCTCTACTGATCAGTGCTTGCCTCAGATTGAAGTGGTGCAACACACCCCATGCAAATCATGACAGAGTTTTATCCAGAAAATGTCTATTAACACAGCAAATTAAATTCTACTACAGTGGAACCCCCCCTTTTAAGACCCCCTGACGGGCGCTGTGGCGGGGTGGTAAGACGTCGGCCTCTTAATCCGAAGGTCGAGGGTTCGAATCCCGGCCGCGGCCGCCTGGTGGGTTAAGTGTGAAGATTTTTCCGATCTCCCAGGTCAACTTATGTGCAGACCTGCTGGTGGCTTAACCCCCTTCGTGTGTACACGCAAGCACAAGACCAAGTGCGCACGGAAAAGATCCTGTAATCCATGTCAGAGTTCGGTGGGTTATAGAAACACGAAAATATCCAGCATGCTTCCTCCGAAAACGGCGTATGGCTGCCTAAATGGCGGGGTAAAAACGGTCATGCACGTAAAATTCCACTCGTACAAAAACACGAGTGTACGTGGGAGTCTAAGCCCATGAACAAAGAAGAAGAAGAAGACCCCCTAATTTAAGACTCCCTCCCTCTTAAGACCCTGTTTTCTTAGACTTTCTGTTCATAACCTCTGCAAATGTACCCCCATTTTAAGACTCACTCCTTTTTAAGACCTGAATTTCTCATTTTTATGCAGGTGTTAAACGGGGGGTTCCAGTGTATACAGCGTAGAAGGAAAGCTAGTAATATTGGATGAGAAATCACAAATATGTAGAAAATGTCAAGATGGAATCCTTTTCAAAATATGTACACATGAGAAATCAAACTGTAGACTGTACAAGCAAAAGCTGCTACATGCAGTCAGCGAAGAAGAGTTTGGTCCAAGTGAAGCAGAGGAAGAAACCAACAGATGGGGTATGTTAGTTTTATTTTGTAAACAATCTTACCACTTTTATCTCAATATTTCACCTAAAGGTTATCTAAGAATTTACAAATTAGTTGTGTCACGAACAGCTACGCTGTATATGTACACTTGTTCATTGTTAATTTAAAACTTAGCAGGATGGTGGAATAGATGTTCACTTTCAACTGACTGAAATAAAAACTTGTTAATGAGATGCCTTATCACGTTCTGAATATCTCAGAACCCGTCCTGAAAGAGTTAGTGAGCCTAATCGAAAAGAGTGGAGTGGATCAACTTTCTTGATGTGTTTATGTTAGTATTCAAACAAGGAAAAGCTGTGTTCAAAGCTTTGAGTTATTATGATTCAAATAACTATAGTTAGTGGGAGCTGCCCTGGTGACCACCTCTGGATAATGACCATCTGCCCACAACGACACCCCCCCCAAAGGACCACAACTGGGTTTTTTTTCTACATAATTCATCTTACCATAGCGACCCCCTGTCTATAAAGACTAGTTTCCGTCAGTCCTTTGGGTTGTGTTTTAGACAGGTTCAACAGTACGTTGATACTCCATAGGCCAAAATGTTGACATGTTTTAGTGTGTGTGCTGTCCTTGTGTTGGTGAGTACACATTTCTTTTGCTTTTCTACTTTGTTCATCTCACCCACAACCGGCACGGTTGGCCTAGTGGTAAGGCGTCCGCCCAATGATCGGGAGGTCGTGGGTTCGAACCCCGGCCGGGTCATACCTAAGACTTTAAAATTGGCAATCTAGTGGCTGCTCCGCCTGGCGTCTGGCATTATGGGGTTAGTGCTAGGACTGGTTGGTCCGGTGTCAGAATAATGCGACTGGGTGAGACATGAAGCCTGTGCTGCGACTTCTGTCTTGTGTGTGGCGCACGTTAAATGTCAAAGCAGCACCGCCCTGATATGGCTCTTCGTGGTCGGCTGGGGGTTAAGCAAACAAACAAACAAACAAATCTCACCCACAGTCATTTTGTTGTTCAGAGCACTTTGATATGAAAGGGTTTAAGTGGGAAATCAAACTACAGCAGAACTACAGAACCTCCTTCACCACACACACAGACAATAAAAAGCATTTCGTCAGAGTACAGGAACAATTCATGCTTTAGATAGAACAGGTTAGCTTAAAAAAGTATAAATATTACAACCCACAGCACAAAAAGTTTAGTAAGACGCTAAAAAAGGAGGGAAAAGGCTCATGCAATTGCAAAAAGTGACAATTATGAAGACTCAGTATTGTTAATAATCAGAGGAACAACCATGACAATTGGACTGCACAATCTCTCAGATCATAACTCCATGGGTTATGCAACAGGTTAGAATCAAATACAAACTGCATTGTGGAGAATTAGACCAACTCACAGATAGATAGGGAAAAGACCAACAACAGAATAGTCCTCCAGTGCAAACCTCCCGGAAAGGTTGCAACAAACTTCCTACGTTTAGAACATGTCAAAACAAATAGAACACTGCCACCCTGCAAAATGGGAAAATGATTGAACAAAATGGACATGCCAACAAAAACCTCCAGGCACCTCAGAAAAGGTCGAAGAAGGCCTACGCAAGCAGAGGGAAAAGAGTACTTTTCAATGTGAATATCCATGACAAAAACCTCGCCGCTAGAGCTACTTCAACAATAGGAGACTCCAACCATGTTGCCTCAGGAAGACACGCCAAGAAAGCGAGGGTAAGGCATGAGAGGACGTCAGAGTACAGAAACATGGCTCGACAAAGCACAAAGGTTAGAATTTGGACAAACTGGGCATCATCCAACGTGCAGATCATTGCAAACAATTTCTGACTTAACAGCATGAAGATTAAGCTTGTTAATGTAGCCTACTATTTTCATGCAACGTCTACCAAGCAAGCTTGCACCGAGCACATGCCATGCACTTTCACACCCTTCAAGTCAAGTAAAGTCAAATGTCACGACATCTCTGCTTCAAGTCACGTTATGTCAAATCTACGCTCATACATATGATTCATGAATAAACATATAAATAAATAGAAACTGACTATTCATAGCTGTCATTTCATTGTTATTGAACAGATTCAGCATATTTTAAAGAAAATTGGTATTATTCTTTCAACTTCCATTCTAATCATAGTTTTCTTTCTTTTGCCTGTAGTTTTTATGTCTGCAAAAATTGCAAGTAAGGAAACAAGCGGCAAGGCAGAGGCATGAAATTGAAAGGGAAAAGGGTGAGGTGTGGTGTAAGTTGGGATGCAGGATTGATAAAGGAGGTCAAAGACACAAAATGCAATAAATGACAATAATGGATAGTCTGGTATCTTGTAAACAAACAAAGACACAATACATTTTTATGCAATACCCACCATTTCAATCCCAAATGAAAATGTCATGCATTAACAAGCAAGTATAGGATAAGCTGTACACTTCTGCCATATGTAAACAGTCACCACTGCCATTTCTCACCACCAAGCAATACAAAACATGCAAACTTCGTACCTTTCTTTCAGTTTTCTGCCTGTGTCTGAGTGCATATCTGTGTACACATGCATGTGTGTCTGTCTGTCTGTGTGTGCATGAAGTGTGTACCGTACTTTCCGGGTGACAAGGCGCTTCGTTATCTAAGACGCACCCCCTTCTTTTTAAAACAAGAAGAGCAAACGCTCGATCGAGTCACTTTCGCAGTTCTGAATATTATATGAGGCATCAGATGGACAGGAAGAAATTGCTATTCACAACACAATGAGTCACGTTCACATAAAATTTGAGCCCGGTCACTTTTATAGTTTCCGAGAAAAGCCCAACGTTAAGTTGTGTGTTGCCGAACAGAAAAGGCTAGTTATCTCCCTTGTTTTTCTGATAACGTTCGTAAAAGGCTACAGATGTAAATACTTTGATGTAAAGAATAATCCTACAAAGTTTCAATCACATCCGATGAACTTTGTCAAAGATATAAAATGTCTAATTTTTCCTTTGACGCTGACCTGTGACCTTGAAAAAGGTCAAAGGTCAACGAAACCATCGTTAAAGTGTAGAGGTCATTGGAGGTCACGACTAAACAAAATATGAGCCCGATCGCTTTGATAGTTTCCGAGAAAAGTAATGTCTAATTTTTCCTTTGACGCTGACCTGTGACCTTGAAAAAGGTCAAAGATCAACGAAACCATCGTTAAAGTGTAGAGGTCATTGGAGGTCACGACTAAACAAAATATGAGCCCGATCGCTTTGATAGTTTCCGAGAAAAGTCCAACGTTAAGGTGGTGTCTACGGACGGCCGGCCGGCCGGCCGGACGGACGGCCGGCCGGCCGGCCGGACAGACTAACACTGACCGATTACATAGAGTCACTTTTTCTCAAGTGACTCAAAAAATTGTAATCCAGTCACCCATTGGACGCAGGGGGCCGATAGGGCGCACCAAAATGACCCAGTTTTTGCCATGAGAGGTGGTTCCCCTGTCATATCTGAGAGAGGAAACACTTCCTGCATCGGGGTCAGTGACCGACTTTAACCGAGTGAAACTATGTGTGCTCTGTGTGTGCGGCCAGATCAAAGGCATTGTGATAGCTGGGTGGCCTTGTTAAAAGACACGACCTTCTTCCCAGGGGTCAATGACCCAGTTTTTGCCATGAGAGGTGGTTCCCCTGTCATATCTGAGAGAGGAAACACTTCCTGCATCGGGGTCAGTGACCGAGTTTAACAGAGTGGAAATCTGTGTGTGCGGCCAGATCAAAGGCAGGGCAGTACCTAGTAGCTGAAACATGCATTATCACAAGTTGTTTGACTGGTACTCAAGCGGTCTCTTTGATTTTTTTCGTATTTCATACACGGATTAGGCGCTTCGTTATACAAGACGCAGGGGTCGAACTCGAGGAAAAAAGTCGCGCCTTATGACCCGGAAAGTACGGTATGTCTCTGAAGTATTATCATAATATAAACTGACCCAGTATTTGCTCATGAGTAATTTAGTTGTTGGGCACATTACTTCAGTTTGAAACCTAACCAACACCTTAACAACCCGTATCAAAACAATTTCCAAACCCACGTTTACCTATGCAGACCACCACAGACTACCAAGGTAAAAAACTGAGCCAAAGAAATAAAATACCTGTTGTGGTATCCCACACAGTTGTGGATGTAGGGACAGTGGTGATCAAACTCTTTGACGCAGCGGTTGCAGTAGCGACAGTGCTTGGCTCGCAGCGGCTTGATCGTACGACAGGTGTGACACAGGTGTTTGAGCGGGTTGTTGCCCTGCTTCCACTCGTCAAAGTGGGCCACCTGCACACGCAAACCAAAGACCAGGTAGTCTTTAATAAATAAAATAGATACTGACTATTCATAATTTTTATTTCATTGTCACAGAACAGATTCAGAGTATTTTACAGAAAATGTGTATTATCCTTTCAACTTTCATACCAGACATAGACAGAAGTGCCATTTTTCAGAGTGGACAATGTGTTATGACCAATATTCTGACCGCTACACGGAGGGAGAAGCAGAAATGAGTGCCAAAACTCACAAGAAAGAGGGAACTGTTGCATGCTTGTGATTATTTGTTTGAGCGTAGACATTTTAATCTTGGCTTTTCAACATAGCAATGTCTTAAAACGTGGCATGCTACTTTCCAGCGTAACAGTTGGCAGCTCTGCAAAGAGCGGTGTCACTGCTGAAACAACACGGACATCTCAAAAAGCAATTCTCGTCTGCTTCTTTAAAGACAACATAATCGGGTTCAACTCCAAATATTTCAGACAAAATATTTATCTCAGTTCCTGCAATATAAGACATATCATTATCAACCCGATATAGATGTTTAAAAACAGCCAAATACACCAGCCAAACTTGAACAAAAAGCACACCTCAGATAAAAATTAAGAAGTCCTACAAAAGCAGAGAGAAAAGGGGGTACTTTTCAAAGTGAATTTCCATGATAGCATCTCACAGCAAAAGCTGCTTCAAATAGTTTCACTAATCTCCCCCGAAAGCGGCGTATGGCTGCCTAAATGGCGGGGTAAAAACGGTCACACACTCGTGCAAAAAACATGAGTACGTGGGAGTTTCAGCCCATGAATGCAGAAGAAGAAGAACATTTTCACTAATCAACAGTGTTGTTCAGAAGTTAGCACATGGTGAACTTGTAAACAATCATCATCAGCCAGGAACACTCAGCTTACCTGTCGTATAGCTTGATCATACTCTGGAATGTTGCGCGGCAAGAAACCTGGGTTGACTGTGTTTGCATGATACAAACTGATCCACATGAAAACATTCACTACCATGAAGACGACGTGTAATGGCTGAAGCTCATAGTATGTCTGTGGTAAACACTGAAAAGAGAAAACAGCAATTAAGTAAGCTAACTTTGTTCAAATGCATTTAAATCTTCAGAACTCTAGAGAACATAAACAGTATGGATAGAAAAGGATTATTCAGGCAGAAGAAAGATTCTGGCATGCTAACCTAAAGCACCAAAACAACACTCACCTTAAAAACGTACATGGGGTAGCCCCACAATAAGACACTGACTAGGAAGAACAGGAGAGGACCCTTCGTGTTACCAGGTGGACCAAATATGATTGCCCTGAAGAAAGAAAAATCTCAATGAATCAGACATCTGAAACTGACTGGCCTGAAACAGCACAAAGAAGTCACAATAAATCACAGACTACAATCAGTCCACAGGTCTACTCAGTAAAGATTAATTTGTAAAATAATACTGTACATATTTCATATCTTTATGTTTGAGTTTCTAGCTCGTGTCACTATATTTAGGTACTTGGATTAATAGCAAATTTTTTGCCAAATCATATATTTTTTATTATAATTATGTTTACTATTATATTAATATCTGGAATCAATATTGTGGACAAAAGAAGCTGTTTGATACGTCAAGAACAAAGTGCAGTTAATCCTGACGCACATCAGCATCTCCTTAGTACACACATATACGTACACATTGTTTTGACTGCTATTGATCAGATTTATAGCAGAAACAAGTGACAAAGAGCAAAGTTTTACCAGAAGTCTATCCTGGGTAACACGCTGGTCCTGAACTTGGCCTCTTTCTTCAGGTATCTGATGATCTGATCGTGTTTCCGACCCACGGCCAGCATCAGCGGGGTCTTGCCGTTCTTGTCAGCTAGGTCGATTTCAACACCATCCTGAACAGAAGGAAACACTCATAAGCACTATGTTGCTGTAGTTGTTGGTTTTTCAAGAAAATCCACATTGTTGTTTAATTAATCTTTTACATCAAAATGCGTGTGTGTGTGTGCGTGCTGCTTGTTTACATGAATCTTTCATGGAAAGATTATTTGTATTCAGCGAGATTGTTGGTTATATAAGAACTGTATTTGTTAGTAAATTTATTTTAATGTTATAATGTTTTAGTCTTCTGTTTGTCTTAATGTTTATGTGCCACCATTGTAATTTCTCAGATTGAGATGATAAAGTTAATATGATATGATTGATTTGATGTCTACTCTCTGCTTTTCCTGCTTGTGTATTATGGAGTTGGTATGTGAATTAAAAAGAGATTACAGCAATTCCCTTGTACGTGTATGCACACTACTCATCCCTGCACAAACACTGCAACATCACCATCTCTCTGTCCGCTCACTTAGCTACTAATTTGAACAGTAATACTGGAACCTATAAAACATGTGTTGTATGCAACAAACATATGACAGCAGAAACCTCTGAAGAAGTCCAATTTTTCATGCAGAATTAGTTTGCAGTGCATATATTCACAGACATATCCATGAAGACTGTAAGGCACATATTTTACCGATAAAGCATTTCAGCACCTGTACTGTTTGCTTGAATACCCATTGTTCAGAACTACCCATGACCGTCCCCCACCCAACACACACAGAGCAACGTTTACCTGTTCACAAAGCTCCTTGACAGCAGTGATGTTGCCGTTAATGCAGGCCAGATGCAGTGGTGTCTGCCAGTAGTTGTCTTTTTGCCGGGGGTTAAAGCCAGAATAAATTAGCAGTCGCATCAACTCAGAGTGACCTGCAACAGCAAGCCTTGCATTTGTAGGAACTTGTCTTTAACATGCAACACTCATAAAATGAGCCTAACAAGTTGTCCCAAGGGTAATAGTACATCCCTGAACTTTTAGAATCAACATAGCTGCATGCACTCTAGACCCTGAATAGACAATGTTTCAAAATAACTGTCCAATACTCTTGCTTTTATTGAGGCAAACTTTCTCATGTGACATCATAGGCCAGTCATTAGCGCGAGGTGTGTCTGAAACACATGGACAAGGAGCATGTGTGGAAATTTTGCCTCAATAAAAGCAAGAGTATTCCCTCTTCACAACCCATACAAACCTGACAGAGTTCATGTGCAGCGGAACCCCCCTTTTGAGACTTCCTCCATTTTAACTCATTGTCTCCCAGGTACGGATATATCCGTACCCACTCATATGGCTCTATCTGACCAGGTACGGATATATCCGCTCAAAATGTTAGCTTCAGTCGCTTCGAGTAACGTCTATCTAACACCTGCATTCCAGTGTGTTGATACACAGTTACTACACAGTTACTACAATTCTGAGTGACCTGCTGCAGCACAGCTGGTCTCGGGTAAAAAAAACCTTGGTCAACATAGGTGGGGTAGAAAGTGTTAAGATCCTGTTATCTCAGGCTTTTTTTTTGCTTAACCTCTGTAAATTTACCCCCAGTTTAAGACTACCTCCTTATTTAGACCTGATTTTCTCAGATTTTTGGAGGTCTTTAAAGGTGGGTTCCACTGTATTCACATTCTTAATCTTCTTCTTCTTCTCTTCTTCTGCGTTCCCAATGATTCTTATTCTGTTGCTGCCACACTGTCCAGCAGTAAGTCTCACCTTTGAAGGCTGCCCAGTGCAAGGCGTTGTCACCATCCTTGTCTGTGAGTTGCAGCCTTGCCCCTTTGCCCATGAAGTAGCCCGCCAACATTGTCTGCCCGTACTGGCAGGCCACGATGAGGGGGCTGCAGCCCTTGTTGTCAGGGGCGTCGATAGAAACACCGGCCTGTATCAAGATGTCCACCACCGCTATGTGGCCGTTGACCGCTGCCCAGTGGATGGGGTGTGCTCCCAGGTCATTGTTGCTGGGCTCGTCGATTGGTCCCTGCAGTCAACAAGGAAGTTTCGTTCATAAAATAAATGACATGGTTTCTAATGGGCGGTTCTGGTGAGGTTATGCCCCCTCTTTCTTTCGGCTGGTAACTGGCGCCACCTCGCGGCAAGATCACACGAGAAAGAAAAAAACACTTGCATTGGTCCCAAATAGCATATCGGTTTGGTAACAGTTCGTGTGTAAGTCGTGCATTTGATACAATAAACAGACAATGGTCAGTTCTGGTGAGGTTATGCCCCTTCTTTCTTTTGGCTGGTAACTGGCGCCACCTCGCGGCAAGATCACAGGAGTTGTCTCGAGTTATCACCCCAGAAGCGCTCATTACAGTATTCACACTTTTAGTCATATATATCACAATTGTCTAAACAACATAGGCATGTTTATTGTTATGTAAAAGGCTTACTCTTGTGTACATGCACTCACACAGAACAAATGTCAATGTTTATGCACAATGAAAATGGACACAAAAGTTTTCTTTACTTATCTCATAGTGTGCGGATGAACCCCCGTTTCTTCTTTGCTCACTATTTTGACATTAACGTGTGCATGATGTGACTGTTTTGCACTAACCTAAAGCTAAGAATGTGTGTAAAGTGGTAACGTTTGGTTTGCTTTGATGGAAGTACATTCCTGTAAAATCATATGTCACTGTCAATGTGATGTGGGGCCAGATCTAAGTGCATATAAACATTGTTAAAATCTCCAACCAACAGCCCACTTTGTCAAAAACATGGGGCAATGGATAAAGACACAACCACTATCGAACGCTAAAGAAGAAGTTAAATTCTCTTTCAATGTTTTTTCCTCTTGCACTAAATCATATGTTGTAGTCTACTACTACCACAGTGGTACCTCCCTTTACGACCCCTCTCTTTTACGGGTCCCTCAATAATACGACCAACTTTTCTCTGACGGATTTTTTCTCCTTCTTTGTCTTATTATTTCTCACCTCCGTACTACGTCCCCCTCTCTACAACGACATACGACCGTCCATACGCGGACTTATAACGACTTTTCCCAAAATTATCATGGGCTTGGTTTACTCTAATTATATCTCAAGTCGAGTCAGTGCGCGATACGGACGCTCAAAACTTGCGGAAATCCTTTCCGTGTACAACATCACTTCGGCATGCAAACAGCTGAAGCCATGGGTTTTCGTTTCTATTTCAGGAAATTACGTTATTATGACTCTAGATAAAGCTCATTTGCAAGATCTCTGCTTCATTTCGCACAGACCTGTGCATTAACTCTTACCTAAAAAAACACAAAGTTACAGAAACGTCATGAAAGTAATCCGTACATCGAACCAAAACCGAAAGTTGTGGTGACGTCATGAAATTTTGCAATGTACGTCAGCGAAGCACGTGCAATTTTTTTTTCTGTCAAGCTAAAAATGGCCGACGCCAGAACATGGTTTCGAAATCTGGAACTTTTTTTTGCTTTCCCCGATCCGTGACCGAGTGACACGATATACAACCGCGCGTTTGGTTGAATCAATAAATTCTCCTCAGAATCCTGTCAGTGAAGTTTGAAGATGAGTAGCGGAGTGTCCTAAATTACTCAACTCCCTGGACAGTCCGAAGTGCAGAGATGTCCCTTGAAGGAGCGAGCGTTTCATCGTGAAAACTGACGCTTTTCGCTACAATTTTACATCAGTTTCAACACACTGCCGCCGTTCTTTACGTTCGGTACCTTGCGTTTGGGACATTGTGTCTTTGTTTTTAAGCAAATCCTTGCTGGGTATCGTATGACTGTGATTAGTAACTGGTAATGTTATCGACATCGTCATCGATGTGCATGCTTTGGGACCGCATGCTTTTGTTCGACCTCAGTGTGTTTATTGCAAACCTTAACTCTTGAATAGTTACGGGGCAAGAAAACTTTGTGTGGGTAATTAATTGAATAGAAAACTGGTTACCATAATCGTTTAACTTTAAGCAAAGAATATCATTACTTTGTGGGCGGCATCAATCAAAACGCCCATGTCATTCAATCCGGATCAGTGACGGACCCGGACATGAACATAACAAACCAACTCCTCCATATTACGACCCCTCCATATAACGACTGACTTTCGGTAACATTTTCAAAGTCGTTATATATCAATCAATCAATCAATATGAGGCTTATATCGCGCGTATTCCGTGGGTACAGTTCTAAGCGCAGGGATTTATTTTTTATTTTTATTTTTATTTTATGCAATTTATATCGCGCACATATTCAAGGCGCAGGGATTTATTTATGCCGTGTGAGATGGAATTTTTTTTACACAATACATCACGCATTCACATCGGCCAGCAGATCGCAGCCATTTCGGCGCATATCCTACTTTTCACGGCCTATTATTCAGACATGGGATTCCGAAAAAGTAATAATTAAGGAAAAAAAAGGTGGGGGTCTGGGGGCCGCAGAAGGCCCCCAGTAGGGTTCAGGGGCAACGCCCCTGGTCGGGGTCTGGGGGCGAAGCCCCCAGAAGCTGAAGGTTTTTAGTGTTTTAGACACACAAAAATGGCCCTGAAATGCATATTTCAGCTTAATCATAGCTCCCCCCCCCCCCCCTTTCTCTTACTTCCCATGTTTCCCAAATAATTTTACGCTAAGACTCAAAATAAGGAGGAGAAAGAGAGAGAGAGAGAGAGAGAGAGAGAGAGAGAGAGAGAGAGAGAGAGAGAGAGAGAGAGAGAGAGAGAGAGAGAGAGAGGCGGGGATGGGGGGGGGGGGGGTGGTGGCATGTGACGGTGTGGTTTCAATGTTCTTACCTTGTCGGTGCCAAACGACCCCAGTGACTGATTACACGACTGGGTTTTCAGGATAGTCAGGTGCTTGTTGCTTTTCAAGTGGCTTTTGAGGGCAGTCTTTCCATTGGAACCGTAGTTGATAACATTAACATCGTTGCACAAAGTGCACTGAGCTTTTCCCGGCAAGTTGATTTTAGCAAAAGCATCGCCAACTTTCAGTTTCACGTCTTGTGTCTTCTGGCCTTTCTCGTATTTCCAGCTCAATGATACAACTTCATCGAGCCAGTCGAATCTCCAGAGATTTTTCTTGTACTTCTGCTGGTCAATTTCCCGGGATAGAACGGTTTCGTCTCGCTTTAGCTTCCTCATCATTTTGGCAAGTGGCTCAAAGCGATGTAAAAATGGCGCCGAATCATTCTCATACGGTATGCTTATACTGAATCCCCGATAGCTACGTTGAAACGGTGACTGTGGGAGACAAAGACACAGAGCGCGTTCCCATACGGATCGACCAGCAACAGTCTGACCGTTTTATGAACCAACCGTTCAAGAATAGTATGGAATGGAGCGTCGCGATCAGCGGACCGGCCGAAAAACTTGGGTCTATACCTACATATACCCCAAAATTTTCTCAGCGGATTTGCACGAATCTCAAGAATGATCCCTGGAGCCTAAAAATTTACGGAATTCCGTAATTTTACGGAAGAATCCCATGTCTGATTATTCCAAGTCACACGGGTATTTTGGTGGACATTTTTATCTATGCCTATACAATTTTGCCAGGAAAGACCCTTTTGTCAATCGTGGAATCTTTAACGTGCACACCCCAATGTAGTGTACACGAAGGGACCTCGGTTTTTCGTCTCATCCGAAAGACTAGCACTTGAACCCACCACCTAGGTTAGGAAAGGGGTTGAACTCGCAACCTCTCGCAAGTGCGTTACCACTCGGCCACCCATATAGAGGTACCACTGTAGTGTGCATACATACCTTGTGTTCAATAATGAATCGAAGAATAGCGGTATGTCCACCAAGGCAAGCCCAGTGAGCAGGTGTGTGACCTTTCTCATCGCGAGTTGACAGAACACCAACCCCTTCTTGCTCCACAATCGTCTGAACAGGGACCAGCATCCTGAAAAAAGGGCATCAAATAATATTCAATCTTTTTGAAAACCCAACACCAAGCCATGGACTGCACTGCTCTATTCCCTCTTGGTTTTCATTGCTTGTCACTGTCAGTAAATTATTATGGGCTATATTCTCCAGAGCTGGGTACCAGTGGAACCCATGTTTGGCGAGTGATATTTCTTCGCTTAACTGAGACATTTTAACCATACAAATTGATTTCAATAATAAATACTGTTCCCAAACTCCTTGGCCTGCAGAGAAAGAAATACAAGTTTGCACATTTTGATTATCTTTCTTCAATACATTACAAGCATTTCTTCTTCTTCTTCTGCGTTCGTGGCAGTTTATTGTCGGAGTTTGGAACACGTGTGTATCGACCTAGAAACGGGTGTATACTATGTGAATGTACATGTATTATTTGCCAACCCCGACACTCCGAAAAAGAGATAGCGTAAGTCTATAGGTCCAATTCATTCTTCTTACTCGGCGTGACATTATCAAATGGATCGGCTAGCTTTAGCCCTAAGGGGCACAACTCCGCTCATAGTCTCTTCGCGCCGCCATATTGGATGCCGTCTTTGTTAGTTTTCTTCATTGCACTCTTGTTCTTTTTGCGTATTTCACTGTGTATGCGGACAAAATGAAGAAAACTGTGCATGCATGAGTCCAAAGGGGATCTGCCTTTTTAACACAACAGCACAACATAAAAAGTAAAGCAAGAATACATTATTATATTCATTTATTTATTCTTTATCTCAAATTACCATGCAGACAGTGCACCAAAATTCACAAGATAAAGCTCTCAAGACAGGCAAATGAGGTACAATGCAGCTCAGGTAACTACTGCAAAGTATAATTTTCAAAGCATCCTATCACAGTGTTCACTCTAAAGGCACAACCGATGGACAATTGTTGATTAGCGCACTGCACACAGCAAAAAATAACCAGTTATAATCGTCTTCTCCGCTCAGTAACTTCCTTCCAGTTGTCACCCTGATGGTAAACAACTTTAGGGATCCTAAAGTGTGCCTGCTGACTGCAGTTTTTGGCCACACAACGTGTCATTTTCACTTTTGTCGAGTCGCCACCCAACGCTCAAGCACTGTCAGAGATCGTGCAAGGCATCCAACATGGCGGCGGATGACCAATTCCAGAGAGTTACGACCCGTGATTCTCATACCGCGCGCGCCGAGTAGAAATGCTGTTGTTAACTTGAGTTTCTGCAATGGGCCTATACATCGGACTGATTTTTCATTGGCTACTTCCTAACGACTTGTTAGGGGGCATTTCATTGGCTACAGATTTGTAACAGAGCTTTTCATTGCCGGAGTGTATACAGACTCATCGATCCTGTATACACTTGGAGTGCGTATAGCTTTTGCCTTCCTCCAAATCAATTGAATTTGAAAATTGAAGAATTTAGTAATGTTTTTACTCTTGGAATGATCAATGTATTTTTTTTATAGTTGTAACTGGCACACCGCTGAACACAAAATAATTTAGGAGAGACTTTAGGTGGAAGGAAGAGAGACAATCAGTGAATCGCAATTTTTGTTCTGGACGGTTCCACATGGCTTTGTTTACTCTGGATTCACATGCCTGCTCCTGGTTACCATAACACGCGCGAGAGCATAACTTTCCCCTGTGACACGCTGAAACATTTATGACTCTAAAAGACCTTCAAAAACATTGAGGAAATCCCTAAACGTTAGTCACAAACCAAAGTTTCTTGGAGTTGGATCACAGAAAATTCAAACTGAAAGAAATAAAAAGAAATCATAGCAGACGTAGTTGTACTACTACTACTAGTAGTACTAGTATCATCAGGGTAGCAAACAGTCACTGATACAGTATGTCCACTGTGAAACAAATCTTACCCTGATTTGATTGCTTCGAAGATCGGGGCAGATCTGATTGCATTTCCTTGTTCATCCCCCGGGGCAGTGACCATAGGTGGAGGTAGGTTGTTACCACCGGGAGGGCTGGCCAACGACGATGCCGAAAACGGCAAAACGTAAGAGCTTCCCCCCGACATGATTCCGCTTGTGTAGCGGAGCTATTCATACACCTTCTCGATCTTTTTAGTTTCGAAACAAACGGCTTCTCAGCAACATTGATCTAACTTAAACAAATTAACGACGAATGCATTTATCACTAAAACAGAATTTCGGAAATGCTTTCTGTGATTTTATGCAATACGAAAATGTAGTCCTGTCTCTGGCTCTACATGCAGAAAGGAACAAGATGGCAGCGGCTATGGACGTTGATACCACAGACGACTATGGAGAAGGTCCCAGCGCAGGTTCAGACAAAGGAAAGAAGAGATTTGAAGTCAAGAAGGTAACTGATATGTTTTGTTACAACACCTCTTATTAATTTATTTTGCCCTTGTGCCATGTTATGAAATATATCGCTGAATTAATTGAGAGCTCTGCTGACAAATAATGAGTGACTAAGATACTTCGAATTCAATAAGAGAATAACGTTGTATCTAAAAATAATTTGAATACATGTATTGAGAGATCATCAAATAATGGCAGTGTGTAAGAAATTGGGGAGATACCTATTGTTATATTTGTAATTACAGATATAACTAAACAGATGCCGCACATGTTTAACTTCTGTGTGTTTCTAGTGTACTTTAGTTCAGTGATTGAGTTGTTTTGCTTGTTTTTGTTTATTCCAGTGGAATGCCGTTGCACTGTGGGCTTGGGGTAAGAAACCTTTTAATAATATCCAACTTGCACAATATCCCGTTTGGGTAGCTCTCCAGTGCGAGAGATAAGAACTTAGAAGGGTTCACTTTCCTGCGGGCATATGTTTGCTCTCAAGAGTTACCGTTCCTTCCATACGCTCGCTTAGATCAGTGCGCTATCATGGCGACTGTTATATTGTGTACACAGATGGCTAGTGTTTCTTTTTCAATTTGTGCATAGTTTTGCTCAGTTTGTGTAAGTGTTTTTCAAGCATTCATGTGATTTGTAAATGAAAGAAAGAATGAAGAATTGTTTTTGTGACATGAAATGATGTTGAGGTGCAGGGGTGTCGTTTGGGTCGGCCCTTCGGCCAATCGCCGATTTTTTTTTATTTTGGCCGAAACTTTCATGTCCCTATCAGCCAAATGTCCGAAGAGTATTCGCCTGAATCGGCCAAAGTTTGTGCAGTTTTTTGTATTGGTCAGGCTTTGATTGCTAAAACTGCTGCCGATATACTTAGTCAACTGACTGACGTTTATTTCCTTCGCAAATACCAAAAACGAAACATCAATGTTTTGAACGGAAGCCATTGACGAAAATTATAGATGCCAGAGTGGTTTCCCAAGGGAAACCACACTCGCAGCGTTTGCGTTCGCCGGTTCGCGATAGTTTATCAGTCAGTCAGTGCTTTCGATTTGGATTTGAACATCATGTCACAACCAAAAAAGAAAAAAACTAAATTGGCTAAGGTTTGCTACCATTCGCCAAGGTAAATGATTCCGGACAAAATGACAGGAACACCGCGAATGTGGACAGTGTCAGTGTGAGTGGTAGTAGTATTGTCGAGTCGATCGAAGCAGACGACATAGCAGACGACAGTCACCGCGAATCGAAATCTGCTGAGCCAGAGAATGAAAAGCGTCCTCCAAATCGTGGTTTCCAAGCAAAATGACTCACCCTACACGGTCTTTTATTGGTGTTTTACCAGTCATGTTTCCCAAGGCTTGTCAAGATTTGCATAATATTGGAACAATGGAAGAGTTTTACTTTCAAGAAATTAAAGTTAAAGGTTTGAAAAAGTTTCAGAGAACTGCATGGTGTCTGTTGTAGTTAAATCAGCAAAGCTGATTGTTTCAGTTGCAGTATGCAACATATAATCCAGGGGCGGATTAGAGGGGGTGGGGTGGGTGTTACAGGGGTCCCCCCCCCCACCCCCCCCCCCCCCCCCAAAAAAAAGAGAAGAAATTCTGTCCGTGAATTATTTTTCTTTTTTCTGTCTGTAAAGCCGGGGGAAGAGTTAATTGGGTTTTTTAATTGTCACAGTATGCGACATGTCTTTCTTCTAACCATACTATATAATGTCGGGAGCAGATATCAGTGGAGATAAATTGCCATTATTTAATACTAACGTTAAAAGAGATAATGAGTGGCTGCTGACACCAGTTGATCATGGTTAAAATCAAGGATAAGCCACAAATTGTTTATAAAATAGCTAAAATTCTTCAGCTTCAGGGGGGCTTAGCCCCCCAGACCTCCCAACGGGACCCTGGACCCCAGGTCCCAGGTTGTACACCCCCCCCCCCCCCCCGGCTTAACTGCTCCGTCCCTGTAATCTGTGTACCTAAGACAATGATTGTATGTATTGGGGTTCCCCTCTTCAGTGTTGTTGCCAGCCTAAGAAGACAATAGGTCATTTGGACCTCCCTAAAAAAAAAACAATAGGTCCAAATGTCCTGGCTTTAAAAAAACAAAAGGTCCAAATTCACTGACATTCCTGGCCTACCCTTTCGAATAGAGTGTCCGGTGTGCGAATGTAGGGATCCTGCCTGATCTTCGTATTACCATGCCGTAGTATTATATTGATGAACTTTCCGCTGTTTGCGCCGTTTTCACTAAATAGGTACACCGGCTGGATCGGTTATTTCCGTAAACGCAGCCTCGGGTGTCAATGACGACAAACACGGACTCGGCACCGAGTGCATTTTCACTGGTAGCGAACATGAGCATTTCGATCGGGGTTTGTTTTCTGACTTTGCAACTCTCATTCCATTCATTGGCATTGCAGACCTTGTCCGCCTTGTACGAATATGTATCGGTCAGTTGACCACCAAAACGTATAAACTATCGGTCCATCGACCGGACAAGGCTAGGTCCAATGCGTCAAATCAGAAAGGAATGCGTCAGAGACCGAAGACCGAGGCCTGGCAACAACACTGCCTCTTGAGTCTTGTGCTTCAATGTTGCGGTGACTTTGTATGAGCCAAAATAATAGCCGAACATTTTCCAAGATGTCCTAAAGCTTTCTGACAGTTTCGGCCAAATATCCCAACATGAAAATGTCTAGCAACACCCCTGGGTATGCATGTTGTAACGTGAAGCTGAGGAGTAAAAGAAAACTAATTAATTGCTAATCTATTGGCTTTTAAAAGAAAGAGAGGACACAGTGCGATCCATCTTTTTGACTGATGTTTGTGTATGTCTCCCAACCGCCCTACCCGAGTCTCCCAGTGTGTCTCCATGAAACTACAAGGGCCTGAGCTGTTCAGCGAGGTATCAGTCTATCTTTAGTCACCGTGCTGTGCGGTGCACAAAAGAATCTTTCACCATGGCAGCACTTTTCGCAACCGCTCCGCTTTTTTTCAGGGCGCGCAATGGGAGGCTTGGGTAGAACGGTTGGGAGACACACATGTATCAGGGGACAGTATCCAGGGTAGTCAAAGATGGATTGGAGCTGAATAGATGATTTTTGGAAATAACTCTGTCGGGTTTCTATGGGTTGTGAAAGAGTGAGTACCCTTGCATATATGCGCAGACAAACATTGCCATGTGCTTCCTGTACACGTGTTTGAGACGCGCCCTCTCACTAGTGACTGGCTTATAATGTAACGTGGAGAAACTTTCACAGCTGAAAGAAATTCCTCACACTAAGCTGAATTGCATGCTATCTTTAGCCTGAAGTTTGATGTTTAACAGTCTTTTCTTGTCTTTTTCAGACATAGTTGTCGACAACTGTGCCATCTGCAGAAATCACATCATGGATCTGTGTAAGTCGTTGATCTTTCTCTGCTCACTCTCACCACTTAAGTTTTACATCATTCAGCATCTCAGTTCTTACCAATTTCATTATCAGGACATATGTTTACTAAAAATAATAAAGCAGCCCTATTCATTTACCGGGATGCTTCATTTTGAAATCCTCCAAAGATGGTGTACAGCTGCCTGTATAGTGGAGTGATTCAAAACCGTTGTACAGGTCATCTTCCAATTTGGATGATAACCAGTTTTTCTGTACATACTCAGTTACCCCGTTATTGTTAAGCGCAGATTCATTCAACAAGAATTATTAACAAGAATTGGGGTTCTGGGGTGGTAAGAGAGAGAAACTGTTCCACTTCTGCTGTTTTTGTTTGTTTCAATGTTTGTTTGTTTTCTGATTTTGTCCACAGTGATGGACAAATTTCATCTGTGAAACAAGGTTAACATGTTATCTTTAGGCATGCAAGACCTGATATCTGACCCAAGTATAATATTCAGCAAATACAAGGTCTTGCTTTAGGTTACTTTGAGTGCACATTGTTTCTCGTGTAATGCTATTAATGCAATCTTGGTTTGCTAAACTCTGTATCTGATTGTCGTAGGCATTGAGTGCCAGGCCAATCAAGCTTCTGCCACCAGCGAGGAGTGCACAGTTGCCTGGGGAGTTTGTAACGTAAGCATTGTTTCATACACTGTCAACCACATTTTGCCGATTTTTGCCATTTTTAAGTACTTCAACACTGTGTCTTTTGATATATTTTTGTTTTATCATGTCTGTTTCTTTCTTTCTGTTTTTGTATCTGTCTTTCTGTGTTTATGTATCTCCCTGTTTCTATCTGTTCCTTTCTCTCCCTCTCTCTCTCTCTTTTCTTTGTTTATTTGTTTACTTGCTTTTTATATTTAGTCAAGTTTTGACTAAATATTTTAACATCGAGGGGGAATCGAAACGAGGGTCGTGGTGTATGTGCGTGTGTGTGTCTGTGTGTGTGTGTGTGTGTGTGTGTCTGTGTGTGTGTGTAGAGCGATTCAGACTAAACTACTGGACCGATCTTTATGAAATTTGACATGAGAGTTCCTGGGTATGAAATCCCCGAACGTTTTTTTCATTTTTTTGATGAATGTCTTTGATGACGTCATATCCGGCTTTTCGCGAAAGTTAAGGCGGCACTGTCACGCCCTCATTTTTCAACCAAATTGGTTGAAATTTTGGTCAAGTAATCTTCGACGAAGCCCGGACTTCGGTATTGCATTTCAGCTTGGTGGCTTAAAAATTAATTAATGACTTTGGTCATTAAAAATCTGAAAATTGTAAAAAAAAAATAAAAATTTATAAAACGATCCAAATTTACGTTTATCTTATTCTCCATCATTTGCTGATTCCAAAAACATATAAATATGTTATATTCGGATTAAAAACAAGCTCTGAAAATTAAATATATAAAAATTATTATCAAAATTTTTTTTCGAAATCAATTTACAAACACTTTCATCTTACTCCTTGTCGGTTCCTGATTCCAAAAACATATAGATATGATATGTTTGGATTAAAAACACGCTCAGAAAGTTAAAACAAAGAGAGGTACAGAAAAGCGTGCTATCCTTCTTAGCGCAATTACTACCCCGCTCTTCTTGTCAATTTCACTGCCTTTGCCATGAGCGGTGGACTGACGATGCTACGAGTATACGGTCTTGCTGAAAAATGGCATTGCGTTCAGTTTCATTCTGTGAGTTCGACAGCTACTTGACTAAATATTGTATTTTCGCCTTACGCGACTTGTTGTTGTTGTGTTAATGTTGATCTTTTGCACATCGTTTATGGAACTGGGAGTAGAACAGTATTTTATGCTGTTGTATAGTTCACACTGCCTATTTGTGTGCTGGATGCCTTTTTTGATTCAGTTCATTGTTTGTTTGTTTCTTTTTTTGTGGTTTTTGTTTCTTTTAATTTTATTGTGCTGTATCATATATATATCTGTTCATGCCATTTTGTGTTGTACTTATAGCAAGGACAGATTGTTACTAGGTTAGCCTTAGGCTTGGCATTTGTCTTAAATCTTTATAAGTTTATTCTTATGTAAAAATGTTTTAATGAACATTAATCACGCAACCAATCTCCCCTGTCTAAGCCCCCAACCACCTCTCACTCTTTCTTGTTCTCTCTCTCTCTCTGGTAGTTATATAACTATTAACAAGTATCATGTGTATGTCTCTCTCTCTCTCTCTCTCTCTCTCTCTCTCTCTCTCTCTCTCTCTCTCTCTCTCTCTCTCTCTCTCTCTCTCTCTCTCTCTCTCTCTCTCTGTGGTATTCCGTAAAGGTGGTTATCTATCCGAGAAAGAAAAGTGGTACTTAGGCACTGAGATACTCGAAGTTGTTGGTAGGTGTAAATACCTTGGCTTCACCTTTTCTACAATGATGAGTTTAAACATAGGCACGGAGGAATTTGTGTCGAGAGGCAAAAAGGGAACAATGGAAATCCTTAGAACGCTGAAAAAGTGTGGTATTTCCTCATGCGAAGTGTTTTTCAAACTGTTTGATGCTCAAATTGTTCCTTCACTGCTCTATGCTTCTGAACTTTGGGGTCACAGCGAAAATAAACAGATCGAAAGGGTGCACCTTTACGCGTGCAAGCTTTTTATGAATGTACCAACCATGACACCTAACGACATGATTTACAGTGAACTTGGCCGTTATCCACTTCACATTGAGTCCGCTGCAAAGTGCATTCAATATTGGTTCCGCTTACTTAAGCAGCCGGACGTTAGATTTTCTAAGATGGCATACTTGTCCCTGAATATGCATGAAAGGGGCCATGACAACTGGGTCACACGTGTTAAGTCTTTGTTGTGTGAGCTTGGTTTTGGCCTTGTGTGGCAATTTGGAAGCGTGGCAGATGAGAGACTATTCCTGCGCACCTTCAAAGAACGATTAAGTGAAAACTTTTGTCTGAAATGGCTCAACCATACGTCACAAAGTCCTCGCTTTGAACTTTACCACAGTCACAAAAGTCTGATCGGACGAGAACATTATTTAGACTTTATAAAAGTGAATATCTACAGGACAGCTCTCAGCAGGTTCAGACTTGGCGTCTCTCCATTCAGTGCACACAGGCAACGTTTTTCGCATTCGGAAGCAAGCCGGCTATGCCCTTTTTGTACAAATAAAACTGAGGATGAAATGCATGTTGTCTTTGTGTGCCCAGTGTATCAGGCTATTAGAACCAGATATATTGGCATACCGGTTGACTCTCCATGCGAACTCCAACTGTGTGAACTGTTGAAAGGTAGCGACGAAACAAAAGCCGTAAGTTTTGCTAAATATCTATTCCTGGCTTGGAAAGCGAGGCAGAAGAGACTTGATGTTTGATTCGTGACATGGAAAATGTACCCCTCGGTATTACCGTTACCAGAAAGTTTTCATGGTTGATACACTGTTTGCTACGATGTATATATCTATATTGTGAGGTGACTATATTAGCAAGCAACTGCCAAAAATATTTAACACCATGTATATACATTTGATTCGATTACGTGAAATGCTGATTTTGTACATTTTCTCTTTTTTTTACCATTGTAAAAACCAAATCACTGGTTACACAATTAAACAATCCAATCCAATATCTCTCTCTCTATCCATCTGCCTTGTGCATCAACCATGTAATGTATTCCATGAAGCAAATAGCCTGGTGAATCTAGTAATTGTTTTTATTAATTTGTGTTGCAGCACGCTTTTCATTTCCACTGTATCACACGTTGGCTGAAGACACGCCAAGTGTGTCCCCTGGATAATCGTGAATGGGAGTTCCAGAAGTGAGTAATTGATAAATTGAGATTGCTTAGATCCAACAATTTGTTGAGTTTATGAGAAGCACCTGTGATCTTGTCATTATGTGTTAAAATTCATTAACACTAACAGTGACTTGTAAAAAGAAATGATGGAGTCAGGTCTCCCAAATCAGTGTAAAATAGACATACAGAAATATTTGTTTTAATTCATAATTTTAAACAATGGAACACTTTTTTAAAATTAATTGCTTTTTCCTTGTGATTTATAGCACTTGACATCACTCTTAAAAACTTACCAATGACTAGCTGTTTTTTCAGAATTGTTTTTTGAGCACCAGTGCAGTCACAGGGAAAGACTCATTTCCTGAACTTCCTGCTCAATCTTCTTACTTTTCGTGTGTTTTTGCCAGAAATGTCACACAATAACAGAGAAACTTTCTATGAATAACACTTTTGCAGAAGAATTAAATTGGAAGTTCTGTCATAGTTAGAAGAGCTGCTTTATTCTTTTAAAATTTGTTTTGTGCATATGATATCTCCCCAGGAAACAAAATCTCTGTTATTGTGTGGTGGGATCTGTTTAGACAAATAAAATACCAAATGGCTTGCTGTGTGATACCAGGTATACACAAGTTTTTTGGGTTTTTTTAAATATGGAAATGTGAGCGAAAGCTCTTGAAAGTAATATAGGGTGTTAGAACGTTTGCCAGTGTTGTTTGTCTTCTGATTTCTCAAAGTTGGTGTTGTTTTTCTGTTTCAGATACGGCCATTAACAGCCATTTTAATCCTGCGGTGAAGACTTGATCAACACTGTCCACCGAAACCATTCATAGTCAAACATGTTCTCAGTGTGATTTGTTGTATGTGGTGGGTTAACAGTGAGAAGGGGGGTGGGGGTGGTGGTTATGTATGGTAAGGGAGGGTGTTCTATTCACTTTTTTTTCATTTAAACTTTTCAAACTTTAGAGCTGGGTTTAGCTTTTAATTTTTTTTGGAGGATGGATGGGATCCACTCTGTGAGATTTAATAAAGTTTCTTTTGAAAAAGCACCAAAAGTGTTATTGGTGAGTGCTTTAAGCATGGAGTGATCCTGGAAAAAAAATGTGTATATGCAGGATCATGATGTTTCTGTGTCTGTGTGTGTGAACTGTCATGTTATATGACTGAGAGTGAAGTTTGAAGCACATTACACAAATAAATCACAAACAGTTGTTACTGGGTTACACAGCACTGGCAACCTACAAAACTTTTGTGGTTCATGCAGTTTGACTGAAGCAAATAATTGCATGTTTTGTACAAAAATGAGAGTAAAAAAAGGGGTAGTCTTCAGTGATGTCATTGTCATGCATGGACAATCATATCTGCAAGAAGATTCGAAGGAAAACCACTGGGTACTTTTCATTGTTCTGAGAAAAAATGCCTCCACCATTTATGCACAATCATCAAAAACATGTGTGTTGTATTCAATTAAGCGCTATGTGTCTCTTTGGAATATTTATTATTTATAAGAAGGGATATACGTCAGTCTGTGGTCGCCATGTGTTGGCAAAGCCAAGTAATCAAGACTAATTTTATTGATAAAATGCAGCACAACACGTTGAAAAGCAAGTGTACCTTTTTGTTATTTGTATTCAATATACAGAGGATAAATACACATACGAAATAGAAAAGAAAGCATCTAAAAAGAGTCCAAGTATTTGTTGGCAAAATTTTCTCACTGTTATTCTCATATGGTTTATTCCTAAAATTGTTCATACTGGAATTAGATTTATTTATTTTGAGGAAGGGAAGCAATTGTGCAAACTTCCGGCAAAGTCTCTCCATGTGTCGAATGTTGTGATGACAGACGTGCTGTAGAACAGCAGAACCAGCAACAATGTCTAAGCAGATAAATGATGGGGAAAAGCGATTGCTTACAAACCTTCTACAGCTACAAAACTTGATCAAAAGAGATCCAGATTCCTACAGAAGTGAGGTGAGAAACTGAAACTCAGTAACAGCGAGATGGAAGGGTACCTCCTCTCTTTTTTGTCTTAGTCTTACTCTTAGTCTTATGTATACATGTGTCTATAATATATATAACGCTATTCGTCAGGTTGGTCAAGAGTCTTTGTGTTGGAAATATATATCTCTGTAATCTCATGCTTTGAATCAAACGCACGAATTGTCATTTGACTGGCCTTTACAGCATGCTGGATATATGAGTAACTCGGTAAGAAAATACGACGAAGAAAACAGCAGACGAGCAGTAACAGCCACACTGACACTCAAGTGACAGCAGGTTTACAAAGCTCTTGATTTAACGGTTAACCTTAGGCTAACAATTGTTAATTCATTACGATTCTCTGGACACGGCTAACAATCTCTGAAAACCACAGCATTTTGGTTTTTGGTTCTTGATCAATAACCACAGTCTGGTATTTCCTTTTTCTGCTGATCTAGCGCAAGCAATGTAACTGGACGAAAATAAGTTTGTACAAATATATATATATTGTAATTGATTTGTTTTAAAGAGAGAAATAAAAGCAGGTACACCAAAGTGATTTTTGAAGTTAGGATATTATTTTCAAAGTTAGTATTTTCTGATAGATCTTTTTATTCTGATTCCAATGGTACCAAAATCATTTGTGTATGTCAATTAGAACCAAAGTTATGAATTTTTAATCATTTAATTTTAGCGCGCGCTTTTAGGACACTTTACAAATTAGCAAATTAGGCAACTTTGAAGGACAACACTAAAGCAACCAAATGCATGATTTGTGTCAATTTCACTTTTATTACTTCTACTGAAAACATACAACAAGCCTAATTTTTTTGCAAGGGACCTGATGTCAGGAAATGTATGAAATCATCTCTCAAAAACTGCAAAACATGCGATTTTACTAGGGATTTAACAGATACACAGCATAACGCACAATATGCTACTTTGGCATTTTTCATAACTTCTGTTCTAATTCACCTACAAAAACGGTTTTGGTATCATTGGAATCAGCATTAAACACTGAACTCAACTAAAGTACTTAAAAGACTTGAAAACATGAAATATGTTTTTGTATTTATTACATAATACATTTTGTAATAGCGACATAACGTTAGATCATTCCTCACCACAGTAGTTGTTGCCATTCATGTTGGATTGTTACACAGGATAATGTGACAGGCTAACAGTTTATTTAATGAACATTTTCTTGCTCAAAAGTTCTGCTTTCTTCATGTTATGATCAACAACAAAAAAAAAACAAAAAAAATTTGAGTCTCCCCCCCCCCCCCCCCCCCCCCCCCCGCTGAGAAAAAAATCAAATCCCTTAGGCTGTATAGTGTATCTAATCTCCTACAAAGTCAAAGGTTGGTCATTCTGTCTCCATCCCAGGCCTACATCTCAGGGATGGTCTCAGCAACAGCAGTACGCCAGTAGGCCTACTCTGCTGTCCGCTTGCCGGCAGACGAAAAATTTGCGAAGGTCACGTGACCATTAAACAAGTCGCGTAAGGCGAAAATACAATATTTAGTCAAGTAGCTGCCATTTTCAGCAAGACCGTATACTCGTAGCATCGTCAGTCCACCGCTCATGGCAAAGGCAGTGAAATTGACAAGAAGAGCGGGGTAGTAGTTGCGCTAAGAAGGATAGCACGCTTTTCTGTACCTCTCTTTGTTTTAACTTTCTGAGCGTGTTTTTAATCCAAACATATCATATCTATATGTTTTTGGAATCAGGAACCGACAAGGAATAAGATGAAAGTGTTTCTAAATTGATTTGGAACATTTAATTTTGATAATAATTTTTATATATTTAATTTTCAGAGCTTGTTTTGAATCCGAATATAACATATTTATATGTTTTTGGAATCAGCAAATGATGGAGAATAAGATAAACGTAAATTTGGATCGTTTTATAAATTTTTATTTTTTTTTACAATTTTCAGATTTTTAATGACCAAAGTCATTAATTAATTTTTAAGCCACCAAGCTGAAATGCAATACCGAACCCCGGGCTTCGTCGAAGATTACTTGACCAAAATTTGAACCAATTTGGTTGAAAAATGAGGGCGTGACAGTGCCGCCTCAACTTTCACGAAAAGCCGGATATGACGTCATCAAAGACATTTATCAAAAAAATGAAAAAAACGTTCCGGCATTTCATACCCAGGAACTCTCATGTCAAATTTCATAAAGATCGGTCCAGTAGTTTAGTCTGAATCGCTCTACACACACACACACACAGACAGACAGACAGACAGACAGACACACGCACATACACCACGACCCTCGTTTCGATTCCCCCTCGATGTTAAAATATTTAGTCAAAACTTGACTAAATATAAAAATGACATTTTTGGCAACATATAGATGCAATACTCAAGTAAAAAGTTGCGTAAACAATAATACAACATATTCCCTACAAAAGCAATGTAAAGTTACGCTGCATAGTGTAAAGGAAGTTAATTCACAAGTGAACTTTACCACCCTACCCCAGCTCGCTTTTCATCGATCTCTTCAGGCAGACAACCACCATTTTCAAAGACAAAATATACGAACAAAGTGTTTGTTTTGGGGCAAAATAACAACGCAAACAAACAAAATATAAGTTCAATCTGACCAACAAGCATCTCCCATGTGAATGGGGATGAACAACTGGACGGATCGCTGCATTGTTGTGGTGACGGGTCACGCTCGGTCACTTCGCCGCAGGCAGCCATTGTGGTCATTGACCCGACGTGAAAACTTTTACACTTCACATCTTTGATCGGGCTACACGTCGCGTGAGTGTCGAAACAAGTTAAACAAACTTGACAGTTTTGAAGAAAAAGGTGCGTTCTTTCACATGGTGGGCTCCTTTCGATGGTATTTTCAAAAAATCAAGAAGAAAAAACGCGTAGTAGTTTTCATTCACAGATTTTACTTGTAAAGCGCGCGAGTATGGATCAATGAATTATACGAAAATGAGGCTCACAACCTCCTCTTTCATTCATTGGTGGTTATTTTTAGATTTGATGATCTCACCCGATGCACTTTGGAGAGAAGCGAACCTACCCATCGTAAAATTGACCGGCCCAACCGCGGGAGCCATCTTCGCTGCGGCACACACATCACTTTTTCAAACTACGATTTCCCCAATTTCTAAGCTATCAAACTAATAAAGAATAGAACAGAATAAAAGACAAAAGAATAAACTTTCACCCAGTATAAATTTTATTTCATCCATCGCCATACACACAGAGAAAATAGAGGAGAAAGATAGGGTAAAATTGGGAAAATTCCACTCAGCGGACAGCTGATTGACTGACTTTGGTGTACCTGATAAAAGATTGTTTTTTGGATGTTTTTGTTTTTCTGTTTGTAGTTTGCCATCCAGTGGAAATGCTACCAGGATTTGTTGCATCTCTTCAAGCTGCAGCCAGGAACCTACACCAAACAAGTTGATGACTTGACTACTTTTCTGGCACAGGTAATAATAATAATTCGCTATGATTGTATCTGGAAAGCATATGACATATGTTTGTGGGTATTCTTCTGAGCACTTGTCAGGGATCGCGTTAATGCATGTTTTTTGCGTATTTGACGCGTTTTAAAATCCGCCCACGCATTTTCCCGGCGCTTATGCGTAACGCGTACGCAAAACAACTTCTATTCAAAACAGCATGCTCAGCAGCACATCCCAATACTGAATCAGACAATAGCACACGTGCGAGAGTTTAGAATCTCTAGTCTGTTCTGGATCAAACATAGCACAAGCGCGCGAGTTCAAATCTAAAGTCTGTTTTGGATCAAACAAAATGAGGTGACGTGCTCTCGGCGATGCGCGAGTTGACACTCTGATGCGTATCGCCGTGGAGGGGCCGGCCGTGAGCCAAAGTGCGGACGTTGTAGACAGGGTTTGCCGCGAATTCCAGAGCCGATGTGAGCGCCGGAAATAGGTGAGAGAAATGCGTGCTTTTGACATGATTTAACTGTGTTATAGTGTGACGCAAAATCGGTTCTGCTTTACGCGTTTTTTGGCCGACATTGCGTAAGCCGTACGCAATTTGAAAAATCCTAGCGCGATCCCTGACATGTAATTTTTTTTTATAGTCTGTACTATAAATCCTTTTTTTTTTCAAGGGCAAGCGTTAACAAGATGTTCATTAGTTTTGTAAAATGCTAGTGAAGCTCTGCCCAGAGGGGCTGTAATCTGATTTCATGAATAAGTGACTGTAGTCACTCCAGGAAAGGCTCAAACTACAGAGTCATAAACAATTAAAACACCCAAGTAACTACCTTCAGACAGAGAAGAAGGCAATATTTAATACATCACATTCATAAGTGCAAAAGAACATTGAGAACAGATTCAAAGAAATCATTCAAACACAAACAGATTTCGTTCCTGAAATGGGTATTGTTTTACATTCCATTTTTCGCTACTTCACAAGCTAAGCGGGTGTTACACATTGCCTGGAGCCACAAAATAGAAAGTCATGATCTTCAGCTAACATTAACATAACTTCACGCCTGTGGTAAACACTGTGTTGAACTGTTCAGGTATCCCAGTGTTACTCAGAAGAGCTGAAGGCATATCCTGAGATGCTGCGAGAAGTCCTGCAAACCCATGCAACTGTTCTGGACCCAACCATGCGCATGGTAAGCTTTACTGAATTTATGTTGTGTGCACTAAGACAAGTATGGTTTGATTTCAATGGAAATGTGCTTTTCATTGGAAATAATTAACTGTGTAAACTTGCTCTGTCATTTTAGTTGGTATTGTGACTTGCCCCATCCTGTTTCAGGCTGCCTCCAATTTGACACGGTTAAGTTGCTCTGTGTGTATGTGTTTATCTGTGTTTAGAGCATATAAAGGTTAGAAATGAACACGTTATTGTAGACAGGGTGATGGAGATGTGTGTGTGTGAGGAAAAAAATTAGTTTATGAGCAAGTAAGTGCGTGACCATTCTTTTAGTTGTTAAAACTTTACAATAAGTTCAGTCCTTTCAACAGATGACAGAGTATCCTGATACTAGCAAGAATTAACTTGTGATGTATTTCAAAGTTTTCTGAGTCCAAATCAGCTGCATTTTACCTCATAAAGATTTGCAGTTAAAATCCTTTACTGTTGGAATAATTTATTTATGTATGTTTTTGTGAGGTGCTTAGAACTGTTGCGCTTAGAACCGTTTTAGGATTTGCGCCATATAAATATATCCTTATTAATATTATTATTAAACAAATTGTTAATGAGCAATGAAATGTGTTTTACTTGCAGACTTTTGTCAAGGCGCTGATCATGCTGAGGAACAAGGGTCTGATCGAGGCCACCAGTGTCCTGGAGCTCTTCTTCAGGCTCTTCCGATGCCAGGATAAACTGCTGCGCAAAACCATTTTCAACTACATTGTCTATGATATTAAAAACATCAACGCCAAACACAAGAATGTCAGACTGAATACAGTAAGTCTTGTCCATATAAACAAAATTTAAAAGAGAAAGTGTCAGAGTTAAGTTTTGGGGAGTGGTTTTGTTTGGTTGAGACTTCATCTGTTCATAGTTTACACACAAAAAACCCCACCAAAAATAGAAAGATAAAAAAAAATCTGTATGCATAATTTACAAGTGTTTGGTCAAGTGTCCTTCTTTTAGAAAGGACACCGGTCTTGTTGTAAGACTACTCAGCCACATGTGTTAAGAATATGAAGGTTAGCAAGAATTAATAACCAGTAAATACATGTAGAAAAAAACTTGGTAACGGCTGTTGTACATATTGACACTTGCTACCAAATTAAACTATGCATTGTGTTTTGTTGGCAGCTTTGAAATCGACATTTCTCTTGTTCCAGACACTGCAAAACTTCATGTACACAATGCTGAGAGACAGTAACCATGTTGCTGCCAAAATGTCTTTGGTAAGTATCACATCTTGTCTTGTTGATTATTCTATGTCCAGATTTGTTTAATACGTGCAATAAGATTGTGATAACTGGGTTAGATTTTGTAACTAATTTTTTTTTGATGCATCCTTGTTTTACCCTTATTTTTTTCAACTTCCAAGTTAATAATGTGCCACTAGGGCACAAACTTACTTTCTTAGCATGTACGGTAGTTATTTGTCGACAGAAGGACAATCTTTGCTCTTAACAAAAGTGCCAGTTCAGTTTGTGTCAGGTATGTGCTTTTCATAGTTGCAGGGAAGAAAGTTACCATCAGGAAATCAGGAGTTCCTGAATATAGAAAAGACATCCTGATAGATTTTCAGATGTTTTAGTAAAAATCATATAGAAGAAAGGAAAAAGTCAAGTTCACTTGGCCTGAAAGCAAATTGTTATGATTTTTAAAAGTCTCAACATTCATCCCTGTAGTTGCACGTGGTAAAGTGGTGTGAACATTTTGTTTGAATGTGACAGGATGTGATGGTAGACCTCTACAAGCGGAACGTGTGGAAGGACGCCAAGACTGTCAACGTCATTGTGACTGCATGCTTCTCCAAAGTGACCAAGGTAAGAGTATGATGCTTCCTGGACTGGATGGATGATGTTGTTGATGAGTTTTTTTCAGGGTATGTAGACAGGCATTTATGTTTGGGAAAATAATAATGATACAAATGCACTCTTGCCTTCTTTTACAAAGTTAGTAGTGAGTCTGATGACATTCAGCTCTAAAACAAAGGATGTATATATATATATATGCTTGATAAGAAGTGCACATTCTAAACCTGTCTTTCAGGATTTCTGATCATACCGTTGATAAGAGTTTGCTTTGCTGCTTGATGTCTGACAATGTCCTTCTTCTTCTTCTTTGTTCATCTCATGGTCTTAAACTCCCACGATCTTGTATGTGTTTTTACCCCGCCATTCAGGCAGCTATACACCGCTTTTGGGGGAGTCAATTTCCTACTTGTGTACACAGCTTTATTTCATTAGCTCTGGGCGTTATGCTGTAAAGCAAATATAGTTACGCTGATCGCTGTTAGTGCTATACAGTGGAAACCCCCCTTTTAAGACCCTCAGATTTTCTGTTCATACCCTCTGTTATTTACTCCCATTTTAAAATAAGACTCCCTCCTTTTTAAAGACCTTTAAAAGGCGGGTTCGACTGTACTACATTTTGAAAAATGCTTCTGTTGGTGTTGGTGGGTTAGTAATGGTTTGTACTGCTAGTTTTTAGTGTTTCTAATATGTTTCTGGCACCTTCTTCTCCAGATACTGGTTGCTGCCATGAAGTTTTTCCTTGGAAAAGATGCAGGGGAAGAGGATAAGAGTGACAGTGAAGATGAGGTGAGTTTCTGCGTCATTTACATTTATGGTGTGAATAGATTTGTGTGCATGAATGAGGGGTACAGCAGTCCCTGCAATGTACGGCCCCCGGCGTGAGCGGACACCTGACATGTACGGACACATTTGCTCGGCACGGAGTGTTTTCCTTCTATATTTGCCCCCCCCTTAAACGGACACCTGCAAAACGTGGACGCGGACACTCATTTTCGGTCCCAACAGCAGGTCATACCTCCAATGTACGGACAGACCATCGTCAAATGTTCACCACAACAAAGTCGATAACAGAGCAGTCCGGCTCTTCGTACAAAGATCACAGCCGCAATGGCGTGATGACAGTCACCGATAACTTGAGTGCACGTGTACCCATCAGGAGAGGGGGGGGGGGGGTAGTTTTGGTCAGGAGTGGAGTACATGCGAAGATGCCAACATGAAACTGCACTGTGCTCTTTATTCTTGTCTGTTGGACGTAAACAACAGAAACCACATGTACAGTCGATGAAGGTCCTGAGCGAAAGAGAGTGAAAAACGGCCACAGTTCTCAGCATCGTGCGTCTGTGTGTAACCTCTTTCATTGACAAGATACTCTTGTTTCCCCTCAGCCTTGACCAGTGAGTCGGTTGCCTAATCTGTGAACCCTTCAGTTGTCTTGCTTTGTCAAAAGTTACGACACAGTCAACTGGTTTTGCTCTGAGTGAACAGTGCAGCTGGCCTCTCTGGCCACAGCCCCAAACAGTACATGGCTGGAGGGAGTGAGAGAGAGGGAGGGGGGGGTGGAGGGGTAGCTGGCTAAACTCTGTGGGGTGTCCGGTGTCACTACATGTCAGCAGGAAGAGCATTGGAGAGAAATAGAGAGGTGTACTCTTCCACACAATTTCCAAGCATCAGTTGTCACGGCTTGGGGTAGGCATTAGTGAGGGAGAGTGGGAGCTGTGTTATGTACTGTGTATTTCCGACTGAAGAGTGAAAAGTCACTGCCATGCCATGATCGGCATGCAGTCAATAAAGCCAGACAAGAAGAAAATAAATTACATGACTATGACATGCAGCTCTATCTGCTGCTATTTCTTCAAACTGGTTTTCAAACTTATTCTTTCAAAGCATCTGCACACGCTCCTCTGTGCTGTGTTTGTGTGGCTGCTTTCGTATGTCAGTGCATGGTGAGTGTGTTCACTGCCTTGAGGATTTATTTTATCTCTTCTTTTCAACACTTTTCATACAAATCATTTTTACAGAACGTTTAAAGAAGTATTAGGAGTTTATTGTTATTGTTTAGTAGCCACAAGAAGTGATTAGCATAGACTCAATCCTGTTGTTTGTGTGTCTGTGTGAGTGTATGGCGGAGGGGGTGGTGTGGTCACCCCTCCCGTGACCGGACACCTGCAATGTACGGACAGTTTTGCTATGGCCCAAGGGTGTCCGTTCATGAGAGGGACTGCTGTACAATCCCTGACAGTTGAATGCACATAAACCCACTTGAACTAACAGCCTCGCACGATCTTCAAAATGCTAGCCTAACTGAGACAAGAAATGTGTTGCTATGACTGAAAGGATCCACATTCCTGTGTGTTACACATTGTTGTAGTAAAGTCTTATGTTCAAATTGAAGTTCTTTGAAAAACAAAGTGCTGGAAGGGCAGCAAGTCATGCAAAGTCAATTGGGACAAGGTTATGCAAGCACTCTTTGTGTGCATATTGTTGTTTTTGTCCCCTGTGCATTTGTAATGTCCATAACTTCATCTTTCAACCTTTTTAGTGTTTTGGTTTATTGTGTGTGATTATTTGTGAAAACAGGGCCCGCAGAAGAGTGCTAAAGAGCTGATGCTGGCTCACAGAGTGGGGAAGAAGTCACGCAAGAGGCAGAAGAAACTGGACAGGGCTTTGCTGGTGGCGAAGGTATGCGTAATTAAGTGCTGGGATGGAATTTGTACACACCTTCACATCAATAAAAAAATAAAAAAATACTGTACTCATGTATGAACGAAGAATTATAAAAAGAATAACAGCAATGTTTCAACCCTAGGGTCTTCTCCAGGTCTGTTATTTGTTTCATATCCTTGTTCACACATGGGTACAGTATTTTTGGGGTCTTTTTTTTTATCACTCTCGCACGCAGTCACCGTTGTTCTTATGCATCCACATAAATACGATTTTTCTATTGATGTAAAAGTGAGTACAGCAGTCCCTGCAATGTACGGCCCCTGGCGTGAGCGGACACCTGACATGTACGGACACATTTGCTCGGCACGGAGTGTTTTCCTTCTATATTTGCCCCCCCTTAAACGGACACCTGCAAAACGTGGACGCGGACACTCATTTTCGGTCCCAACAGCAGGTCATACCTCCAATGTACGGACAGACCATCGTCAAATTTTCACCACAACAAAATCGATAACAGAGCAGTCCGGCTCTTGGTACAAAGATCACAGCCGCAATGGCGTGACGACAGTCACTGGTAACTTGAGTGCACCTGTACCCATCAGGAGGGGGGTAGTTTTGGTCAGGATCGAGTGGAGTACATGCGAAGATGCCAACATGAAACTGCACTGTGCTCTTTACTCTTGTCTGTTGGACGTAAACAACAGAAACCACAGTGGATGAAGGTCCTGAGCAAAAGAGAGTGAAAAACCGGCCACATTTCTCAGCATCGTGTGTCTGTGTGTAACCTCTTTCATTGACAAGATACTCTTGTTTCCCCTCAGTGAGTCGGTTGCCTAATCTGTGATCCCTTCAGTTGTCTTGCTTTGTCAAAAGTTATGACACAGTCAACTGGTTTTGCTCTGAGTGAACAGTTGGAGCTGACCTCTCTGGCCACAGCCCCAAACAGTACATGACTGGAGGGAGTGAGAGACAGAGGGAGAGGGGGGGGTGGAGGGGTACCTGGCTAAACTCTGTGGGGTGTCCGGTGTCACTGCATGTCAGCAGGAAGAGCATTGGAGAGAAATAGAGAGGTGTACTCTTCCACACAATTTCCAAGCATCAGTTGTCACGGCTTGGGATAGGCATTAGTGAGGGAGAGTGGGAGCTGTGTTATGTACAGTGTATTTCCGACTGAAGAGTGAAAGGTCACTGCCATGCCACATGATCGGCATGCAGTCAATAAAGCCCAGACAAGATGAAAATAAATTACATGATTATGACATGCAGCTCTATCTGCTGCTATTTATTCAAACTGGTTTTCAAGCTTATTCTTGCAAAGCATCTGCACACGCTCCTCTGTGCTGTGTTTGTGTGGCTGCTTTCGTATGTCAGTGCATGGTGAGTGTGTTCACTGCCTTGAGGATTTATTTTATCTCTTCTTTTCAACACTTTTCATACAAATCATTTTTACAGAACGTTTAAAGAAGTATTAGGAGTTTATTGTTTAGTAGCCACAAGAAGTGATTAGCATAGACTCAATCCTGTTGTTTGTGTGTCTCTGTGTGAGTGTATGGGGGAGGGGGTGGTGTGGTCACCCCTCCCGTGACCGGACACCTGCAATGTACGGACAGTTTTGCTATGGCCCAAGGGTGTCCGTTCATGAGAGGGACTGCTGTACTGTAGTTGAATGTTTCTTCTCCTGCGTTCCGGGATGGAATGTTTCAAAGACATGAAGTAGCCCATTTCTGATGTGCAGATTATAGAAATTTCTTAGCCTCAGAAGATGCAGTCCTATGACATGACCCCCCCCCCCCCCCCCCCCCACCTCTTGTTTCATCACTCCAATTCTTCATGTTCTTTGGTGAGCCCCTATTTGTTACCTTCTTGTTGTCTTTTAAATTAACAGAAAGTTACAATGTTTTCTTCAACAGAAGCGGAAGAAGAACAGACAGAAAACAGAGGTGTTTGATTTCTCAGCACTGAGGATGGTTCATGACCCACAAGGTAATACACGTATTCATTTTTGTTTGCTGTTTGGAAGTCTTACATTTGTTTGCATTTGTTATTCATTCAGATAACTGTTTGCATTTCCTTGCTTTTTAATGTTATCTCAAGCAGAACCGCGACTTATTTTTAGATGTTTTACAGTTCATCAGCTGACACGTTCTTGCAAGAATATTGCAAAGTATTTCACAACAATGCTTTGATGTACATGTACTAATAGTGCAGTTATAAAGGGTTGCATATCTGGCTGAAGGATACTTGGTCATGATTACAAAAGTGCCAATCACATGGCAGACTTTTTAACCAACTTTTCCCCAACTTTTGTCAGTTTGAAAATGTATCCTGAAAATGCAGTGGTTCTTACAAAACAAATGGATTTTAAACGTCAACTGCTGAATCTGTGAACTTATTAAAAACAAGAACAGTATTGATTTCATGAATTTGCCAATGTACCTTTCCCTGTGGGTGATGTCTTTCTGTGAGGGATGCTTCAGCTGTATTACTCTATGAAAGATAACTGGTCATGGAATGTAACCCATGTTTTCAGACTTACACAAATCTGAGAAAATGAGGCCTTATAAAGGAGGGAGTCTTGAAGTGAAGGTACCCCCCGCTGGTTAGGGGGAGTCCCATATTGGTTGGGACCAGAAAGAATTTACCCGATGCTCCCCAGCATGTCGTAAGAGGCGACTAACGGATTCTGTTTTTCCTTTTACCCTTGTTAAGTGTTTCTTGTATAGAATATAGTCAATTTTTGTAAAGATTTTAGTCAAGCAGTTATGTAAGAAATGTTAAGTCCTTTGTACTGGAAACTTGCATTCTCCCAGTAAGGTAATACATTGTACTACGTTGCAAGCCCCTGGAGCAAATTTTTTGATTAGTGCTTTTGTGAACAAGAAACAATTGACAAGTGGCTCTATCCCATCTCCCCCCTTTCCCTGTCGCGATATGTGACCCTCCACCACGAAATGAGTCACATGTCACCTCGCGCGGTTCTGCGCTAGGCTTAATATAAGTCTGGGGAGTGTCTGGTAACAGTGTGAGGGTCACCTTAGTCACAGGCTTATAACTCAAACAGTTTTCGCTCTTTTCTAAAACGGTTTTCACCACTGGATAGAGCATAAAAAACTCTTTATGAAAATGTAAAAATATGAAAACCATGTAAAGGTGACATGCGACTCATTCTGTGGTGGAGGGTCACATGTAACCTTCGTGGTTAAAAACGACGTTAAACACCAAATTAATAAATAAAATTGAAGTGAAGGTAAATTTGCAGAGATAATGAACTAATTCTGAACAAACGAGATCTTGAGATGGTAGAGTCTTAAATCGGGGGTTCTTGAGAGGGGAGTTCCAGTGTATTCAGTGGTTGCTATGTAGTTTGTTGTGTTGCCAGGATTCAGTGAGAAACTGCTTCACCAACTGGAGGGAACCAATGAGAGGTTTGAAGTCAAGCTGATGATGATGGACCTCATCTCCCGACTGGTGGGTGTACACCAGGTATGTGCACTTTTTATAAGGTTCTTCTTCTTTGTTCATGGGCTGAAACTCCCACGTTCACTCATGTTTTTTAACAATTGGATTTTTACGTGTATGACCGTTTTTAACCTGCCATTGAGACAGCCATACGCTGGGAGGATGCATGCTTGTTGTATAGAACGATTGGCAGCTCTGCCGAAATGACAGCACTGGGTTTTTTTTTAGGTGATTAGAAATAAGTTCCGCCATTTCACCAATTGCCAGTGCCAAGCGACATCCTTGAACCTTGCTATTGTATCAAATAAAGAAAATGAATAAGAATGAGTAAATTGTGTTTGTAGCAATATTTGTAAAATATGGAGTCCAGGAAACATTTGTTATATGATACTAAGTGTTATTTGAGATGAGCATGTAAATCAGTTCGCTTAGATTAGAACAACTTATTGGATAGGACGTATCATTCATGTCTGGGTTTGTGTGTCCACAGCTATTGTTGGAGCGATTTTACCCGTTCCTCAAGAGGTTCCTTCAGCCCCATCAAAGAGGTAAGTTGTTCTGAAACCTCAGTGTGACAGTTTGGCATTTGTAATTAAGTACTGCTGTTTAGTATATTAACATTTAGTATTGATATTTGATTGGTTGAACAGAAAAAAATGGGCTGCTTTTCTTTTTTTTCATTAAGTATGCACATAAACAGACAGGTATGCATGCATGTGAGCCTGCAAGCTCACACACACAGATGCACAAAGGTCATGTGCAAGCAGGTTTCAGATCTCTTTGCACATTGTGTAACAACAAAGCATTTTTCTTTCATACATTGATCACCCAGTTTCTTGCAGTGCGTTCCTTGCTTTCTTCCTTTCTTTCAAGTTTTCTTTTCTCCTTTTAATATTGTAATGTGTAATTAATGTTGAAACTTAAATGTCCAATCCATTATAAAGCGCAATGAGACTGTCTGTTAATGTTGAAAAGCGCTACAGAAGAACATTTTAGTAGTACAGTCGAAACCTGCCCTAGCGAACACCTCTTGAGAACGACCACCTATCCCAAACGACCACCTGTCCAAAACGATCACAGTAAAGGGTCCCTGACAATCTTTTTCTCTCTATAATTCGCCTTTCCATAACGACCACCTGTCCAAAACGATCACAGTAAAGGGTCCCTGACAATCTTTTTCTCTCTATAATTCGCCTTACCATAACGACCACCTGTCGGTAAAGACCACTTTTGGTTGGTCCCTTAGTTGGTGGTTATAAACAGGTTCCACTGTAGTACAGTTGAACCACTGTAGTACAGTTGAACCACTGTAGTACAGTTGAACCACTGTAGTACAGTTGAACCCCTCTTTTAAGACCCCTAATATAAGACTTCCCGCCTTTAAGACCTTGCTTTCTCACATTTTCTGCTCATAACCTCTATGAATTTTACCTCCATTTTAACACCCCTCCATGGGCGGGGATGTAGCTCAGTCGGTAGCGCGCTGGATTTGTATCCAGTTGGCCGCTGTGAGCGTGAGTTCGTCCCCACGTTCGGCGAGAGATTTATTTCTCAGAGTCAACTTTGTGTGCAGACTCTCCTCGGTGTCCGAACACCCCCCCGTGTGTATACGCAAGCACAAGACCAAGTGCGCACGAAAAAGATCCTGTAATCCATGTCAGAGTTCGGTGGGTTATAGAAACACGAAAATACCCAGCATGCGTCCTCCGAAAGCGGCGTATGGCTGTCTAAATGGCGGGGTAAAAACGGTCATACACGTAAAAGCCGTGGGAGTTTCAGCCCATGAACGAACAAACAAACAAACAGACCCCTCCATTTTAAGACCTGATTTTCTCAGACTTATGGAGGTCTTTAAAAGGGGGGTTTCACTGTAGTAGTAATTTTGTGGCTGCAAGAAAATACATGACTTTTTTCATTGTGTGGCAGAGGTGACCAAACTACTGCTGTTCGCTGCCCAGGCAAGTCACGAGCTGGTGCCTCCTGAAGACATGGAACAAATCCTGAAAACCATCGCCGACAACTTCATCACAGAGCGAAACTCCAGTGAAGTTATGGCTGTGGGGTGAGTCAATTTTTTCCTCTCTTTCTCTTTCCTGATCCAAAAACAGATAGACTGCTAACGTTCCAAAATTCAGAATAAAACAATAACAATTGTAGGTTATTGGAACGTTTAGTTATTGACAAAACAATACGTTACATCTGTGTTTTGTTTTCTCAATAATTAAACATTCCTTCAAGCTACAATTCTTGTTTTTTGATTCTTTCTCTTCCCTTCCCCACCCTGACTGGTCTGAATGTTTTCTGTAAGTAGATTTCCGTTGTTCGTCGACAATTGAACACCAGTAATCTGACCAATCACAGAATCTGTTACATTCTAAACCCATCTTGATTGAATTACGATAGATGTACCTAATCTGACTGTAACATTTTCAGGTTGAACTCGGTGAGAGAGATCTGCTCGCGGTGTCCCTTGGCCATCAGTGAGGCGTTGCTGCAGGACCTGGTTCAGTACAAGACTCACAGAGACAAAGGTGAAGTCAAAATCAGTGCTTTAAAGTCATTGCAGTAGACACCCCCCACCCCCCCCACCCCCCCCCCACCCCCTCATTTTTAAGACCTCCAAAAATGTGAAAAAATCGGGTCTTAAAATGGGGGTACCTTTACAGAGGTTATGAACAGAAAGTCTGAAAAATAAATCAAGGACTTAAAAATGGGGGAGTCTTTACTGTATTAGAGCTGGGGCAATGAAGCTGTTAGCTTGCATGTTAGTTGTATTTTATCCCTTGACTTGTATTATTTCCTTTGGCATGAGCTTTTATAGATGGTTCACAACAGGGCTAAGAAAAATGGTCTGATCCTTCAGTCTGAATCAAACACTTGCAGCGAGAAGTAAACCATTCTTCTACTGGGAAACTCTGGCAATGTTTTTTGAATTTCTTTGTTTTGTGATTTTTCCGCAAAATTATAAGTAGTTATCCTGGAACTTTTAAAAAGAGGAACATACCTCACAAATAATGTTTAAACAAGGTGAGCTTGGCTTTGATGTTGCTGTATATATCTTTGAGATAGAAATAAAGGCCACAGGAAATGAGGTGTTTGGAAAATCATTTTTTACTGCAACAGGTTAAGGTCCTGTACTCTGACTTTCTTCAACAAATGTTAACAGTTATTTTAATGTGTTTACAGCGGTCTTGATGGCGGCCAGATCTCTGATACAGGTGTATCGCCATAGCAACCCGGAACTGCTGCACAAGAAAGACAGGGTAAGTTCCAGTTTTGTTGTCCGGAAGATGTGTTAATGAAACACACAAGAATGTATGGTAAAATGTTTTTAGTACAAGCTAAGGAAGCAATACACTGTTCAAAGCAGATGGCAGTAGTTTTCTTCTATTGTCCAAGCTTTTTGCAAAAAGTAATGATTTCAGAAGGTGGAGGCTCTAGACAGAAGCATTTCCGGTGGTGTGACTTTTGCAGAATATCAGTTGGTAGGAAACCCCCAAATCGAAAGAGTGAAAGCGTTGGTCTGGGGTATGTATCAGCTGAAGCACTCTATATAAAGTCAGTTGACGTGCCCTTCTCTCCCCCACCTGCTCCCCACTTACACATTAAACATTTTGCAGAAATGAAAAAAAAGAATGTGTGTTAATTTACACAGGGCAGACCTACGGAGGCTACCAAGGAGAGGAAAATCCGTGCTTACGGAGAAACAGAGACACATGACTTCATCCCTGGTGCAGATGTACTGTCAAAGTTGGACCAGGAGGAACAAGAACAAGGTAAGTGTCATGAAATGGCATCAAGTCACTCTTTAACCAGGGCTGAGGTCTACCAACCCAAAGACCGGCACGGTTGGCCTAGTGGTAAGGCGTCCGCCCCGTGATCGGGAGGTTGTGGGTTCGAACCCCGGCCGGGTCATACCTAAGACTTTAAAATTGGCAATCTAGTGGCTGCTCCGCCTGGCGTCTGGCATTATGGGGTTAGTGCTAGGACTGGTTGGTCCGGTGTCAGAATAATGTGACTGGGTGAGACATGAAGCCTGTGCTGCGACTTCTGTCTTGTGTGTGGCGCACATTATATGTCAAAGCAGCACCGCCCTGATATGGCCCTTCGTGGTCGGCTGGGCGTTAAGCAAACAAACAAACAAACAAACAAACCCAAAGTGGTTGCCACCCAAATGGGTGAGAACAAACCGCGTTGTCTGATATGTTGAAATCACCGGGCTGGTAACTTTCTCGTGCAAGATGTTGCCTTTTCTGTCATGTGACTGGTTGTGAAATCAAATATGTTTCTGCAGGCTACAGTCAGCTAATTTGTAATGTCTGGTCTTCATATTCTGCTTCTTTACATCAACCAGCCATCATAATTTGTTTAAAGGTAAGACTGCACTTTGTAAGCATTCAGCGACATAACTTCAGGCTTTGCTGAGATTGTGACTTTCTGATGTACAGTCTTGAACATGTTTTTTTTCTTCTCCGGAGTGTTTGGCACATACAGGTATTCGGACAACATGTGTTGATGTGTTAGATGTACTTACGTAATTTTTTCTCCTTCACTATCCTCACCCCCAAACACTTTTTGTAGAGCGCCCTGAGACTGCTATCTGGCGTTGAATAGCGCTATAGAAGAACGTTTTACAGTGGAATCCCCCTTTTAAGACCCCCCAAATTTAAGACTTCCTGCCTTTTAGCACCCTGTTTTCTCAGACTTTTTGTTCATAACCTCTGTGAAATTTACCCCTGTTTTAAGACTCCCTCCTTTTTAAGACCTGATTTTCTCAGATTTTTGGAGGTCTTAAAAGGGGGGTTCCACTGCAATATTATTATTATTATTATTATTATATTTATTATCATCATTATTATTAACACCCATCTGGCAGTCCTGAAATGTTTTCTCTTTTCCTCATCCCTGTCAAACAGAAGAGTGGGAGTCGGCCAGCGAGGAGTCGGACCAGGACGATGACAGCGATGGATGGGTCGACGTCCACCACTCGTCCGACGAAGACGAGGAAGCCAAGCCGGAGTTGACCCCCCAGGAGGAGGAGGACAAGAAGACCCTGGCCATGGAGGTGTCCTCCTCTCGCCTTCTCTCCCAGGAAGACTTCCGACGCCTGCAGCAGGCACAGCTGGCCAAAGAGGCGGGTGTCAAGACGGCCACCACAAAGACCAGGAAACGAAAACGCCCCACAGACGCTTCGCAGGACAGGTATTTGAATTGTTAACAGACTGACATAAGAACAGGTACAGTTGAACCTGTCTATAACGACCACCCAAGGGACTGACCAAAAGTGGCGTTTATAGAAAGATAGTGGGGCCCCCATGTAGCTCAGTCGGTAGCGCGCTGGATTTGTATCCAGTTGGCCGCTGTCAGCGTGAGTTCGTCCCCACGTTCGGCGAGAGATTTATTTCTCAGAGTCAACTTTGTGTGCAGACTCTCCTCGGTGTCCGAACACCCCCGTGTGTACACGCAAGCACAAGACCAAGTGCGCACGAAAAAGATCCTGTAATCCATGTCAGAGTTCGGTGGGTTATAGAAACACGAAAACACCCAGCATGCTTCCTCCGAAAACGGCGTATGGCTGCCTAAATGGCGGGGTAAAAAGCGGTCATACACGTAAAATTCCACTCGTGCTAAAAACACGAGTGTACGTGGGAGTTTCAGCCCACAAACGCAGAAGAAGAAAGAAAGATAGTTGTTATGGAAATGTGAATTATATAGGAAAGAACCTCATTGAGGTTTCTTTGGGATGGTTGTAATAGGCAGGTGGTCGGTATTTAAAGGTGCTTACCAGGGTAGGTTCAACTGTATTAGAATTTTTAATATACTCATCTCAGGACGGGTATTTTGATTGGTTGTGACTTTAAACTTTAAGACACAGAGGAGTAATAACTTGGACATAGAAGAGAAAGACTTTCCAATTTTCTTAGGAGATGAGTTGAGGGGAGGGGATAACCCAGGTTTACAATGCTCAGTTAATTTTATTTCATACTTGAACGTCCCAGTGTTTCACTATTTTTATTTTGTATTCCTTCTCTGTTTTCATTTGGTGTCTTTGGTTGCTCCTTTTTACTTAGCTGTGTTGCAAAAACTGTGAATACCTAATCTGTTTTAAATCTGAGTTTTAGTTTATTTTTTGTTTGTTTTCTTCAGAGGAGACATGCCAAGCCTGGTGGACATTGAGAATGTTCACAAGAAGAGGGCCCACGACAGAGACTCTCGTCTTTCAACGGTTATGGTAAGCTAACTCGGCTTAACGTCTTGTTTAGTCTGCACCATTTGTTTCCTCACAGACATGGTACTCTTGCGTTGATTTACTTTCTTTGACAGCCACTATTTTTCTGCGAAAATAGAGTTTGAATACTCAGCATGACACAGACCTGTCTCGATGGGGTGTGCTGTCTTTTCTTTTATCGTAGCAGGCGGACACTTTTTTTCAGATTTTCTGTTCATAACCTTTATAAACCTAACATCATTTCAAAACTACCCGTCTGATGAAAGTATAGCGTACCTGTAATGAAAGGACAGGGGCGGGGATATAGCTCAGTCGGTAGCGCGCTGGATTTGTATCCAGTTGGCCGCTGTCAGCGTGAGTTCATCCCCACGTTCGGCGAGAGATTTCTCAGAGTCAACTTTGTGTGCAGACTCTCCTCGGTGTCCGAACACCCCCGTGTGTACACGCAAGCACAAGACCAAGTGCGCACGAAAAAGATCCTGTAATCCATGTCAGAGTTCGGTGGGTTATAGAAACACGAAAATACCCAGCATGCTTCCTCCGAAAACGGCGTATGGCTGCCTAAATGGCGGGGTAAAAAACGGTCATACACGTAAAATTCCACTCGTGCAAAAAACATGAGTGTACGTGGGAGTTTCAGCCCACGAACGCAGAAGAAGAATGATGAAAGTATAGCGTACCTGTAATGAAAGGACACCCTTGGGACCAGCCAAAAGTGTCCCTATCTTGCAGGTGGCCTGTCATCACAAGTATTTTTTGTTGAGAGAGAGGGGGGGGGTCTACAGCAGGTGTTGTTTATTGGGAGGTGTCCACTCCATCAGAGGGACCCCACAACACAGGTAGCTTTGTGTACAACTCACCTATGAGAACATCTGTATAAATTAATTGGATAGTGCGATTCTGTCGCTGCATACTTTCCCCAGGAATAGCAATCTGAATTACCTTGAGGGAATTCCCCCAGGACAATAATCATGATAATAATAATAATAGAACAATTATATAGCAATTCTACACAGCTCGAAGCACTTTACGCTTTACAATCAGGCATGGGAATTCTCCTTGGATCCGAGGATTTCCGAGAAAAGCTACACATTTCAGAGGGGAAAAAATCGAGGAACAAGCAACAAAAAAAGACAATCTCCAGAAAACAGTCCCTTCATTCAGTGAGATTCCGGCCATATGAGTCACTTTTGCGAACAGTTACTGGCAATACAAAACATGTATTAAATTTGGGCATTTTTTTTTGCTGTGTAATGAAACATACTCCCAGAATGCGACAGATTGCATAGATTTTAATCTAGATTTTGAACAAAAATTCTGGACCCCCCCTAGTTTTCAGAGATTTCCCATGCCTGAATAATAGAACATTGATATAGCGCTTCAACACAGCTTGAAGTGCTTTACACTTTACGCTTTACAATAAAATATACCCAATTCGTGGTTGACAGGCGGGCAGAGAAGGGCGCGGATCGTACACCTACGGCCACCAAAAAATGAACCCCCACGCAAGTACCACCAACAAGGAGAAGAAGAAGACGAAGGCATTCATGATGATCAAGCACAACCCCAGGCTCAAGGACAAGAAGAAACGGTCATTCAGAGACAAGCAGGTAAACATGATGTGTGTGTGTGTGTGTGTGTGTGTGTGTGTGTGTGTGTGTGTGTAGGCATTCATGATGGTCAAGCACAATCCCAGGCTTAAGGACAAGAAGAAACACTCATTCAGAGACAAGCAGGTAAACATGATGTGGGTGTTTGTGTGTGTGTGTAGGCCTTAATGATGGTCAAGCACAACCACAGGGTCAAGGACAAGAGGAAACGTTTATTCTGAGACAAGCCGGTAAACATGATGGGTGTGTGTGTGTGTGTGTGTGTGTGTGCGTGCATGGTTGTGTGTGTGTGTGTGTGTGGGCATTCATGATGATCAAGCACAACCCCAGGCTCAAGGACGAGAAGAAACGGTCATTCAGAGACAAGCAGGTAAACATGAAGTGGGTGTGGGTTTCTGTGTGGGTGTTTGTGTGTGTGTGGTTGTGTGTGTGTGTTTCTCTGTGTGTGTGTGTGTGTGTGTGTGTGTGTGTGTGTGTGTGTGTGTGTGTGTTTGTGTGTTTCTGTGTGTGTGTGTGTGTGTGTGTGTGTGAGAAGAGAGAAAGCGAAATTATCCTTCAGAGAGAAAAAAGAATGACGGCAGCAGTAACACAGGATGTCAGCAAAAACACAAGATTCAGCATGCATCACCTTTCAACCCTTAGATGATGCCTTTCTTTGGCAAATGTAGCAAAAGACTGACACATTAGTGCACATATTCAGCATTGTTCGCAGGCCTTGGTCTTAGGTCACTGACGCATACATTTTGTATCTGAGGTATTGTTCTAACCCTTGGCGGGTCAACCGTCTGATTGATTTGACATTTAGGTCTTCTGAACGAACTATACTTATAGCCAGGACATTTTGACCTGCACATATTTAGAGTCCAGGTCCAACTCAATCTGAGAACAATATTGCATATTATCTGATTAGATCAGGCTTTTTTTCTTTTTTTTTTTAATAATGTGCTATTTGAAGTTGCTACATGACTTTTTGTCCATTAGATTTCTATTTCAAGCTCTTGGCTGATAAAATAAAACCATGTTATGGATGAGGCTTCACAAACACTTTAGACTATGGTGTAAATGAACACTTAGTGCATTCCACTTGTGGCAACGTTTTAAGAGAGGGGTTCAAAGTTTAGGGTAGATAAACTCTTACTGTGGGTTGGGAATTGCAGATTTGTGAAAGGCAGGAAAGTATGATTGATTTATTCAGCATTACCTAAATACAATGCATATCATTGTAACATAATTCACATAAGTAAATTCCACTTGCTACTGATTCCGTAGTTTTTTTTCATTCTACAATAGAGGTGCCAGGAATTCTAGTTCCAAAGCCTCAAAGTAATCTACATTTTGTTGCATATGTTAATTTACCTGTTTTATCTATTGTGTTGCAGATTGCCCTGAGGAATTCTTTGCTGAAACGACAAAAGTCAAGGAAGTAAAATAAATTCTACTGGTACTGGAACTACAAAGATTAGCTTTAGTTTGCTTCTATGAGAAAGGATGGGTGTGTGTGTGTGTGTGGTTCTGTGAGTATGTGTGTGTGTGTGTGTGTCATCTTTCTGTCTGTGTATGTCCTTCTGTGTGTTTTTACACCCCCGGTATAGGGGTGTGTATAGGATTCGGTCGATGTGTTTGTTTGTTTGTTTGTGTGTTTGTGTTCGCATATAGATCTCAAGAATGAACGGACCGATCGTCACCAAACTTGGTGAACAGGTTCTATACATTCCTGAGACGGTCCTTACAAAAATTGGGACCAGTCAAACACACGGTTAGGGAGTTATTGGTGGATTAAGATTCTACAAGGACTTATAGAGGGACATATTAATGGTCAAAGGGAAATAACCTTCTCAGTTGGTGGCAGTGAGAATGGTAAGGACGGGGGTGTTTTTCCTACCTCGGAGGAATTTCTTGTTTTCTATGTAATAGAATTATTTATGTGGAGAATCAAAACAACCAAAATGTGTTGAACAAGTTGTTACATGCACACAGTCCCATATACATTGTCCAACAGTGAAATCCTCAGCCTTAACTGTACAGGCGCCCAGTGTTTGTTTCTCGTACCTCACACAACAGGTTCAAAAGGAAAGGAACGTTCTAGACACACTCAAACACTCAGGAGGTAAACGGATCACATCTCTCTTTTCTCCCGAATTCTTCCTTTCACTCACACACACACACTCAGGAGGTAAACAGATCCCATCTCTCTCTTTCTCCCTTCTTCCTTATCTCTCTCACACGCACACACAAACACACACACTCACACTATATACACACACTCATACACACACACTCACTCACACACATATATGCACTCACTCACACACACGAACATACACACATGCACGCACATACACACACACACACACACACACACACACACACTGGAAAACAAGCTACATGAACTCAGTTGTGGAGGTCATGGTTTGTGCTGAAAATCAGTGATGGTGAAAATCCACTGCAGGTGTTTTGCTTTGTGCTTGTATTTACTGGCTGACTAAGACCCAAACAAAAGCAGGTGAAAAGTATTTTCAGCTATGCAGAGGCACTCAGCAGTTTTGTTATATTTTTTCTATCTTAGCAAATCAAATTCATGACCTCTACTTTCTGACCAGTTCATGCTTAAAGTATGATTATTGACTTCAAGTGACAATTAGTTTATGTAATTTTGGTGGGAATGGTGGTTGTAATTTTTTTGTGTAGATCTGATATTAAGTTTGTGTTCTTTCAGGACGGTAAATGAATCGATTTTATGTCCATTTTTTCTAACAAGGAACTTGGCTTTCTGTTTGGCTGATTAGTGTCAGTGTTTAACCGGTCATTTTATTCTGCAATGTAAACTTGGCCAAAAAATTATTGCAACAATTTTCGCACGCACGTACACACACACACACACACACACACACACACACACTACCGCGCGCACGCCGCAGACTCTTATAACTATCAAATCAGCACAGCGCTCTGGCTAAAAATAACCTCAGCACAGGCCATGGACTGATATCTCTACGGTGACTGTATGCAGTAAAAAAGACGATCATCGATAATTTTTCTTGTGCGTTCCCATCTTCAGCAAATGTAAACCAGCACTCAGATCTGCCTGAAACTTTGGCACCAGTTGCCTCAACCATTTTTTTGCTTCGCATGCAACGTCACGATTTTTTTGTCCTTAAACCCTGAATTAATAAGAATATTTGTTTAGATCTTTCGGAAAAGTTACGTAATACAACACGTTTGATTCCCGCAGTGGAGCACTGCGGTTATGAAATTAAAGGCCCCTCCTGTTTTTGGAACCGCAGGAGCTTTCTAGTTTGCTGTTAGGTAGATTTTTGGTTCCTCTTTCCTGTCATGCTCTCTTTTTCTTCATGAATTCTTTTCTTTTTTCTGCCTTCTTGTTCATTCACCTGTATTTTTTCCAAAAATCTCTTCTCTTGCCGCTTGTCTCGCGATTCATGTATAGTTTAATCTGTTAGTGTTCTGATGTAAGTCCAGCAGTAGATAGGTTAAGCCTATTTTAACATACTGGAAACTGGTAATCTTCCAGTAGGTATTAATTTAGTTTTACTAAAGCCTGCTGGGACACAAGTAATGGGTTAGTGCATTTGTAAACAGGAATCGCTTGACAAGTGGCCCCCTTCATCCCCCCCTTCCTCGTCCTGATATGGCTCTGCGTAGTCGGCTGGACGTTAAGCAACAAATAAACAAACAAACAAACAAACACGTTTGATATACACGTTCACAAAAATCCTCACACATTCTGGTCAGCCTATTGGTCATAACTTCTGAAATTTTCAAAGCAATTCATTAGAAACTTGAGCAGATATGGCTCTCTCAGTGGAGGACCCCCTCAAAAATGGCCGCAAAACGTGCCTTTTTTGGCCTCTGAAACGGTTGACACCTACCGCGTTTGACAAAAGGCTACACAAATACTAAAGACGTAAGGTGCATGAAACAAAATGCTCTGAACAGGAAATTGAATGGCCTTTCCAATGGTAGTCTGAAGTGTTTGGGCCCCCCGCGGGTTAGGGGGAAGAATTTACCCGATGCTCCCTAGCATGTCGTAAGAGGTTACTAACGGATTCTGTTCCTTTTACTCTTGTTAAGTGTTTCTTGTATAGAATATAGTCAATGTTTGTAAAGATTTTAGTCAAGCATTATGTAAGAAATGTTAAGTCCTTTGTACTGGAAACTTGCATTCTCTCAGTAAGGTCATATATTGTACTACGTTGCCGGCAAGCCCCTGGAGCAATTTTTTGATTAGTGCTTTTGTGAACAAGAAACAATTAACAAGTGGCTCTATCCCATCTCCCCCCTTTCCCTGTCGCGATATAACCTTGAACGGCTGAAAACGACGTTAAACACCAAATAAAGAAAGAAAGAAGTGTTTGGTATGTGCACATTCTGATTCTTTGCAGATTTTAAAATACGGGGCATTGGTTTTTGTCAGGTCGATTTTAAGGGTGACCTTGTTTGACAGGCTGCCACGGGATGCCTATACAAAGTACCATCAATCGATCAAATGATATTTAAAAGTAGACATAATTACCTTTTCCAGCATATAAAGTTCAATTAAAATGGATTGTGGTTTAACGCTTTTCTGAACGTGCGAAAATTGTTGCAATAATTTTTTGGCCAAGTTTACATGATAGTGAATAAAACAAGAAATTCCTTCGAGGTAGGAAAAACACCCCCGTTGGTCAAAGGGAAATAACCATTCTCACTGCACCCATTCTCACTGCCACCAACTGAGAAGGTTATTTCCCTTTGACCATGAATATGTTTCTCTATAAGTCCTTGTAGAATCTTAATCCACGAATAACTCCCTAACCGTGTGTTTGACTGGTCCCAATTTTTGTAAGGACCGTCTCAGGAATGTATAGAACCTGTTCACCAAGTTTGGTGACGATCGCTCCGTTCATTCTTGAGATCTATATGCGAAGACAAACACACAAACACATCGACCGAAACCTATACACACCCCTATACCGGGGGTGTAACAACAACAGACAATCACACACACACACACATAGCAAGATCGCAAGACGGACAGCAGGAGAAGAACGGACAGCACCAAAGCCCAAGTCCAACACCGTTGACTCAGAGATAGTCGTTCTAACGCCTTCAAGTGCCTGTGTCGCATTCACGGGGACAGAGATTTTCGGGGGGGACACCGTGAAGGGTCGGCGGGTGTAGTGTAGCCAGGCGGAATGCCAACTTTTGGGGGGATCACAGAGGAGACCGCACTGCTGTGAGGAAATCTAGGTCATCCACAATAAATGTCCCCCACTCTAAATCCGACAAGTAGCTAGCGACACCGAGTCAGAGATTGCAGCCCTGGGGCCATTCACTGCACAGATCTTTCCCCCCCTGAGGGTGTCTCGCGTTTTGGTGTGCAACGACTGTGCATTAATGGGTGTAACGATGAACGTCAAGTGGTGTTTGTGCACCTTCCTTGCAGTCTGTGTGCTGGCAGGTAAGTGAAGTTTGTTTAACACTTGGCTCAGGTGTCAAAGTTCAGTGACTTCGGGGTTTATTCAACTTTTTAGAAGAAGATTTGGGACAATACTGTTGGGAAAACTGTGGTTCTTTCTGTGCAAAGTGATCAGCTTTGATGATACATGTAGAAGGAACAATATTTTTGTTGTTTAGATTGTGCTGGCTGTAAAATTAGGGGGACTGAGTATAAACTTCTTGATCACAGTATAGTTTCATTCAAAACAAACATGTGGCACAGGATTGTGAAGAGACATATAAGAGATATAGATAAGATAAGACTAGTAATATTTTCGAGGGTAATAGAGTAGGCATACAATCAAACGTATTTTGTTATATTATCCAATCTGTCCTCGTCTGCCGGTGACTGAGGGACACCACTTGGTCAAGACTGAGAGAGAGAGAGAGAGAGAGAGAGAGAGAGAGAGAGAGAGAGAGAGAGAGAGAGAGAGAGAGAGAGAGATTACGTCTGTGTGTTTGTGTGTGTGTGTGTGTGTTAAAAGCTAACATAACTCACTTAATTTCGCAAATAAAAAAGAAGGACGAAGATTTCCCTGCAAGATTCTTGTGCTCGGCCCTTTGTGTTCATAGCACTGACAGTTGACATAAGCAAACAGACGGACAGAAGAACGGACTCAGAGACAGACAGACAGACATGTGACAGACTGACAATACACAGACACAGACACAGACACACTGAGAGATATTGGAAGGGAAAAAAAGAGAAGAGAACCACAGACCTTTGCCAGGTTTTTGCTCACATGTGTTATGCCGTGTGCTTCTTCAGAATGTATTCAGTATCTGAAGTATTGTTGAAATAGAATAGTCCTATTTTCAGGGTTTCTTTTTTCAATCATAAATAAATCAGACTGTGATGAAGTTTATTTATCTTATTATTTGGCAAAGTTTAAACCTGCAACTGTTTTATTTTTCCAAGGGTTGCCGTGTGGGAGAATGTGGGAGAGTTAAAGGTGAATGCATGGCAATGTTCCTTCTGTAACTATTTCATAGTTCTCACCACCTACTCAATTTCCATTGTAAGGCATCAAGAAACTCTTGAAAAAGTTCCCTTTTCAGTGTTAGCTGTGCCCATACAAAGATTACTTGAATAATAAGAAAAATACAAAAATAAAAAGAACCTACACAAGAAGGTTTGATACCCAGTAGTCATGCACACTTAGCAGAAAAATGTTAATAGTGCTTGAAAGTTGTGCAGTATGCTGATATATCTGACTTTTATGCTAAATTATCACACTTTTATGCTACGAGGTATGATCCAAACAAAATGGTCAAACCCCGATTATACAAGTCTGAGGCCACTGATCATAAAAAGTAATACATCATGTGAAAGGCCAAACATTTAACTGGTATACCTCCAACAGACAACGTCATTTGGTTACTACGTCATACATGACGAGATTTTAAAATACGTAACTTTTGGGTTGTGCTTCAAAACGGGGTCTTTTGTCAAGCACCATGAAAATCTTCACTTCTTTGAAGAGTGTAGCTGGGTAATGGTACAACGAACATGTTTACAAAGCTGAAGAATGTTACATGAATCAAAGCTGTTCCATATTCGACAACTTGATCTGACAAAAGAAAAGGGAAATTGAAACTAGGGAAAAGGGGAATAACTCTGACAAGCCAAAAAGACTTCCGAAGAGCGCTTTAAACGAGAATAATGTAGCTGCTGTGTCAACATTTAAGAACTAAGATTAAAGTGTACATGCGGATATAAAGAGCAAAACTTCAACTTTCATATGGAACAATCCAGAGAGTTCTACTCAATGATCTTCCGCTTCAAAAGCTGGCCGCAAAATGGTTACCTCATTAGCTGACAAGGGAACGGAAGGACCATCAGGGTCCTCAGTCTCGCACGCGATCTGCTCAACCGTTGTGAACCCAGTAGACCCAAATTTGTTATTACTGTAATCACTGATTATGAGACTTTGGTTTCCTTCTACTTTAGTGCCAGAAAACACAGAAACAACGCGTGTCTAGACCAAAATGACGAAATGCATCAAATTTGTAAGCGAGGTTTTCAAAGCAGAAACAGGGCTATTCGTTGTATTTTTCGACCATTGTCACATACATATTATGCAGAAACCGTTTTACCAAAACTTATTCACGAGTTTGGCAGTCAGTGACCAAACTGTGAAACCCAGACTGCCCTTCTCTTTCATGAAAATGTCAGTCTCCACGAAAGAATGGCCGTAACTCCATTCCTAAAAGACCAAATGATCCCATTTTTGCCTCACACATTCTTCAGACCTGATTATACACCCCTTGAGATTGTTGAACATACCCTCTTTGAACATCAGACTTTTTGCCAACAAGCGGTTTCACTGCACCCAGGACCTACAAAAAAGACGTCAATGATCAGAGTTGAAAAGCAACCCCAAATAAGGCCAGCTAAAGGTCTCTTCTGATTGGCTTAGACACTTGTGACTCTGCATCGATATTGGAGGAAAGTAGTTCTAATGACTACTG